>NC_053039.3:33826289-34197955 GCF_002575655.3 Aegilops tauschii subsp. strangulata | reverse complement strand
GACTGATAATCGTGCCCAGTTGCAAGTCAAACATCGACTCTCAACTGGGATGTGTTGTAGTTTTGTAGTTGCCCCAGTTGCAAGTCAACCATCGACTCGCAACCGGGATGTGTCATAGTTTTGTAGTTGCCCCAGTTGCAAGTCAACCATTGACTCGCAACTAGGTTATTTTTCGTTTCGTTTTCTTGTAGTTTGCCTCAGTTGCAACCCAACCATCGACTTGCATCCGTGCCCCAGTTGTTGTTGTTGTTGTTGGTGGTGGTGGTGGTGGTGGTGGTGGTGGTGTGTGTGTGTGTGTGTGTGCGTGTGTGTGTGTGTGTCGAGGGTCCCCAGTTGCATGAAGCCCATCGACTCGCAACTAGGGGTGTGTGTTTGTTGAGGACCCCCAGTTGCAAGTTGACTATCAACTCGCAACAAGGGTGTGTGTGTGTGTGTGTGTGTGTTTTATCGTGGCCCCAGTTGCAAGTCGACCATCGACTCGCAACTAAGGATGTGTGTGTATGTGTTTGTTGAGGACCCCCGGTTGCAAGTTGACCATCGACTCGCAACTAGGGGGTGTACGTTTTGTCGTGGCCCCCAGTTGCAAGTTGCCCATCGACTCGCAAGTAAGGATGTGTGTGTTTGTCAAGGGTCCTCAGTTGAATGTCAACCATCGACTCGCAACTAGGGGGTGCGCGTGTGTGTGTTTTGTCGTGGCCACCAGTTGCAAGCTGCCCATCGACTCGCAACTAAGGATGTGTGTGTGTGTGTGTGTGTTTGTGTCGAGGGTGCCCAGTTGTATGTCGATAACCGACTCGCAACTAGGGGTGTGTGTGTCCTTTTGTCAGGGGCCCTAGTTGCATGTAAACCATTGACTCGCAACTAGGGGGTGTGTGTTTGTTGAGGACCCCCGGTTGCAAGTTGACCATCGACTCGTAACTATGGGGTGCGTGTGTGTGTGTGTTTTGCCGTGGCCCCCAGTTGCAAGCGGCCCATCGACTCACAACTAAGGATGTGTGTGTTTGTCAAGGGTCCCCAGTTGCATGTCAACCATCGACTCGCAACTAGATGTGTGTGTGTGTGTGTCTTTTTGTCAAGCGTCCCCAGTTGCATTCAACCATCGACATGCAACTACAAGCGTTGTTACCTGACTGCAAATCCACGCGCGCATAGTGAACGCAATGAGCGAGTCAACCATTGATTCGCAACTAGGTTATTTTTCATTTTTTGTAGTTTGCCTCAGTTGCAACTCAACCATTGACTCGCAACCGTGCCCCAGTTGCAAGTCAACCATCGACTCGCAACTGGGATGTGTCATAGTTTTGTAGTTGCCCCAGTTGCAAGTCAACCATTGACTCGCAACTAGGTTATTTTTCGTTTCGTTTTCTTGTAGTTTGCCTCAGTTGCAACTCAACCATCGACTTGTATCTATGCCCCAGTTGCAAGTCAATCATTGTTGTTGTTTGTTGTTGTTGTTGTTGTTGTTGTTGTTGTTGTTGTTGTGTGTCTGCGTGTGTGCGTGTGTGTGCGTGTCGAGGGTCCCCAGTTGCATGAAGCCCATCGACTCGCAACTAGGGGGTGTGTGTTTGTTGAGGACCCCTAGTTGTAAGTTGACTATCAACTCGCAACAAGGGGGTGTGTGTGTGTTTTGTCATGGCCCCAGTTGCAAGTCGACCATCGACTCGCGACTAAGGATGTGTGTGTGTGTGTGTGTGTGTGTGTGTGTTTGTTGAGGACCCCCGATTGCAAGTTGACCATCGACTCACAACTAGGGGGGTGTACGTTTTGTCCTGGCCCCCAGTTACAAGTTGCCCATCGACTTGCAAGTAAGGATGTGTGTGTTTGTCAAGGGTCCCCAGTTGCATGTCAACCATCGACTCACAACTAGGGTGTGTGTGTGTGTGTGTGTGTTCTGATGTGGCCCCCAGTTGCAAGCCGCCCATCGACTCGCAACGAGGGATGTGTGTGTGTGTGTGTGTGTGTCGAGGGTGCCCAATTGCATGTCGATAACCGACTCGCAACTAGGGATGTGTGTGTCCTTTTGTCAGGGGTCCCTAGTTGCATGTAAACCATCCACTCGCAACTAGGGGGTGCGCGTGTGTGTGTTTTGTCGTGGCCCCCAGTTGCAAGCCACCCATCGACACGCAACTAAGGATGTGTGTGTGTGTGTGTGGAGGGTGCCCAGTTGCATGTCGATAACCGACTCGCAACTAGAGGTGTGTGTGTCCTTTTGTCAGGGGTCCCTAGTTGCATGTAAACCATCGACTCGCAACTAGGGGGTGTGTGTTTGTTGAGAACCCCCGGTTGCAAGTTGACCATCGACTCGCAACTATGGGTTGCGTGTGTGTGTGTTTTGTCGTGGCCCCCAGTTGCAAGCCGCCCATCGACTCACAACTAGGGATGTGTGTGTGTGTGTCGAGGGTGCCCAGTTGCATGTCGATAACCGACTCGCAACTAGGGGCGTGTGTGTCCTTTTGTCAGGGGTCCCTAGTTGCATGTAAACCATCGACTCGCAACTAGGGGGTGTGTGTGTGTGTGTGTGTTTTGTCGTAGCCCCCAGTTTCAAGCCGCCCATCGACTCGCAACTAAGGATGTGTGTGTGTTGTGTGTTGAGGGTGCCCAGTTGCATGTCGATAACCGACTCGCAACTAGGGGTGTGTGTGTCCTTTTGTCAGGGGTCCCTAGTTGCATGTAAACCATCGACTCGCAACTAGGGGGTGTGTGTTTGTTGAGGTCCCCTGGTTGCAAGTTGACCATCGACTCGCAACTATGGGGTGCGTGTGTGTGTGTTTTGTCGTGGCCCCCATTTGCAAGCCGCCCATCGACTCACAACTAAGGGTGTGTGTGTTTGTCAAGGGTCCCTAGTTGCATGTCAACCATCGACATGCAACTACAAGCGTTGTTACCTAATGGCAAATCCACGCGCGCATAGTGACCGCAATGAGAAGCATGAAGGGGTTGTCGGGTGGACGCAACTATTCTTATCTCGAGCTCAAATGACCCTGCATGAACAGTAAAATCATAAAAAATAAATTAAAAAACTGAATTTTTTGTGCGAAACATTGACAAAATTTCTGAGTGCTCGCAAATTTTTATATGACATCTGTGGAAGTGGTGAAAAAAAATCGATTCTCCAAAAAATGCCATTTTCAAAAGCATTTTCATGTGCTGATTTTGTTTTTTTTTCTGTGACTTCCACAAATATTATTTCTACGTGAAAATTTGGAGGCTCTTGAAACCTTTGTTAAAGTTTATCACAAAAAAATTCAAAATTTTGATTCTTTTTCCATTTTCTTTCGAATTTACTGTTCACCCGATCTCATTTGAGCTCGGGAGCAGAAGGACACTTTTGTTGTTTGACCAATTACTTGTCCGTTTGTTTTATCTTAGCATCAGATTTCCTATCATTTTCCCTTTTTATAGAACATTTTAATTTCTATTTTGGCCTATTTGTGTGTTTCGTTTTATAAAATTATATTCACTCATAGGTGCGCTCTAGCTACTCTCCACACATAGTCACAACCAAACACCGGTGTTCTCTCAAAAAAAAACAACACCGGTGTTTCCCATAAAAAACAACACACCGTTGATTTATAAAGAAAAACAAATATACTTTATTTTTGAGAAACTAGAAAAAAACTACATGAGACTGCGAGCCAAGGAGAGAGAGAGAGACGGGCCTAGGCACCTAGCCAGCATCAAACAACAAGTACTACGAGGCCCAGCAAATCAACTCACACCCAGCCAAAAAAAGAAAGAAAAACAAAGCATAGACAGCCCACAAGGATGTCGCCCAGCCCAGAAAAACAACCCAGACGACGATGGAAACGAGCCGGTGGCTGAGGGACGCGTCAGCTGACGTCAGCTGACTGAGACCAAATTACGTCTCAGTCAGCTGAGTTCTAGGCGATCCCAACAATATATTGGTGAAGATGAATGTCACAATCACAACCAGAAAATTAGGCAAGGAGCTCCAAACCACAGCTGGCGTGCACTTGCCCTGGACTCAATGCATCAATCAATCAAAGAAAAATTTATATCACTTTGATTGTACGCCCTCTGTATCGAAATACAAGACATTTTTTAGGCTCAATCTAAACCTCAAAAACGTCTTATATTTCGATGTGGAGGGAGTACGTTCCAAAGGCACATCAAAATGGCTGCTCATACACTGATCAGAGGTTTCATGCCTCCAAAGCTATATTATGGCTGCCCATAACCAAACAGACCACCTAACCAAATTTATACGCATGTCCACAACACAAAACAAATGGGAAAAACAAGGGAACCAATCAACTAGTGTTCATTTAAAAATCCACTCGATCCCTCAATCAGATATCTTGTTCGTTTCACCTCTCCTGGCTGACGCACATGTACACCACCCACCAAGATAGAAATCGATCAAGCATGTTTCAGTGTGTACAACGAAAATGGTCTCGCGTACAAGTGAAGCGTCAAGTATTTTGTGAACCATCAGCTTTCAGGCCATCTTCTCTAACCACAAAATGCCTTGTTGCCCTGTCTTCGATGGCACTGAATACCCCTGCTGTAAGAATAGGATGTGCATGCATCTTGAAGCCATTAATGTCGATCTGTGGTACGTCGTCAAGAACGGCGTTCCCAAGACTGGTGAAGGTGTCACATCTGCTGATGTCAACAAGTTCATTCAACTGGATTCTACTGCTAAGAACATCATCTGTGGTCATCTGACCAAAGGATAGTATGGTCTTGTGAGTGCTCTGGAAACGTCGAAGCTGGTCTGGGACTAGCTCTCCAAGGTCAATGAAGGCGTCTCAACTCAGAGAGATCAAAGGATCACTGTCCTCCGCAACCTCTTCCACCGCTTCAAGAGAAATGACAATGAGAATGTTCAGCTCATATTTGATCGCCTCACTGACATCACAAATGAGCTTCATGCTCTCGGCGCCACTGAGATCACCAAGCATAAAATCGTCAAGACACTCCTGAGATCACTTGACAGCTCGTTTGACACCTTAGCCCTGATGATTCAAGAACGCCCTGACTTCAAGACACTCGATCCGTCTGACATACTTGAGAGACTCAACACACATGAGTTCCAGCTATGTGAGAAAAGAGATATCTATGGTCCCAACTATGGCCGAACTCGCGCTTTGAAGGCAAAGGTTGTTTCCTCATCTGAAGAAGAATCTGACTGCAGTTCTGGTGATCCTGAAGACATTGGAAAGGAGCTTGCTATGCTTGTGAAGAAGTTCCAGAAGTTCACTAAGAAGAAAGGCTTCAGAAAGTCTTCACGATCCAACTCAAGAAATGATGAAGCTTCCACTCGTGACCACAAGAAAAGAACATGTCACAAGTGCAAGAAACTTGGTCACTACATCTCTGAGTGTCCACAGTGGGACAATGAGAAGAAGAAGAAGAAGAAGAAGAAGAAGAAGAGCAAAGAGTATGATTCTGATGACAAGAAGAAGAAGAAAACCTCAAAGTCTTCTTCCAAGTCCTCTTCCAAGTCTTCATCACACAAGAAGAGTTCATCTGGCAAGGCTCGTGCTTTTGTTGGCAAGGAGATGGATTCAGAGGAGGAGTCTGCTTCTGAGGAGGCAGAGGTGGAGTCTGAGGAGGAGTCCAACTCTGGCGTTGCAAGTCTGGCTCTAGCTACAGCATAGTTGCCAAGTCCATCTTCAACACTGAAGACAATGGCTCCATCACCAACGCTGATAACAATGACAAGGACGACTCTGCTCCCACCTACTGCTTCATGGCACGCGGTGCCAAGGTAAACTCACGCGATGCTTACTTTCAAACATCAAGTGAAGATGACTCTGATTGTGAATCGCAAACCCAGCTACAAAACACTTGATAAAATTGCAACTAAACAACAGAAAGCTATGGAACATATTCAAAAACTGTTAGACAAAAGCGATGACCTGTTGGACGCTGAAATGATCTGATCTCAGTCCTTAATTGAAGACATAAAAAATCTTCATGTTAAGTACGAGGAACTTGAAAGTCGCCATGAAACGCTCTCAACATCTCATGAGAAACTTTCCTATGATTATCTTCAAAGGAAGCAAGAACTTGAGAAATTGAGAGCGGCTCATGAAGATCTTCAAAAGGAGAATGAGTCACTTCGCGCTCAACAGATCAGTCCCGCTCAGGACGGATTTGAACCACCATGTCTAAAATGCATTGAGCGTGATAACGCTACTTCTGTTGCTGAATGTTCTACTGCTGCTACTGTTGCAATATCTTCAACTGTTGATGTGGCAACTAACCCCTCTGCGGAGGATGCCACTGCTGTTGGTGATGAGAATGCTAGGTTGAAGACATTGCTTGAAACGGGGATGTACAAAAGTCTCAAAGGGCATCATACACTGTGCGATGTCCTCAAAAAGCAGATTCTGAACCGAAACCCTAGGAAAGAGGGTGTTGGGTTCAAGAGGAAAATGAATGTTGATGGCTCTTACTGGAAACCTGAGCAGTACCTCAAAACCCAATGGGTTGCTGCAAAGGAACCTTCAGTGGATCCATCTACCCTATCTGGATTCACTTGTGCTAACCCAATTATCATTGATGAATCCTTTGATGCAAACTATAAACTCTTTAAGAATCAGAATGGTGAAGTGTTTGCCAGGTATATTAGTACTAACTGCAGGAATGGACCTCCTATGAAGAAGATCTGGGTGCCTAAAAGGTGTCTTGAGAATCTTCCTGTGAATGTCGTCATGACACCACTAGGGAAGAAGACAAACCCCAGACCTAAGGCTTCATATGGCCCAAAGGCTTCATACAGACACATGACTCACCTGAGTCACCCTAACGCCAATGTTTTGCAGGGAAATCATACTCAGATGTATGAATATGAGCGTGTTTCTTCAAACCGCTATGTTCATAAAACTAAGAACATTTCTGCTTATTCATATGAGTATTATTCACCTCCTGCAAGGCTATTTGCTAGGGCTCCAAAGCCGAAGTTTTCAGATACTGCACTTAGACTCATTGCTTCGAAGCCACCCCTGAAAATGTGGGTGGTTAAGAAAACTTAACTCTCTTTTGCAGGGAAAGCTCTCCAGCCGGAAATCAAAGGCGTCTGACGCTATTGCTAGGGACCTAAAACATCTTGTGGGGCGCAAGATAAAATGCCCAAATGGTCTTAATATGTATTTTGTTCCTGAATCGCTTGCCAGTCATCCTATCAGTCGTAACCTTGATGTGAGCTTTGATAATCCTCTTGTGTGTCTAATGTTTATGCTTCACAATACTCTTGGTGAAGCCTATCCCCCTAACTGTACTGTAGGGTATGACACCTCATGCTTCAGAATGGATTATGGACAGTGGATGCACTAATCACATGACTGGTGATCGAAGTCTTCTCATGGACTCAACTTTACGTCCATCTGACAAGAGTCACATCACATTTGCTGACACTGGTAAAAGCAAGGTATTAGGCCTAGGTAGAGTTGCAATATCAAGGGATCAGCACATGGATAAAATGATGCTTGTTGAATCCCTTGGTTTCAACTTAATGTCTGTCTCAATGCTTTGTGACTTAAACATGATTGTGTTATTTGGAAAATATCGTTGTCTTGTTCTAATGGAATGTGACAAGTCTCTAGTCTTTGAAGGGTATCGGAAAGATGATCTGTATATGGTAGATTTCTCAGCAGGACCACAAATGGCCGTATGTCTTCTAGCAAAAGCTTCAGAGTGCTGGCTCTGGCATCGGAGGCTAGGGCATGCTAGTATGAGGAACCTGTACACTCTCGCAAAGAAGAAACACGTCGTAGGCATCGAGGGCGTCAAGTTCAAGAAAGATCATCTATGTGGTGCCTGTGAAGCTGGAAAGATGACAAGGGCCAAGCATCCCTCGAAGACAATCATGACTACATCTCAACCCTTCGAGCTACTACACATGGACTTATTTGGTCCTACTCACTAATCTACTCTCACTGCAACTGCTTGTCTCTATGGTTTCGTCATTGTTGATGATTATTCAAGATATACTTGGGTGCACATAATTCTCTACAAGACTGAAGTGCGGGATATCTTCAGACGCTTCGCCAACCGTGCCATGAACAACTATGGCGTCAAGATCAAGCATATCAGAAGTGACAACGGCATAGAGTTCAAGAACATCGGCCTCAACCTTTACCTGGATACATTAGGCATCACTCATGAGTTCTCTGCTCCCTGCACACCTCAGCAGAATGGCATCATGGAGCGCAAGAACAGAACTCTTATCGAGATGGCTCAAACGATGCTTGATGAGTACAAGACTCCAAGGAAGTTCTGGCCTGAAGCCATTGATACTGCATGCCAGGTCATCAACCGTGTTTATCTTCACAAGCTTCTGAAGAAGACATCCTATGAACTCCTAACTGGTAAGAAGCCAAATGTCAGTTACTTCAGAGTATTTGGTGCTAGGTGCTGGATCAAGGATCCACATCACACGTCAAAATTTGCACCGAAAGCACATGAAGGTTTTATGCTTGGTTACGGAAAGGATTCGCACTCCTACAGAGTCTTCAACCTCTTTCTCTATAAAGTGGTTAAAACTGTAGATGTGCGGTTTGATGACACTAACGGCTCGCAAAGAGAGCACCTGCCAAATGTGCTACATGAAGTACCTCCTAGTGAATCTATCAAGCAAATGGGAACCGGAGAGATCATACCTTCTGAGGCACAGACTGGAGAGGAACTTATCATTTCTGCGCCTAATCAACCAGAAGACAATGCTCAGCCTGAAGCCAATCGTCAAAATGAAGACAATGATCAGCAAGAGCAAAATCTTCGTCGAGCTCATCCTCGTGTTGCAAATGAAGTACAGATTGAGAAGATAATTGATAGCATCAATGCCCCAGGTCCACTCACTCGTTCAAGAGCAACACAGCTAGCAAACTTCTGTGGGCACTTTGCATTTGTCTCAATCTCTGAACCCAAGAAAGTAGCTAAAGCCTTTATGGAACCTGAATGGATTCAAGCTATGCAAGAAGAGCTCCAATAGTTCAAGATGAACAATGTATGGGAATTGGTCAAGCGTCCTGATCCTCGTAAGCACAATATCATTGGCACCAAATGGATACATCGCAACAAGCAAGATGAACATGGCCAACTTGTCAGAAACAAGGCTCGTCTCGTTGCTCAAGGATACACTCAAGTTGAAGGGATTGACTTCGATGAAACATTTGCTCCAGTGGCTAGGCTTGAAGCCATTCGCATACTGCTAGCCTATGCAAATCATCATAACATCCTTCTGTATCAAATGGATGTGAAGAGTGCCTTTCTCAATGGAAAGATTGAAGAAGAAGTATATGTTGCACAACCGCCTGGCTTTGAAGATCCAAAACATCCTGATATAGTATACAAGCTCAACAAGGCACTGTATGGCCTCAAACAAGCCCCTCGTGCTTGGTATGACACACTCAAAGACTTCCTGAAGAGCAAAGGCTTCAAACCTGGTTCCCTGGATCCCACACTCTTCACGAAGACATATGATGGTGAACTATTTGTGTGCCAAATATATGTGGATGACATTATCTTCGGCTGCACCAACCAGAAATACAGTGATGAGTTTGGACACATGATGCAAGAGCAATATCAGATGTCAATGATGGGTGAGCTGAAGTTCTTCCTTGGTCTTCAAATTCGTCAGCAAAGCAATGACATTTTCATATCTCAAGAGAAATACCTCAAATACTGCCTGAAGAAGTTTGGAATGCAAGACTGCAAAGGTTACACGATGCCAATGCCAACCAAAAGTCATTTGGGTCCTGATACGTCTCCAACGTATCTATAATTTTTTATTGTTCCATGCTATTATATTACTTTTTTGGATGTTTATGGGCTTTACTTTACACTTTTATATCATTTTTGGGACTAACCTACTAACCGGAGGCCCAGCCCGTATTGCTGTTTTTTTTGCTTATTTCAGTATTTCGAAGAAAAGGAATATCAAACGGAGTCCAGATGGAATGAAACCTTCGGGAGCGATCTTTTTGGAACAAACATGATCCAGAAGACTTGGAGTGGAAGTCAAGAAACGATCGAGGCGGCCACGAGGGTGGAGGGCGCCCCCCCCCTACTGGGCGCGCCCCCTATCTCGTGGGCCCCTCGGGCGTCCACCGACCTACTTCTTCCTCCTATATATACCCATGTACCCCGAAAACATCAGAAGCGCCCACGAAAAACTATTTCCACCGCCGTAACCTTCTGTATCCGCGAGATCCCATCTTGGAGCCTTCGCCGGCGCTCCACCGGAGGGGGAATCGATCACGGAGGGCTTCTACATCAACACCATAGCCCTTCCGATGAGTTGTGAGTAGTTTACCACAGACCTTTGGGTCCATAGCTATTAGCTAGATGGCTTCTTCTCTCTCTTTGAATCTCAATACAAAGTTCTCCTCGATCTTCTTGGAGATCTATTCGATGTAACTCTTTTTGCGGTGTGTTTGTCGAGATCCGATGAATTGTGAGTTTATGATCAAGTTTATCTATGAGAAATATTTGAATCTCCTCTGAATTCTTTTATGTGTGATTAAGTTATCTTCGCAAGTCTATTCGAATTATCAGTTTGGTTTGGCCTAATAGATTGATCTTTCTTGCAATGGAAGAAGTGCTTAGCTTTGGGTCCAATCTTGTGGTGTCCTTTCCCAGTGACATGAGGGGCAGCAAGGCACGTATTGTATTGTTGCCATCGAGGATAAAAAGATGGGGTTTATATCATATTGCATGAGTTTATCCCTCTACATCATTTCATCTTTCTTAATGCGTTACTCTATTCTTTATGAACTTAATACTCTAGATACATGCTGGATAGCGGTCGATGTGTGGAGTAATAGTAGTAGATGCAGGCAGGAGTCGGTCTACTTGTCACGGACGTGATGCCTATATACATGATCATGCGTAGATAATCTCTTAATTATTCACTTTTCTATCAATTGCTCGACAGTAATTTGTTCACCCACCGTAATACTTATGCTATCTTGAGAGAAGCCACTAGTGAAACCTATGGCCCCCGGGTCTATCTTTTATCATATAAGTTTGCCATCTACTTTTATTTGCATCTTTACTTTTCCAATCTATATCACAAAAATGCAAAAAAAAATATTTATCTTATCATATTATCTCTATCAGATCTCACTTTCGCAAGTGGCCGTGAAGGGATTGACAACCCCTTTATTGCGTTGGTTGCGAGTTCTTGTTTGTTTGTGTAGGTGCGTGGGACTTTTGAGGAGCCTCCTACTGGATTGATACCTTGGTTCTCAAAAACTGAGGGAAATACTTATGCTACTATTGTTGCATCACCCTTTCCTCTTTAAGGAAAACCAACGCAAGCTCAAGACGTAGCAGGTCCTGACGCCAATGGTAAAGAGTTCGATCAAAAGGTATACCGCTCCATGATTGGTTCTTTACTTTATTTATGTGCATCTAGGCCAGATATCATGCTTAGTGTTTGCATGTGTGCCCGATTCCAAGCGGCACCAAAGCAATCGCATCACTTAGCAGTGAAGAGAATTCTTCGATATTTGGCTTACACCCCAACTCTAGGATTATGGTATCCAAAGGGCTCAGAGTTTGATCTAGTTGGATTCTCGGATGCTGATTATGCTGGTGACAAGGTGGATCGCAAGTCTACATCAGGCACATGTCACTTTCTGGGACGATCACTTGTCTGTTGGTCTTCAAAGAAGAAGAACTGTGCGTCACTCTCTACTGCTGAATCTGAATACATTGTTGCTGGGTCTTGCTGCGCTCAGCTTCTATGGATGAAGCAAACACTCAAGGACTATGGCATCCATCTGAAGCAAGTACCACTCTACTGCGACAATGAAAGCGCCATCAAGATTGCCAACAACCCAGTTCAGCACTCGAAGACAAAGCACATTGAAATTCGTCATCACTTTCTCAGAGATCATGTTATGAAGGAAGATATTGATATCATTCACGTCAACACTGAAGAGCAATTGGCAGATATCTTCACAAAGCCCTTGGATGACAAAAGGTTTTGCAAGTTGCGGTGTGAGCTAAATATCTTGGAATCCTCAAATGTCATGTGATTAGGCACACATCCTAACACTTATGCATGTTGATGACTTAGATGTGCAACACACGAAGTAATGTATATCTTCAATCAATGAAGACTTACACTCTGAGTGTGAATACATTAATGCGGAATTTGACTTCGGAGCGCCACGATAATTGTGCGTCGTGTCTGGGTCTAATACTTCCTATACGGTGGGTAACGCCACCACCAAACTTTTGTTTGATGTGTTTTCTCTTGGCCTTACTTTAACAAAGTCTTCGCATTTGGTTTGTCTTCAATATTGACATGTTTATCTTCACAATGTTGATTTGGTCTTACTCTGTAATATACATATATTGTGTTCTGTCCTCTACAGCATTCACTTATAGCTATGTCTTCTTGCTTGAATCTTTTGATCTAAGTGAATGTGATCGGACCCTAACCGCTTCTATGCTTCTACCTCAAATTCTGTCCATCCAAATCATATGCATTCTATTGAAACTGTCGAATGTCTTCTCTGCGTCCTTGTCAGCAAAAGATGCAGAGACAATCATTAAATTTGTTTTAAATGCTCAATCCTTTTTGCCTAAAACCCGGAGAAGCCGGAACGACCACCCGACAGTCCAGGAGAACGTGGGCACATGGAACAACTTCCAATGTGTTGCATGTTCGCTACGTGTCCCTCAGATGTGAACCGCCAGGGGCACCTGTGTAATTGCGCTGTGCCGTCCCTTTCCTTACAAATACACATCTCGTCGCGGTCAAAATCTTTCTTCCACCTCTCCACCTCGACAAACCCTAGCGCCACCGCTAGCTCGCGACGACGCCGGCGACGAAGCGCTTAGCTGTCGCGACCTCGTCAACGCCGTCCTCACGCCGGCCGCGGACCTCGTCTCCTCCGCCGTTGCCGTAGGTGTCTTTTGTCACCAAGATAGGGCACGGAAGATCGAACTGGTCGGCCTCCTCTTCTGCTCCGTCTAGCAGTTCATCGTGTGGTAAATTAAAACTCTCTTTTTACCGTCTTTTTGATCCGATAGATTCATCCTTCTTACCAAAAGTGGTTTCTGTCTTCACAATTTTGGATCTATCCTGTAGTGCATCTCATATTATGCCAAGTATATTCACTTATGCTTCACACATAGTTAGATTCCTCACTTGTACCTATTCTTGGATTCGTACAACTCTGGAACCAACTCTCAACACATAAGTGAATGTCTTCGCGCTATGAGGTCAATGTCTTCTAAACTGAATTTATCTTCAAAACCTTCTGAGAATGCATATGACCTCTCTCCTTCCCTCGCATCTCTAATGCTGTCACAGGTACATGTCTGTGGGAGAATCCCTTGGTTCTCATAGTCTGCATTCATTTGCAGAATACTTACAGAGTCACATAAATTCTCCTGAAGTCAGTTCTTGTCTGATCAACAAACGGAAGCCTTTGACAGCTTTGAAGCCATTCAGTCTGAACTTCATGGCAATTGAAAAATCAGCTCGGAAGGGTGGCAGACAGCGCCGTGGAAATACATCCAAAGATTTGCCACCAGATCTGCATGAACTGTACAAGACAGACCTAGAAGAAACCTATGGTGAATGCAAAAATCGAATCCAATGGATTCGAAGATACTGGGCAGAAGAATGGTTTAAGTACAGATTTTTCACTGCTGAGTACACTGAGAAGAATGCCATCAAGCGACCATGGGGAGATATCCTATACAAAAATCTTCCACCCAGGTCCAAGTCCGAAGCCATTGATCAAGGCTTCTACCCGTGCATGGTTCACGGACCACAACCAGAGGATGCTGACCCATCTTCTCTGCTATGGTGTCGCGAAGACGATTTGTTCAAGCGCAACTTCAAGTTTGCCAAAGACTTTGCTGTAAAGAACAAGAAGGCATTTGGAGTTGACTTCAACCCAGGTCCATCCGCACCTCGGGAAGATGGCACCCGTGAAGCCAATGAAAACAGAATTGGCCCCTTCAACAACTTTGATGGTCTCCTCTCCTACATTGCCGCACAGAGAGCTACAGTGGATCAGCCTGGAGATGAAGCTGATTCTGATGAAGCACCTGCTCCTCCTAAGCCGCAGAAGCAGAAGAAGTCTAAGGCTTCAAATCCCACTGCTGCCAAGAGCTTCGCGTGCGAAGCCTCTGGCCACTGCTCCTCCTGCACCAAGTGTGCCTTCTAAAGATCTTTCTCGAATCTCCAAGACTGAGAAGAAGAAGAAGCCTAAGAAAATTACCAGTCAAGCACTGACCCCAGCAGCCGTTCTGAGAAATGAGAACGATGCCATTGATCTGTCAAGTGACGATGACCTTGCTGACGATGCTCTCGAACTGCTGATAAAGAGCAAGCAAGAAGCGAAAATCTTCAACGATCTTCCTCTGTTCGATGTGGACATCCTGAACAAGTTCATTGATGAATGGTTTGACAGTCCAAACCTCAGCTTTGATGATCTTCAGCTCCCGATTGGCCTCAGCGTCTCCGTCCACGGAGCCATTGCTCCTGAGCTGGCTCTAGCTCAGAGAATTGTTGAGCTGAAGCACAAGATTGACTATGAAAAGGCCCAGTTCAAGAAGCATATGGCCAAGCTCAGTGTGGCTGACGTCCAAAACTTCAAACAAATGATGCATGAGCTCAAGGAGGCGTTTCACAAGAAACGTGACGAAGCCAAAGGTTCACGAGAGCGCATGAAACTCATTGCTGCCAAATGTGTTCAAGCTTATAATGAAGCTGAGAAGCGCAAGGCACTTGGGCGTCCTGGCATCAACCCCAAGATGGCTGCCAAGAAGAAGAAGTCTACTGTGGCCCCAGCTGAAGAACCCAGGCGGGAAGAACCTTGCATTGTCTTCCCTGCCAGCATGACAGGCTCGAAGCCTAAGGTCCCCACAGTGGCTTCAGAACAGAAGAAAACCAGGGCAGCAGAAGCCGAAGCCAGAAAGCGCAAGTCCAAGAACACCACTGATGATGCACCCCCCAAGAAGAAGAGAAAGACAAAGAAGAATCGGGCTGCTCCCATAGAGCCCCTCGTCGTCGAGCCAATTTCAGTTGCTCGTCCTGCGTCAGAACACCGAGAGCGCCAGTTAATAGTTCATGAGCCTACTACCACAGAGGCCCCTGAAACTGAAGAGATTCCAGCTGTTGACCCCACCGCAGCTGAAGACATTGGTCACCAAGACAATGTAGAAGATGATGAAGTCCTTCCTCAGATTGAGCACAATGTGGTATCGTCGCCTATTCTCACAAATAGCAAACTCATCAGCATTGGTCGTCCTTTGATGCCAATCGCTCAGGATGATTCATGGGCTGATCACCCTCAAGAATCCCCCCGTGAAGAAGAAACACCAACTACTCCCCCAACTCAAGTCACCACTCCGGTCCTTGAAGATGAAGACTTTGTGCCCCAGACTACTCCCTCTCCACAAGCGTCGCCAGCGTTTCGCAAGCTTCGCAAAGGACCAAGTCCACAAGTCACACTTTCGAGCGTTCCAGAAGGAGAAGAGCACCAATCAGTATCTCGCCAAGTATTTCCTGAAGCCTCTCCAACTGCGAACATCTCCGAGTCTGAAGCCAAAGTGGCTGAAGATATTCCGGCTGCATCAGTCGATGAACAAGAAGAGCCAAGAGATGAAGAAGCACGTGTTGCTACACCCCCGTCCAACCCTGAAGTTGTTCTCGAGGAGAACGTGTCCGACCCTCTAGCTACTCAAGTGGAGGTTAACAATACTGAGGCGGCCACAAACAACTCAACTGAAGCCAATGACATACTCATGGCCGAAGCTAATGTGGCACCTGAAGCTAATATGGTGCCAGAAGTTAATGCACTTGAAGCCAATGCTGCACCTGATGCAAATCTGCAGCCTGAAGTCAATGCCACTGCCACTGCTACTGCTCCTGTACCGCCTCCAACGCCACACACCATCGAGCAAGCATATGATCGTGGTCAGCTGGTTACTGTCAGATGGCCCATTCTGGTTCCTCCACCTACTGCCGGTCCACAATTTTACTATCATGTCGAGCACAGGCCTCAGGTCCAGAAGCCTAAGCCAAGACTGCCAAGGTTTCCAGGTAATGCATCTGCGCCAGGATCATTCAACGTAAATGGCTTCATTGCACACAACACCTTCTTTGATAGCGACAAGAACCCATACTTGAAGCCGAGGATTTCATCTAATTGGTTGTGGAGCTATCAGCAGCGCAGCTACTACTCTTGCATTCTTTACAATCAAGGGCGCATATTTCCCCATATGCGTCTTGACACTGAAGCTATAGCTGGCCTGCCTTGTTTGGAAGAAGCGTTGGATTGCTTCAGAGATGCTGGCCTCTTGCAATTTGTCACGGACAAGGAACACTGGAATGAAGAGCTGTTGCTACAATTCTATGCCACCCTCCACATTCGCGGCTATAACAGGGATCCGAAGACATGGATCCTTGAGTGGATGTCAGGCAATGTACATCATGAAGCCAAAGCTCTTGATATCATTGAGCTAACTGGCTTGCCCACTCTAGGTGATCTGTTTGAACCTGGTTGTCAGCTTCACCGTGATGCTTTGGAGAGCATTTTTCAGAAGTCCGAGCCCGACATGAGCCAGATGCTCAGTATGATGAAGCATTTGCCTCCAGATGCTGAATATCCTAAGGAGTTCTTTGTTGAAGACCTTGAGTATCTGCCACGCACCATCTACCACATCATACGACGAACTCTTTGGCCTGTCAAAGGACATTCTCCAGATGCAAAGCTTGAAGGTTCAATGAAGACATTGGTCTTCTATATTCTCAATGGCAAATGCTTCAATGCTCAAGACTTCTTCATACGTCAACTTGCTGCATCAGGCTCCGACATCTTTGGACTGAAGTTCTATGCTCCCTGGGTAATGCGCCTTATCAAGATTCATGCTACTACCAACTATCAACCCTCTGCACGAAACCACCTTGTCTTCTTGCCAGAGGTTGATCTGTCTGTGGATGCCATTTACCCTAAGCCCACAAAGGAGCCGCTTTATCTTCACAACGCTGATCATCAAAGCTTCTCTCAGCCAATTCCAAGTCATCATATACCCAATACTCATGCTTATCCATTGGCCGGCAATACACGTGCACCGCACCGTGCCCATACTGAAGCCACTGAAAGCACTATTGCTCAAAGGCCTCGGAAGCGATCTCGTGTTCTCAATGACCGAGAGCTTCTCGTCGCCCTGCATCAGAAACAAGATAAGCATCATGACTGGCTGAAGCGCCAAATGCAAAGCCTCTTGGTGGATGTTAACCGCATTCGCAACCTTGCCACCAAGAATGCCTTTGTCACTCATGAAACCTGTCGGCGGACATGGAAGGGTCTGACACTGATAAGCTCTGAAGATGATCTTAGAGCGGATGGCTTCTCAGAAAGATTCAAGTTTGATTCAACGCCTCCTAGGAATGCAGCTCTCGTCGGACTCCATCTCTTGAAGACTCTGAATACTCATCTTCCGCAGCTACTGTGAACGCCAGAATCATTGAGGATGAAGAAGATGTCACTTCTCCATCTCCTGCATCGCCGCGTGTCGACACTGCACCAAGTTCTTCTGCACCACCGAACCTCAACATCGACCCTGCTGCTTCACCTTCTACTTCTGGGAACGAGTAGAAGCTCTATGTCTTCAAACCTTTTTGGTCATTACTGACAAAAGGGGTAGAAGCATATGAGTTGATAGTCTTAGAGCGGGTCCATATGTAGGTGGTTACTATATTTTTTGGCAAGTGCTTACAACTCTCGCTTTTGAAACATTTGGTACCTTGAGTTGTAACACTTAAACTTAATGGTCGCCTGCTGCTTGTTATGCTATTATGTGATGCGATGATAAATGCCGCACGAAGTCATATTGCAGACGTCCATTTTTCGTTTTGCATGTCATTATCTACGTAATATCTTTTCATGGATGATGAATTGTCTTCATAAGTTGAACAGGATCTCCACAAGTACAACCTGCCATGTGCATTTGCATTCCAAAAGCAAAATACTTATATGCACATCTTCAGGGGGAGCCTTTTGCTACTTATGAAGACAATGTCGTATTCCTCTACAATTTCACATACTTTTATCCCCGTTGAAAACTTCAACCAGTTTGTCATCAATCATCAAAAAGGGGGAGATTGTAAGTGCATCTAGTGCCACTCCTAGTTGGTTTTGGAGTATTGACGACAAACCTGGTTGAGGGACTAATGTGTTTGTGACATTTGCAGGATAACACAGGTAGTAGTCCCTCATTGATTCGGTTTACCTACCGGAGATGACCCCTAAAAATGTGTGAAGACATTTAAGCCAATGGTGGTATGTGAAGATATTCACATTGAAGATTATGACTCGAGAAGACATTCACGTGAAGACTATGGGATGCGAAGACTGTTGGAAATATGCCCTAGAGGCAATAATAAATGGTTATTATTATATTTCTTTGTTCATGGTAATTGTCTATTGTTCATGCTATAATTGTGTTATCCGGAAATTGTAATACATGTGTGAATACATAGACCACAACGTGTCCCTAGTAAGACTCTAGTTGACTAGCTCGTTGATCAATACATAGTCATGGTTTCCTGACTATGGACATTGGATGTCGTTGATAACGGGATCACTTCATTAGGAGAATGATGTGATGGACAAGACCCAATCCTAAGCATAGCTCAAAGATCGTGTAGTTCGTTTGCTAGAGCTTTTCCAATGTCAAGTATCTTTTCCTTAGACCATGAGATCGTGCAACTCCCGGATACCGTAGGAGTGCTTTGGGTGTGCCAAACGTCACAACGTAACTGGGTGACTATAAAGGTACACTACGGGTATCTCCGAAAGTGTCTGTTGGGTTGGCACGGATCGAGACTGGGATTTGTCACTCCGTGTGACGGAGAGGTATCTCTGGGCCCACTCGGTAATGCATCATCATAATGAGCTCATTGTGACTAAGGAGTTAGTCACGGGATCATGCATTACGGTACGAGTAAAGAGACTTGCCGGTAACGAGATTGAACAAGGTATTGGGATACCGACGATCGAATCTCGGGCAAGTAACATACCGATTGACAAAGGGAATAGTATACGGGATTGATTGAATCCTCGACATCGTGGTTCATCCGATGAGATCATCGTGGAACATGTGGCAGCCAACATGGGTATCCAGATCCCGCTGTTGGTTATTGACCGGAGAGGCATCTCGGTCATGTCTGCATGTCTCCCGAACCCGTAGGGTCTACACACTTAAGGTTCGGTGACGCTAGGGTTGTAGAGATATGAGTATGCGGAAACCCGAAAGTTGTTCGGAGTCCCGGATGAGATCCCGGATGTCACGAGGAGTTCCGGAATGGTCCGGAGGTGAAGAATTATATATAGGAAGTCCAGTTTTGGCCACCGGGAAAGTTTCGGGGGTTATCGGTATTGTACCGGGACCACCGGAAGGGTCCCGGGGGTCCACCGGGTGGGGCCACCTATCCCGGAGGGCCCCATGGGCTGAAGTGGGAAGGGAACCAGCCCTTAGTGGGCTGGGGCGCCCCCCATGGGTGGGGGGCGCCCCACTTGACTTGGGGGGGAAGCCACCCCCCCCTTCCCCTTGGCCGCCGCCCCCCCCCCCCCATGTAGATGGGTCTTGGCCGGCGCCCCCCCTCCCAGGGGGGGCCTATATGAAGGGGGGAGGGAGGGCAGCAACACAACAGCCTTGGGCGCCTCCCTCCTCGCCTGCAACACCTCTCCCTCTCGCACAAGCTCGGCGAAGCCCTGCCGAGATCCCGCTACATCCACCACCACGCCGTCGTGCTGCTGGATATCCATCAACCTCTCCTTTCCCCTTGCTGGATAAAGAAGGAGGAGACGTCGCTGCACCATACGTGTGTTGAACGCGGAGGTGCCGTCCGTTCGGCACTCGGTCATCGGTGATTTGGATCACGGCGAGTACGACTCCATCAACCACGTTCATTGGAACGCTTCCGCTCGCGATCTACAAGGGTATGTAGATGCACTCCTTTCCCCTTGTTGCTAGTATACTCCATAGATGGATCTTGGTGATGCGTAGAAAATTTTAAAATTCTGCTACGAGCCCCAACAGTGGCATCATGAGCCAGGCCTATGCGTAGTTACTATGCACGAGTAGAACACAAAGTAGTTGTGGGCGTAGATGTTGCCAATTCTTCTTGCCGCTACTAGTCTTATCTTGTTTCGGCGGTATTGTGGGATGAAGCGGCCCGGACCGACCTTACACGTACGCTTACGTGAGACAGGTCCCACCGACTGACATGCACTAGTTGCATAAGGTGGCTAGCGGGTGTCTGTCTCTCCTACTTTAGTCGGAACGGATTCGATGAAAAGGGTCCTTATGAAGGGTAAATAGAAATTGGCATATCACGTTGTGGTTTTACGTAGGTAAGAAACGTTCTTGCTAGAAACCTAAACAAGCCACGTAAAAACTTGCAACAACAATTAGAGGACGTCTAACTTGTTTTTGCAGCATGTGCTATGTGATGTGATATGGCCAGAAGATGTGATGAATGATATATGTGATGTATGAGATTGATCATATTCTTGTAATAGGAATCACGACTTGCATGTCGATGAGTATGACAACCGGCAGGAGCCATAGGAGTTTTCTTTATTATTTTGTATGACCTGCGTGTCATTGAATAACGCCATGTAAATTACTTTACTTTATTGCTAAACGCGTTAGCCATAGAAGTAGAAGTAATCATTGGCGTGACAACTTCATAAAGACACAATGATGGAGATCATGATGATGGAGATCATGGTGTCATGCCGGTGACGAAGATGATCATGGTGCCCCGAAGATGGAGATCAAAGGAGCAAAATGATATTGGCCATATCATGTCACTATTTGATTGCATGTGATGTTTATCATGTTTTTGCATCTTATTTGCTTAGAACGATGGTAGTAAGTAAGATGATCCCTTATAATAATTTCAAGAAAGTGTTCCCCCTAACTGTGCACCGTTGCGAAGGTTCGTTGTTTCGAAGCACCACGTGATGATCAGGTGTGATAGATTCTAACGTTCACATACAACGGGTGTTGATGAGCCTAGCATGTACAGACATGGCCTCGGAACACACGCAATACACTTATGTTGACTTGACGAGCCTAGCATGTACACACATGGCCTCGGAACACAGAGGACCGAAAGGTCGAGCATGAGTCGTATAGAAGATACGATCAACATGGAGATGTTCACCGATCTTGACTAGTCCGTCTCACGTGATGATCGGACACGGCCTAGTTAACTCGGATCATGTTTCACTTAGATGACTAGAGGGATGTCTATCTGAGTGGGAGTTCATTGAATAATTTGATTATATGAACTTAATTATCATGAACTTAGTCTAAAATCTTTACAATATGTCTTGTAGATCAAATGGCCCACGTTGTCCTCAACTTCAACGCGTTCCTAGAGAAAACCAAGCTGAAAGATGATGGCAGAAACTATACGGACTGGGTCCGGAACCTGAGGATCATCCTCATAGCTGCCAAGAAATATTATGTCCTAGAAGCACCACTAGGTGAAGCACCAATCCCAGAGAACCAAGACGTTAAGAACGCTTGGCAATCACGTGCTGATGATTACTCCCTCGTTCAGTGCGGCATGCTTTACAGCTTAGAACCGGGGCTCCAAAAGCGTTTTGAGAAGCATGGAGCATATGAGATGTTCGAAGAGCTGAAAATGGTTTTCCAAGCTCATGCCCGGGTCGAGAGATATGAAGTCTCCGACAAGTTCTTCAGCTGTAAGATGGAGGAAAATAGTTCTGTTAGTGAGCACATACTCAGAATGTCTGGGTTGCACAACCGCTTGTCTCAGCTGGGAGTTAATCTCCCGGATGACGCGGTCATTGACAGAATCCTTCAGTCGCTTCCACCAAGCTACAAGAGCTTTGTGATGAACTTCAATATGCAGGGGATGGAAAAGACCATTCCCGAGGTATATTCAATGCTGAAATCAGCGGAGGTGGAAATCAGAAAAGAACATCAAGTGTTGATGGTGAATAAAACCACTAAGTTCAAGAAGGGCAAGGGTAAGAAGAACTTCAAGAAGGACGGCAAGGGAGTTGCCGCGCCCGGTAAGCCAGTTGCCGGGAAGAAGCCAAAGAATGGACCCAAGCCTGAGACTGAGTGCTTTTATTGCAAGGGAAGTGGTCACTGGAAGCGGAACTGCCCCAAATACTTAGCGGACAAGAAGGCCGGCAACACCAAAGGTATATGTGATATACATGTAATTGATGTGTACCTTACCAGTACTCGTAGTAGCTCCTGGGTATTTGATACCGGTGCGGTTGCTCATATTTGTAACTCAAAACAGGAGCTGCGGAATAAACGGAGACTGGCGAAGGACGAGGTGACGATGCGCGTCGGGAATGGTTCCAAGGTCGATGTGATCGCCGTCGGCACGCTACCTCTGCATTTACCTACGGGATTAGTTTTAATCCTCAATAATTGTTATTTAGTGCCAGCTTTGAGCATGAACATTGTATCAGGATCCCGTTTAATTCGAGATGGCTACTCATTTAAACCTGAGAATAATGGTTGTTCTATTTATATGAGAGATATGTTTTATGGTCATGCCCCGCTGGTCAATGGTTTATTCTTGATGAATCTCGAACGTGATGTTACACATATTCATAGTGTGAATACCAAAAGATGTAAAGTTGATAACGATAGTCCCACATACTTGTGGCACTGCCGCCTTGGTCACATTGGTGTCAAGCGCATGAAGAAGCTCCATGCAGATGGACTTTTGGAGTCTCTTGATTACGAATCATTTGACACGTGCGAACCATGCCTCATGGGTAAGATGACCAAGACTCCGTTCTCCGGAACAATGGAGCGAGCAACCAACTTATTGGAAATCATACATACCGATGTGTGCGGTCCAATGAGTGTAGAGGCTCGCGGAGGATATCGTTATGTTCTCACTCTCACTGATGATTTAAGTAGATATGGGTATGTCTACCTAATGAAACACAAGTCTGAAACCTTTGAAAAGTTCAAGGAATTTCAGAGTGAGGTTGAGAATCAACGTGACAGGAAAATAAAGTTCTTACGATCAGATCGTGGTGGAGAATATTTAAGTCATGAATTTGGTACGCACTGAAGGAAATGTGGAATCGTTTCACAACTCACGCCGCCTGGAACACCGCAGCGAAACGGTGTGTCCGAATGTCGTAATCGCACTCTATTGGATATGGTGCGATCTATGATGTCTCTTACCGATCTACCGCTCTCATTTTGGGGCTATGCTTTAGAGACTGCCGCATTCACTTTAAATAGGGCTCCGTCGAAATCCGTTGAGATGACATCGTATGAATTATGGTTTGGGAAGAAACCTAAGCTGTCGTTTCTAAAAGTTTGGGGATGCGATGCTTATGTCAAGAAACTTCAACCTGAAAAGCTCGAACCCAAGTCGGAAAAATGCATCTTCATAGGATACCCTAAGGAAACTATTGGGTATACCTTCTACCTCATATCCGAAGGCAAGATCTTTGTTGCCAAGAATGGGTCCTTTCTGGAGAAAGAGTTTCTCTCGAAAGAATTAAGTGGGAGGAAAGTGGAACTTGATGAGGTGATAGTCACCCCTTCCGAACCGGAAAGTAGCACAGCGCGGGAAGATGTCCCTGTGGTGCCTACACCGACTGGGGAGGAAGTTAATGATGATGATCATGAAGCTTCGGATCAAGTTACTGCTGAACTTCGTAGGTCCACAAGGACACGTTCCGCACCAGAGTGGTACGGTAACCCTGTCCTGGAAATCATGTTGTTAGACAACGGTGAACCTTCGAACTATGAAGAAGCGATGGCGGGCCCGGATTCCGACAAATGGCTAGAAGCCATGAAATCCGAGATAGGATCCATGTATGAAAACGAAGTATGGACTTTGACTGACTTTCCCGATGATCGGTGAGCCATAGAAAACAAATGGATCTTTAAGAAGAAGACAGACGCTGATGGTAATGTGACCATCTATAAGGCTTGACTTGTCGCTAAGGGTTATCGACAGGTTCAAGGGGTTGACTACGATGAGACTTTCTCACCCGTAGCGAAGCTGAAGTCCGTCCGAATCATGTTAGCAATTGCCGCATACTATGATTATGAGATATGGCAGATGGACGTCAAAACGGCATTCCTTAAGGAAGAATTGTATATGATGCAGCCGGAAGGTTTTGTCGATCCTAAGAATGCTAACAAAGTATGCAAGCTCCAGCGCTCAATTTATGGGCTGGTGCAAGCATCTCGGAGTTGGAACATTCGCTTTGATGAGATGATCAAAGCGTTTGGGTTTACACATACTTATGGAGAAGCCTGAGTTTACAAGAAAGTGAGTGGCAGCTCTGTAGCATTTCTCATATTATATGTGGATGACATACTATTGATGGGAAATGATATAGAATTCTTGGAAAGTATAAAGGCCTATTTGAATAAGTGTTTTTCAACGAAGGACCTTGGAGAAGTTGCTTATATATTAGGCATCAAGATCTATAGAGATAGATCAAGACGCCTCATTGGTCTTTCACAGAGTACATACCTCGACAAGATATTGAAGAAGTTCAATATGGATCAGTCCAAGAAGGGGTTCTTGCCGGTATTGCAAGGTGTGCAATTGAGCACGGCTCAATGCCCGACCATGGCAGAAGATAGAGAAAAGATGAGTGTCATCCCCTATGCCTCAGCCATAGGGTCTATTATGTATGCCATGCTGTGTACCAGACCTGATGTAAACCTTGCCGTAAGTTTGGTAGGAAGGTACCAAAGTAATCCCGGCATGGAACACTGGACAGCGGTCAAGAATATCCTGAAGTACCTAAAGAGGACTAAGGATATGTTTCTCGTTTATGGAGGTGACGAAGAGCTCGTCGTAAAGGGTTACGTCGATGCTAGCTTCGACACAGATCTGGATGACTCGAAGTCACAAACCGGATACGTGTATATTTTGAATGGAGGAGCAGTAAGCTGGTGCAGTTGCAAGCAAAGCGTCGTGGCGGGATCTACATGTGAAGCAGAGTACATGGCAGCCTCGGAGGCAGCACAGGAAGCAGTCTGGATGAAGGAGTTCATTACCGACCTAGGGGTGATTCCCAATGCGTCGGGCCCGATGACTCTCTTCTGTGACAACACTGGAGCTATTGCCCTTGCGAAGGAGCCCAGGTTTCACAGGAAGACCAGGCATATCAAGCGTCGCTTCAACTCCATTCGTGAAAGTGTTCAAAATGGAGACATAGATATTTGTAAAATACATACGGACCTGAATGTAGCAGATCCGTTGACTAAACCTCTCCCTAGAGCAAAACATGATCAACACCAGGACGCAATGGGTGTTCGATTCATCACAATGTAACTAGATTATTGACTCTAGTGCAAGTGGGAGACTGTTGAAAATATGCCCTAGAGGCAATAATAAATGGTTATTATTATATTTCTTTGTTCATGGTAATTGTCTATTGTTCATGCTATAATTGTGTTATCCGGAAATCGTAATACATGTGTGAATACATAGACCACAACGTGTCCCTAGTAAGCCTCTAGTTGACTAGCTCGTTGATCAATAGATAGTCATGGTTTCCTGACTATGGACATTGGATGTCGTTGATAAAGAGATCACATCACTAGGAGAATGATGTGATGGACAAGACCCAATCCTAAGCATAGCTCAAAGATCGTGTAGTTCGTTTGCTAGAGCTTTTCCAATGTCAAGTATCTTTTCCTTAGACCACGAGATCGTGCAACTCCCGGATACCGTAGGAGTGCTTTGGGTGTGCCAAACGTCACAACGTAACTGGGTGACTATAAAGGTACACTACGGGTATCTCCGAAAGTGTCTGTTGGGTTGGCACGGATCGAGACTGGGATTTGTCACTCCGTGTGACGGAGAGGTATCTCTGGGCCCACTCGGTAATGCATCATCATAATGAGCTCATTGTGACTAAGGAGTTAGTCACGGGATCATGCATTACGGTACGAGTAAAGAGACTTGCCGGTAACGAGATTGAACAAGGTATTGGGATACCGACAATCGAATCTCGGGCAAGTAACATACCGATTGACAAAGGGAATACTATACGGGATTGATTGAATCCTCGACATCGTGGTTCATCCGATGAGATCATCGTGGAACATGTGGGAGCCAACATGGGTATCCAGATCCCGCTGTTGGTTATTGACCGGAGAGGCGTCTCGGTCATGTCTGCATGTCTCCCGAACCCGTAGGGTCTACACACTTAAGGTTCGGTGACGCTAGGGTTATAGAGATATTAGTATGCGGTAACCCGAAAGTTGTTCGGAGTCCCGGATGAGATCCCGGATGTCACGAGGAGTTCCGGAATGGTCCGGAGGTGAAGAATTATATATAGGAAGTCCAGTTTTGGCCACCGGGAAAGTTTCGGGGGTTATCGGTATTTTACCGGGACCACTGGAAGGGTCCCGGGGGTCCACCGGGTGGGGCCACCTATCCCGGAGGGCCCCATGGGCTGAAGTGGGAAGAGAACCAGCCCTTAGTGGGCTGGAGCGCCCCCCATGGGCCTCCCCCTGCGCCTAGGGTTGGAAACCCTAGGGTGGGGGGGCGGCCCACTTGACTTGGGGGGGAAGCCACCCCCCCTTCCCCTTGGCCGCCGCCCCCCCCCATGTAGATGGGTCTTGGCCGGCGCCCCCCCCCCCCTCCCAGGGGGGGCCTATATAAAGGGGGGAGGGCAGCAACACAACAGCCTTGGGCGCCTCCCTCCTCCCCTGCAACACCTCTCCCTCTCGCAGAAGCTCGGCGAAGCCCTGTCGTGCTGCTGGATCTCCATCAACCTCTCCTTTCCCCTTGCTGGATCAAGAAGGAGGAGACGTCGCTGCACCGTACGTGTGTTGAACGCGGAGGTGCCGTCCGTTCGGCACTCGATCAGCGGTGATTTGGATCACGGCGAGTACGACTCCATCAACCACGTTCATTGGAACGCTTCCGCTCGTGATCTACAAGGGTATGTAGATGCACTCCTTTCCCCTCGTTGCTAGTATACTCCATAGATGGATCTTGGTGATGCGTAGAAAATTTTAAAATTCTGCTACGAGCCCCAACAAAGACATAGTTGTTTTGTAGTTTCCTTTTCTTCTTTGTTGAGTCATAGGAACCAACGCACTGTTAAGTGGGGTCCAAGTGAACAAAGTCAGAGTGACTGTAGTGATGCTCAACCAAATCCTATGTCTTCGAGCGAAGACAATGAGAGCAAATCTTATCCAGAGTTGGATGAGTCAGCTTTACTTGTAGCCCAAGTCAAGCTGCCGCGTGTGTTTGAAATCTGACCGTTGGAACATGTGTCAGTTCCTTAATGACCCAGGGTCATTTCGGACAAATCAGGTCGGGTTGCCTAGTGCTATAAATAGCCCACCCCCTACACCATAAATTGGTGGCTGCTCAGAGTTAGTGCACGGCTTTTGTCGTTTGAGAGCAACCCACCTCCGAAGCTTTTGAGAGAGAGAAATCCTTGCGAGGACAAAGCCCAAAACACCCAGAGCCCAAAGAGTGTTTGGCATCACTGAAGTCTTTCTGTCTGCGTGACCTGAAGACTTGTTACACTTGAGGACTGTGAATCCTCTAGCCGGTTAGACGTCGCGTTCTGAGCATCCAAGAGTCATTGTGGATTGCGGGTGAACGAAGTCTGTGAAGGTTTGGAAGTCTACCTTGAAGACTTACCAGAGTGATTGGGAGGGGACTAGGTCTCCTTAGCTCAAGGGGAATAAGGTGAAGACGCGGTCTTCTGAGTTGAATGTCAGCCTCCCCAACCAGACGTACAGTTGTCACAGCAACTGGAACTGGTCGAACAAATCATTGTCCTCTCCAAGCTACTGGTTCTATCTCTCACTCTTCTTTACTTACCGTTTGTCTTCCTGAAGTCATTGCATGTTTACATTTTCTGTCTGACTTCACTATGTGACTACTTGTTCTGATTGGCTTCGTACTATCTTCCATCCTGATCCTACTACCTAGCTGCTAATAGTCTTCATGGTTTAGCTTCATACTTGCTTGACTATGGCTTGTCTAGTGTAGTCTACCTTTCGCTGCATGTCAATAGGTTCATTTCTATTGTTTGTCTTCGAAACTCCCATGTTTTGAAGACTTTCATAAAAATTGCCTATTCACCCCCCTCTAGTCGATAACTAGCACTTTCACTGGCGGAAGCCGCGCACCACCCAACGAGCCTTGTAGCGCTCGAGAGAACCGGCGGGGTTGGTCTTGTGACGAAACACCCATTTGCCACTGATGACGTTGGCGTGAGGGGTTCGCGGCACAAGATGCCACGTGCAGTTGCGCTGCAACGCATCAAACTCCTCCCGCATCGCGGCGAGCCAATGTGGATCACGGAGAGCGGCGCGTGCGGACGAGGGGATGGGCGACGGTGGAGAGGATGATGTCGACACCACGCACGCGTACTCATCAGCAGCGTAGCGCGTGCTGGGGCAGTGGATACCGGCGCGAGACCGTGTCATCATGCCGGCGGAAGGCGGGTCGGCTGCGGCGGGAGAAACGGACGGGGTGGTGAAGAGTCCCTCGCGCCCGGCGTCACAGCGGGACCGGAACCGGCCGAAGCGGCGGGACCAGCCGGGGAGGTAGCGCCGGCCGGGGCAGAGCCAGCCGCGCCACCCGGCGTGGTGGTAGCCGAAGGGTCACCCGCGGCCAAGCAGGGCCGCGCCGGGGGGCGTGCAGTCGGGTCCGTGGCGGAGGGGCCCGCGGCGGGGGCCGCAGCAGAGGGGCCCTCCGCGGGGAGGCGCGCCGAGGCCGCACCGGGAGGAGCCAGCGGGAGCCGCGCCGGGGGCTGCACCGGGTCCGCATCCGAGACACCATCATGGAGCGTCGAGTCTGCTGCAGAAGGCGGTACCTGATGAAAAGGAAAAACCTGCTCATCAAAGTACACGTGTCAGGAGGTGTACACGCGGTGGGAGACGGGGTCGTAGCACCGGTAACCTTTGGTGTTAGGGGGGTAGCCTAGGAAGATACATGCTACGGACCGAGGAGCGAGTTTGTGTGGTGTAGTGGAGGCAGTGCTGGGATAACAACAAACACCCGAAGATGCGAACACCATCGTAGGAAGGAGGGGAACCAAAAATAAGTTGGTGTGGGGTGTAGTTCCAGCGGGGACGACAAGGCCTAATGTTAACTAGGAGAGTAGCGGTGGCGAGAGCATCGGGCCAGAACCGAGGGGGCATGTTGGAGTGGAACAACAACGTGCGGACGCAGTCGTTGAGAGTGCGGAGGATCCGCTCGGCGCGGCCGTTCTGCTGAGATGTGTAGGGGCACGTGAGACGAAAGGTGGTACCATGAGATGCGAGAAGGTGGCGAGTGGCAGCATTGTCAAACTCTTTGTCGTTGTCAGTCTGGAGGGCGAGGATAGGGCGCCTGAACTGGGTAGTGATGTAGGAGTAAAAGGCCGTGAGAGTGGCGAGAACATCAGATTTGCGACAGGGCGGAAACGTCCACGCAAAATGAGAGAAGTCATCAAGTAAAACAAGATAATATAAAAAACTGGTGTTACTCGCAACGGGAGATGTCCAAACATCACTATGGATTAACTGAAACGAAAAAGAAGAAATAGTGTTTGACTCGCTAAACGGTCGACGAACGTGTTTGCCGAGATGGCAAGCATGACAAGTGTGCTCGTTGAATTTATTACATGAAAAAGAGAAACTCTTGAGAATCTGGCGAAGGACGGTGGAGTTGGGGTGACCCAAGCATGCATGCCAGAGGTCGACACCGGCGGCGAGGGCGACTGGAGAGGCGGTGGCGGCGGAGTGCACCGGGTACAAGTCGTCGGGGCTGTCACATCGGTGGAGCACAATCCGTGTACGGGCGTCCTTCACAGAGAAACGAAGGCCATCAAATTCAACAGTGAGAGGATTGTCACGTGCAAGACGACGAACAGAGACAAGATTTTTAACTAGGTTAGGTGAGACAAGAACATTAGTCATGTTAATAGGCATAGAATTAGACGGAAAGAAACTATGACCGACATGAGTAATGGGTACGGAAGAACCATCACCGAAGGTGATGGGGTTCGAAGTGGTGACCGGGAAGGAAGAGGCAAGGTTACCGGGGTGCGACGCCATGTGGGCGGTAGCCCCCGTGTCCATGTACCAATCACCGCCACCTCCGTAGTTGGAGGGAGACGGTGCCGAGTGTAGTGCAGCGAGCAGAGCGGGATCCCATGGAGCCGGAGGGAGCTGAGCCGGCACAGGCGGTGGCGCGTAGCCGAAGGAGGCGGGCGCCAGCGGGGGCGCGTAGCCGCCCGGGGCATAGCCGCCCGGTGCGTGGCCACCCCCACCCGCCTGGTAAGGGGCGGCGGCGAGGTGCGCCTGAGGGCCAACCGGGTGCGGCCCGAGGATGCCCGGGGCCCGTGGGACCGGCATGTGGTAAGCATGGACCACGCCGGTCCACAGGTTAGGGCCGACGGCCCAGGGCGGGGAGGGCAGATGGTGGCATTGAGCCCCCCCGTACCCCGGCTGCTGATGTTGCTGCTGTTGGGGGCGACCGCCGCCCCCGCCCCCACGACACCGGTTGCGGCGACAGCCGCCCCCGCCCCTGCTGCTGTTGCTAAGGAGCAGGAGGTGCGGGCGGAGCGGGCGGGAGGGGGAAGTACCCCAGTGGCGCCGGCGGACGTGGTTGGGGCGGAGGGGGCTGCTGCTGCCCACGAGATGTCCCGGCGGCGAGGGCGGTGTGATGGACACGGGCCTTGACCTTCTTCATCTGGCGTTCCTCCAAACGTAAATATGCAGCGACGGACTGGAAGGTCGGGTTCGGCAGCAGGGAGAGGTTCGAGGCCACGTTGCCGAAATCCTCGTTGAGGCCGGCGGTGAGGGTGCTAAGCATGAGCTCGTCCGACACCTTGGCGCCGATGTCGCGAAGCTCGTCGGCGAGGCGCTTGAGGCGCATGCAGTAGTTGTCGATGGAGGAATCATCTTGGTGGCACCCGAAAAATTCCTGCTACAAAAACACAAGACGTTGAAGCTTATTGTCGGTGAAGAGGTTATTGATCTTGGTCCACACGGCACACGCGTCGTCGTCGTCCGCGACGACCGTGTGGAAGATGTCCGGAGAGACGGTGAGGTAGAACCACCGGATGAGGGAGGCCTCAATGGCCGCCCAGTCCAGATCATCCGCCATGAGGTCGCCATCGATGGTCCCGTCGACATGCTCGAGAAGGTGGTACTCGCGGAAGACGAGGTTGAAGTAGGTCTTCCACGCGTAGTACGAGGAGGTGGATTGGTCGAGCTTGATGGGAACACGGGTGTGGATGTCGAGATCACGAACGGCGGTGGCGTCGGGCACGAGTCCGTCGAACGGGTTGGAGTTGCTGGAGTGGGGGGACGCCATGGGAGCAGCGGCAGGAGAGGGGTGCGGCGGCTCGGTTGGGTGGGGATTGGTGGCGGCGGCGCGGGGTAGGGTTAGGGTTTGGGGGCGCGGCGGCTACTAGGGAAGGAGGCAGCGGCGGCAGAGGGAGGGCGGCGACTGCGAGGGGAAAAGGGGCGCGGCGGCGACGGTGTACAGCGGCGGCGGTGACGCGAAGAGGGCGGCGGAGGCGGCTGTAGTGTGCGGCGGTGGCGGGTGCGGAAGGTGGGAAGAGGATCGGCGTGCTAAACTGATACCATGTTAGTTAGGAAGAATGAGATTGCACGAATCGATAATCATTGACCGTGTGCATGGTGCACATATATAGGTACAGGATGGACCGACCTCTACTTGTCTTTCAAGATGTACAAATATATAAGGAGAGAGATACAATGGTATAAATATAGACCCAAGTCCTATACATATACAGTGTACAACGTATGCTCAACACACCTCCTTCCACACATCCTGCTGGAACTCGGCGAAGCTGTCGTCCATCTCGTTGAAGAAGTCAGCGTCTTCGTCCTCCTCCAGGTCGCGGCGGGCAGGCTTCTCCCAGGACAGGATGTATTCGATCCTCTCCAGAGATATCATGTTCTTCACCGGAGGATGAGGACCCACCTTGCAGCTGGGGTCACCACAAGCGCCCTCTTCTCCATCAAGACGCGCCGCCGACATGATCATAGCCCCCTCCTCTGCCTCCATGGAGGACCCCTTCATCTTCTCCACCGGAGGAAGAGGACGCGCCGACGTGGTACTGGTTGCTGCCACAACCACGTCGTTCTCCTCCGCCGTAACGGTGGACATACCTTCGACGCCAGCACCCGCCATCGATGGATCCAAGCAGTTTGGAGCGTTTTCGATTTGGAGCCCCTTCTTCAGGCATCTTATAGTCGGTGTCGGCCCCGGATATCGATGAGTCTGCCTCGACCCGGACTGTCGGTCCAGGAGGGTTCCGATTAGGGCTCCTTCCTTCAGGGTCACGCCAACAGCTGGGTTTAGATGAGCGCCGGACATGGACCGGCCAAACGTACGTCCGTCGCCCTTATGTACGAATTTTATTTTTTTATGAGTGCATACCGCCCATTCAAATATGAAAGATCACATCATGTTTTTTTCTAACAAAACAACGAGTTTTATTCCTCAAGTTGTATGGTTAGCCCCGCTCATGATTAGCTAAAGAATGTGCAATGCTACTTTGGTCCAGCTCAATCTTCCGAAGAACAAACTACATACGGATGTATATAGACATATTTTAGAGTGTAGATCCACTCGTTTTGCTCCGTATGTAGTCAATAGTGGAATCTTTAAAAAGACTTATATTTAGGAACGGAGGGAGTATTACTTATGTGGTGTGGTGGAATTTCTATCTGTCTTCTCCTCGTTGCAATTTGTCAGTCGATAAATACGCGATGAACTGATGATATTCTTGGGTGTGAAAATTTTGATTTGTGCTGAAGCAAATTTTGGTCCAGACTTTCTTGAACGCATTTTGGTGCAAAGCACAAAAGAAGCCACACGGCGGGTGGCGCCGCCGCTACCTCGTCGTCTCCGGCTTCCGCTCCGGCAAGGCTGGTCACACCCTTGAGGCGCGCAGACATTACAAATAGATTAATAGTTCTCCAGATGTTGATATACTATATATATATATATATATATATATATATATATATATATATATATATATATATATATATATATATATATGCGTAGACAGACGGTAAAATAACAAAGCCCTCAAGCACGGAGTGCGTCTCTCCTTGCAAAGTACTCAGCCGGCGGGTCGGTGCCAAACACCTCCAGGTACGCCTCCCTGTACGCCTCATCGGCGATTCGGTTGCTGGTTTCCTCGTAGTCGTCGGGGACCTCGACATAGCCCTTCTCCTCCACCTCCTTCTTGATCTTCTGCTGGTGCGCGGCCATCTCATCAATCACCTGGTTGTACTGGACGGCGTCCTCGTCCTCTTCCGGGTCGAGGTCATGTTGCCATGTTTCCGGTACTGTGGGAACGAGGGACGAGAGTCGGTGGCTGAAAAAAATAGGGTACAATGAGGGCATACATCTCTCGAACGATTTTGTTTAGCGGGGACGCGATTCAATCCGTTTGGGTACGATGAACCCGATACGGTACCATGGGTCGAGGTACGCAGTTCCTGAAGAACGATGACTCTCTGACGGTCAGCATTCCTTGCTGTTAATGGATCCCTTGCAATTAATGGACTGGAGAAAGAGGAGTCTTTGAGAAAGGAAACGACGGCGTGAGTAAATTATGCCTCGTGTTTTGGTTGTTGGATCCTCAAACCTGAATCGAGGAGCAGGCTGCGGGGACGCCGAATCTTCATCAAATCATACCGAATCCGACCTCGTTCCCGAATCCGATTCCGGGTCGATGAATCAGGATCGAGGGACGGCCTACCGTTCCCCGTTTCCGGCTACTATGGTCGAGGTAGGCTGGCTTCTCCCAGGACAGGAAGTACTCCACCCTGCCTATGGACATCTTGTTCTTCAACCGAGGACGAGGACGCGCTGGCGCTGGCGGCGCGATCGCTGCCGCCAATGTCTCCGCCGCCGCATCGGTGTGCCGAGCTTCCTCCCCGGCGCCTGCCATCGGGCTCGATCAAAGCAGTTTTGGTTGCTTTTGAATCTTCCGACTCGAGTGGATTCAGTCGTCGTCTCCATCGTGTATATATAGTCCGTCTCCACCCAGCGATCGATGGACTCTTGTCTCCTTTTGGTCAAGGCCTCCAATTTTATTTTTTAGGTCAAGGGCTCCAATTGGGCTCGGCACCTCAAGCTGCGAGAACGCTAGGTTAAACATGAGTTCCATCACTAGGCCCAGCCCGGCTCACGTGCGTTATACCAATGTGATGCGCTATATATGTTCCCAAATCTTATAGTTTTTTTTTGAGAAACCCAAATCCTATAGCTATGTATCGCTTATAGAGAGACGATAGCTTCTCTCGCAGCCGGCCCATCGGTGTAGGTTTGTCGCTGCTAGCTGTAGGTTCGCTCGCTGTTTTCTCCAGGTTTTTTCGGATTTTTTTTCTTTTTTGGTGTTTTTTTTTCATCGGTTTCTTCGGTTTTACTTTCATCTTTTATTACTTCAGTTTTGCCCTTTTTCGTTTCTTTCTCGGTTTTCATAGATGTTTTCTTTTCCGCATTTTTGTACTTCTCTTTCCTATTTTATTTATTTTTCTTAGGTTTTTCTGTTTCTCTCTTAGTTTTCATCCTTTTTTAGTTTTTCTTTGGTTTTATTTTTTCGTTTGAACTCTCATGGGTTTTTACAGCTTCCTGTCGGTTCTCATTTTTTCTTTGTTTTTGAGCTGTTTCTTTCTTTCATATTTAAGTTTTCACCGTTTTTCTTTTTTTTTCTTTAACACGTGTCTGTATTTTTAATACACTTACATTTTATGTATACATCAAGAACATTTTTTATACTTGTTTAACAATTCTTAAATACATGATTAACATTTTAAAATCATCATGTTTGATGACTACTTTTTCATATACATTGTACATTTTTGGTATATATTAAGACGATTTTCAGAACTTGTTGAACATTTTTACATATATGATTAACAATTTTTATACGTGATCCACATTTTCAAAAAAATTATGTTTTTATGCTCAAATTTTTAATACATATTCTAGATTATATCTATACATCAGGAACCTATTTTGTACAGCTTTACCATTTTAGAAAGAGATGACTAATTTTTTTTTCTAAAAAATGACTATTACTTTATATGCATTGTATATTTTCTGTCTATATCAGGAAATATATTTTTATACACATTTAACATTTTTAAAACATATGATTACTATTTTTATACACGATCCACATTTTTAAATGCTTGATTAAAATTTGTCAAATATATTATCAACTTTTTCCCACAAATTATATATTTTTGTATACATTTTTCATACACACGAGAAACATTTTTATATACACATTTAAAAATAATCAAATCGTTTATAACATTTTAAAAAAAATCTATGTAGAGTATTTTTAATATATATTTTCAATATTTTGAAGTACAAACAAAAGTAAAAAAAGGGAACCAACCCATAAAACAAAAACAAAAATATGAAAAAAAAAGAGAAAAAACAAAGTTGTGTCCTCCCGCGAACTCGGCCGGCGCAGTATGGCCCTTCCTTAGGCGAGGCTAGCATCCAGCTCGCGTCAAGCGAGGTATAGACGCACGCACAAATGGAGTCTAATCTGTACGTGGCGCATGGCTCATGACAGAAACGTGTCTGCCCATTTAGCAGGCGAAACCTATTTGGCGCTGCAGGTGCCGGTTATAGCTGTTTTCTGCTAACCGGTGCCTGCAGCTGCGTTAGTTGGGCTCGGCCCATATCCTGTGGTTTTATGGCCAGTTTGGTTTGCTTCCTCACCTCCATGCCTGGATTGAACGCTAGCCTGGCCTAGGCCTGAAAAACTCAAAAAAGTTGTCTGACTAGGCTAGGTGTGTTTGGATTGTGTCCTGCCTGGCAACTGTAACTATACCTCCACCAGCCCATAAATTATTGCTGGCCCCACATCTACACAACGCTAGCGCCAGGGAGAAGCATCATTAGCATTCCAGGCTAGCACCAGGCGTCCAATTCTGTCCGCCTGGACCAGGCTAACGACCGTGCCTGGTGCCCCGACCAGGCTAATCGACATTGCAGATGCTCCAGGCCAGGCTAGATTTCATTGCTCAGGACACTATCCAAACAACCTCCAGGCAAGTATCAGGCAAGCTCCAGGCCAGACTTGAAGAAGTGAGCTAGCGAACCAAACTGACCCTTAATCGGCAAAAAGCAGCGCCTGTTTCATGCATCGATCCCGCGACCTCCGTGATAGAGGTAGGCTCGTCTAACCACGACACCACAAAGTGGATTCTGCTAACTGGCAATTGATTTGCCCCTTAATTCCATTGCTTCCCTTTTTCACTTTTTCATTTTTCCCCATTTTTTCGTTTTTCATATTTCCTTTCTCCTTTTCTTTTTTTTCTTAATACGTGAACTTTTTTCAAATCGATGAACTTTTTTGCAAATTCGCTGATCTTTTAAAAAAAATCCATGAACTTTTTTCAATTTCGATGAACTTTTTCAATTCGGTGAATCTTTTTCCAAATCCGATGAACTTTTTTCAAATCCAATGAACTTTTTTAAAAATTGCACAAACTTTTTTCAAATTTGGTGAACTTTTTTCAACTACGATGAAATGTTTTCAAATCAGATGAACTTTTTTTTTCAAATTCAATGAACTTTTCTCAAATTCGACGAACTCTTTTTTCATAGTCGATGAACTTATTTCGAAATTTCATGAACTTTTTCTCAATTTTGTGAAGTTTTCTCAAATTTATGAATTTTTTCAATTCGTATGAATCTTTCAAATTTTTTAAATTCGTGGTTTAAAAAAATTTCTTGAATTTCTTTTCATATAATTTATATAAGGTATATAATACTGTACTAGCAGAGGGTCAACTAGTGCTCTTTCCATTTATTTGCTTTCAAAGAGAGCTCATTCTAGTGGTTATGTCGACTACCTGCGTATATCCTAGAGAGAGGAGTTCGACTCCCACTTCTCCCACTTAAGTAACGAAAGTGTCCTTTTTTTTTAGTGTCGAACGAAGCAGTCGAACCAACGATTATGGGCCGACTACAGAAACGGCCCACCTACAAGCTGTGCAGGCGCCAGTTCTCCTAACCGGCGCTTTCAGCGCCGATTAGGAGCTCCCCATTTTTTAGTGTAGCGGTAATCTGTTTCTTCTCGGGTGTTTTTTCCGGCCCATTATTTTTTCTGTTTTGTTTCTCTCGCTTTTTGGTTATTTTTTATTTTAATTACTTTATATTTTTACTTGTTACTTTTCATGAATTGTTTAGTTTTCAAATTTGTGTACTTTTTCCAAATTCGTGAACTTATTTCAATGCGTGAATTTTTTCTTTAATTTATGAACTTTAAAAAAAAAATCGAACTTCTTAGAATTCGGGTGTTTTTTATTAAATTCATGAAATTTCTTCAGTTCAATTATTCTTCCAATTAATTGAATTTTGTTTACAATTTGTAAACTTTGTTTTTTCCAAACTCGTGTTTTTTTAATTTCTTGAGCTTTTTCCTAATACATAAAAAATATTCAGAATCACAAACCTCTTTCAAAACCATGAACTTTAAAAAAAACTTGTGATCTACCTAAATCCATGAAATTTTTTAAGATGTACAAATTTCTTTTTACAAATTTCATGAACCTTTTTCTAATTAGTCAACGGGACAAATTGTCATATGACCGGTCAAGTGTCAACAGGTCCAGAGATCAATGGTTAAAATGTCAAACTGTCATCAGGGCTCCACCCAGCGATCAATGAAGTCTTGTCTAGTTTTGGTCAAGGGCCCCAATCGGGCTTCCTCAGGCCACTTGTCGCAACCTGGGAATTTTTCTTTTTTTTTTCATAGATCCGTTTATTCGAAACGTTTTATTTCTTAAATTGTGCGTCCAAATCTCGAACCGCTTTCACCCTTGGATTTCTAGCGTCGAGATCTTAAAAACTATCCCCATGTTGATAGGTTTTGACGAACCCTTTTTTTCACAAAAAAAAACGGACAAAAAAAGCCAGACCGAGAGCACATTTGTTTTTCCTTTCCGAAAGCCTTTTCCGAGAAGCACGGTCGTACCTCTCACAGAAGCAAAATTGTGTCTCTCACGGAAGAAAATAAGACAGAAAACGTGTTTTTTTGTTTCCAAGTCGCGGAAGTAAAACCGTGCCTCTCATCGAAGAAAAAAAAGAGAAAACATGTTTTTTCCCATTTCCGAGAGGCACGGCCATGCCTCTCGCGGCATCAAAACCATGCCTCTCACAGAGAAAAAAAATACTTTTTTTTGTTTGCGAGAGGCACGGGAAGCAAAAAAAAGAAGTGAAAACCCGTTTTTTCATTTCCGAGATATGCCTCTCGTAGAAGCAAAACCATGCCTCTCACGAGGAAACAATGCGTTTTTTCACGCAATTTTTTTTTCTTTTTTTTTGTCAACAAGCTAAAAAAGACCGGTGGAAACCAAAAAGTCAAAAAAAATTGAAAAAACCGAAAAAGGCCAAAAACGTGTGCGAAAAAATTTAAAAAACAAAATCCGAAGGGAGCGTCTAGAGAGTGACATGTGGCAGCGGCTGAGAGCGCGACATATGACGGCGCCATTTGGCGCGCTCTCAGCCCACCCCATGTTATCGTTGGGGAGGCTCCCGAAGGAGCGCTCCTCAACTAGTTGCTCCCAAACATTCGACCCTACTATACCTCGCTACTAGGGAGACCAAAGGAAGCGAGATGGGCCGGCCAGGCCAGGCCCCGCATGCGGGAGGCCACCGCCACATTTTTTTTTCACGTATTTTACTTTTGCTTTATTTTTTCACTTTTTCTTTTTCTGAATATTTTAAATGAATATATTTAACTAGAAAACACTTTAAGTAAAACATTTGAAAAAAATGTTAATGAAGCATTTGAAAAATGTTAGATGTGCATAGAGAAAATGTTTCTCGTGCTTATAAAAAAATACAATGTGTATGAAAAAAGTTGATCATGTATTTGAAAAATGTTAATCTTGTATTCGAAATATGTTAATCAAGTATTTTGAAACTTTAAATGTCTTCATTTGGAGGTTCTATAAGAGAAGACGACCTACAGTATGACCGCACCCCTTACCGCCGGCCATACCGCTTGTCGCCGCATTCTCCTGGCAGATAAATTCCACCCGTGTAATTGGAACTCATATATGGAGAACAGAGAGACTCCACAACACACACAAAATATGAAGCACCTCACCATTGGAAGGGGTCGAGATGGGGAAATAGCAGAAGGGCATCCACCTCGATGTTGCTCCGATCATGAAGGCCATGACATCGAGATTCACCACCTTCATCACCATCTATGTCATGGCCATTGACTCTCTCGTCCATATTGTTTAATTCACCAAACATATTTTGGATTCTTAATTGTATTATAATGAACATTCATCCATGTTCATATGGATATATCGTTTATGTCTTGTTCCCCCATGTCTGCATAATTTCTGTAGTTCTCAGGGATATGGAGGAAATCTATCATTCTTACATAAATTGAATGCAATAATATGTTTGATCTATGTGATATGGTTTTGGTAATGTTCCTCATGATATTGTGCGAACGTCGATTGCATAATATTATCTTTTCATGGACATGAAGTATATTAGTGCCTTTGCAAGGCGTGTTTAGATATACTGCGGTGACAGAATCTACCTCTTTCATTTGCAGACCTTTGGTAAGATAATAACAGAGACCCATATGCTTTATGCCACATCCACGGGGAGACCCATAATGATCGCAGTATTTTAGCAACCTTTTATGGAAGGGTGATATTGGTTGTGCGTGATAGGAACTAAGACATTATCACATATCTTATTATCGGTTCCATCCTCACACAAACACATATTACAAAAATGATATATTTATACCGTATTATTATTTAACATGCTAGTGGTGAACCTAAAACCCTCGAGAATGCCTTTAAACCTATTGCAGTTTCCATCATTTCATTATTATGTTGTTCTTAGTTACAATTACTACACACTCTAGTTCTTGCTCACAAACACTTCAACATTTCACTATCATAACACTTCTGCTTGGAATCAAAGATAACCTGCATGAACTTTACGATGAACTTATACAAGGGGCAAACGATAATTTCCTTAGCTCTTTGTGTGAGGATAGAAAGATAACCTATCCTTACTTTGAAAGTAGCTACAACCAGCCCTATACACTTGCAGGACATCAACGCCACCCCAAGCAGGGCGGAAATCATTGATGAACAACACAGAAGGGCATGCACTCCATCATTGTGTTCCTTATGTTCATGTCCTAACATGCCTCACATGACACACCAGTCTGGAATCCTTTCGTGCTTGAAAACAAACAAATGTCTCTTACAACCTCAAATAACACATACAACGTTCTTCAGAGGTTTGCGCACATCAATCTTCACTCGAACACGAATTCCCTCCCAGGAAAGTTATAAGAAAGAGCTTCACTTGCAATAAACTTTCCTACAGTCCCTACCACAATTTGAGCAAAGGGGTAAAACCATCAAGAACATCATGGATTTGTATCCACGAAGTCGGAAGATGCAAAAAAATCAAGGATGGTTTGAAGGAACCATTGTACGGTGCTAGTAACACAATGTTGCCACAGAATGCCCAGGAGCCACCCTCATTGACTCACTCCCAATCTCCCAAACAAATGAGTCGGAACGCATAAAGTTTCTCATCAACGGTACGAATATTGACTTCCTATGCGAGATCCCATGCGGATCTCATATTTTTGAAGAACCAGTGCTAGTTGTAGGGCATGTCCATACAAACTTTACCCACCACCATCCACCCCTTTGATTCAGCCGGAGGAGGACCTTCTTGTTCAAACACAATGTCGTCCAGGTCTTCCTCACGCAACCCTAGACGTGCTATTATACCTTAGTTTCATCCTTGGACATGCCTGCATCAAATCCTCTAGCCATCCTCGATCTTTCTAGAGGGGGGGGGTCTTACTCAAGCTTAGTTCGTTGCTACCAAGGCTGGGTAGTGGTGTAGAGACCACCCCTATGTCAACTCGAGAGCAGCCAGGAATATGCAACCAGAGTGATTTACTAAACGCCGCCGGATACGGTGAGGGAAGCCACAAACCCTAATGAGAGTTTTTTAATCGTTATTCAATTACCATGTTACCCGATTCTCGTAAATGTGTTACGTTGGCCCGTCAATGCATACCACACACACTTACACAGCCCAACTCAAGCCCATTTCCGTCCAGCCCCCCTCGTAAATAGATCGTGTTATAAGACGAGGGTAAGAGCAAACTCAATGACAACTCGAGCAAACCCTCCGTTGCCAACCTCGTCCAACCTCCGCTCTTGGTCTTCTCCGTCGCCCAGGTGCTACTAGTCATTGGAGCCCCTGATCTCCCTGTCAACGTCCTCCATGTCGGAACCAACACGTTATGGGGGCAAAACTAACCGTGGCGCAGGAAGAGCAACGGCAGCCGCCCTTCCCCTACATAGACAAGTGGTGCTGGCGCTGAATTCCCCCGGATCACGGACCCCCCCTACACCGGAAGCAACCCACCACGAAGGAGCAACGACAACATTGTGCAAGGAGCGGCGGCATTCGCCGGTTTCGTTCAAGGTTTTAGGTATCCCATTTTTCCATGGATCCCATATCATCACCTAGATGCCATGCTAGGATAGATTTCCCTCGCGGTCTGTGCCAATTCTGGAGATTTTTGTTCCATGCATGTAATGTGCTTGAAATTCCTGAGATTTTGTGCTTCATGCTTGTAGTTTATTCAAAATTCCAAATTAAAAGATTGTTTTGATGGTGTTCCAAGTTTACAGCTAGGGTGAAAGTTGTCAACCAAACAACATTAATGTATTCAAATAATAAATTACCATTTTGAATTGAACAGAATAAGGAACAGGGGCCTACTGCACCCACAATGCCCGCTGTCACTTGACTATTTACCAGACTTCATTTTTTTTACTTACCATTTACTACTCCCTCCGTCCTTTAAAAAGTGTACTTCCAACATTGTTGGAGGGTCAAACTATCTCAAAGTTTGACTGAGTTTGTGAAAAAAATACCAATGTTTATGAAATCAAATAAGTATATTATAAAAATATATTTTATCATGAATCTAATGCTACTATTTGATGGCATAAATGTTGGTGTATTATTGTATAAATACGGTCAAACACATAAAAGTTTGACTTTCCAACAAAGTTGGAAGTACACTCTTTAAAGGACGGTGGGAGTACGTCACTAGTGTTACAAGACAGATTGCAAATGAATCCAAATCACTATCAATTTAATTGATGATCAATCCTTATATACAACTGGAGGAGACGCAAATGGAGGGGCACGTCCACTCGATGGGTCGCGAGGGAAGCGTCGTGACTGTTTCCTGGCAACGCACGTGCAGTTACACAAGAGAGGATTATATCCTTAATAACAATATTAACTAAATCCAAACACTCCCCCTAATCCTCGCTTGTCCTTGCGAATGATCATCCTTGAAATACTCTCCTCCAGAAACCCTGCGGAAAAAATATGAGGAGATATGCGTAATATGCCATGAAAAACTCCTTCCAAAAACCCAATGGGAAAATAAGGAGAAAATGACATATCACAATGCTTGTATTACTATTGCCTCATTAAAAACCTTTCATGAGAAACCATTCCGGAAAAAATCATAAAGGAAAAGAGTGCAATACAAAAGATTTGAAGATCTCAAACGGGTTATCATTCAGGAGTGCACTCCCCCTGAACCTTGCAAATAACAAAGTCATCTCATACCAATTTCATTAACTTATTTCTGGAATGAAGAACTTGGTAAAGACTTTGTGAATAAATCACCAAAATTATCGGATGAATTAATTTGCAAGATATTTATCTTTCCACCTTTCTCCAACTCATGGGAAAGAAAATACTTTCAGAGGTATACACATTCTAATGTTGCTCTTTATAACCTGTCTGCATCGATCTACATAATACAAAACAACATTATCTTCATAGATAATGATGGGTGATTTCTACCAATCAATCCCACTTGAACTTTCAACAAAGTTCATCATTTTGTGAAGCCAAACAGATTCAAATGTTGCTTCATACATTCAGAATGATTAGTGGATGCAGCCACTAAAGTTTTTCTTCTCGACTTCCAAGAGAAGGTCATACCTCTATTCGAGAAGACAAAACCAGTCTATGATCTGGGATTATGGGGATAAGATATATGCCCAGCATCACGATATCCAACCATGGTCATATCTTGTTTTTTCTCATAAAACAAACCAAAATTTTGGTGTATAGAAGATATCCAAAAATATTCTTCACACCAACCCAATGCCTTTTCATTGGAGATGTATTGTATCTAGCTGATAAATTCACTGTAAATGATATACCAGGCCTGGTGCAGCTCCCTAGATACATTAGTGCATCAATTGCACCGTGATATGGAAACTCGGTTCCAGTATCTCTTCATCACCGTCATTAGGTACAAATGTGTATTTATCTCTATTACTCAAGAGATCTCACAGACCATGGTTCTGTGATGGATATGACTTATCCATGTTGAACTTTTCAACTTTTGGATAAATGTAGACTGATGAACAAGTATTCCCGAAGGAATACACTTGAGTTCCAAACTCGAGGAAAGTTTGGTCTCAACCAAATCTTTCATCTCAAACTCCGTCTTATGATGATTACCTTGTCTCATGTACTTCTTGTGTAGTTCAATGATATTCAGATCATTAACATACACATAAATTGTACAAATCCTTCTTTGGATTTCTTGATGAATATACATGGCCAATCATCATCATTTGAGTAGCCCTTATAACAAAGGAACTCACTCAGTCGGTTATGCCACATCTTTGCTGACTACTTCAAATCATAAAATGACTTCTGAAGCTTCACGTAATACATGTTGCGATTAAATTCGAAATATTAATTCCCTCAGGAACTATCATATAGATATTCGAATCAAGTGACTTGCAAAACTATGAAGCCACAACATCCATCAGTTGGATATACAAATTCATTATTCACTGCCAGTGATAAGAAATATGGGAACGTTAATCCACTCATAACAGGAGAATATGAATCATCATAAACGATGACAGGTCTCTGCGTGAACCCCTGTGCTACAAGCCTCGCTTCATGTCTCACCACCTCTTGGTTTTCATTTCTCATGGACAAAACCAATTGTGCTCATCCAAGGAACACATTGAGAGGAGTGAATATTACTGATCAGGTCAATATCTCCTCTTCATGAGAGCGAGCGCCTCCTCAATTGCTGCCTTCCTTTGGATCAACTAGAGTGTCCAAGACACTCAGCCATGCATGGACTTAAGTTCTACACCAATCCAAGGTCTTTTGCAATTCTCGAGGAGAAATAAATGTCGACATAATGTAGTCTTTATTATATGATTCTCCCGAATCCATATACATAGTGGAGATTTCATCATTACCTTTTGACTCTTCGTGATTTCCCACAACAATTGAGTCAAAGGTCTTCCGTTGTCCCAACACCAATATTTGTGTGCACACTCGTGTTGGGTCCCGGATGTGTCCAACATCCTTTAGGTGTCCTTCAACCCTAGGTTGAAACGTCAACATGAAGTTGACCTGCATTTACTGTTTGAGGATTCCTCATTCCCCTTGGACGCTTCCATGAAGCCTTATCCTCTTGTATTCAGATTCCTCCCCCTCATCGGTGGCTAAGTGGACCTATGGGTCACATCCACTCTCTCTGACACATTCACTATGGGAACATTTTACTTTGTGACACCTTTATACTCAGTAAATGTAACTAGCAGATTATTTGTGATACTTTGCAAATTCATAATCTTCTGAACCTCCAGTTCAGATTCATTCGTACGTGGATCTAAGGACTAGATGTCTCTTTACATCTCATTCTATTTCTCGGCATTCAATGTGGTTATTATCTTCCTCTAATGCCGGAAAATGTCCTCATCAAAATACAATCAGTGTACCAGGCCATAAATAAGTCCCCTCCTATGAACTTCAGGTACTTTATGATTGACGGAGAAATGTACCTCACATAGATCCCCATTTCTCTACGAGGGCCCATAAATGTATGCTGCGGTGGTGAAATCAGTATGTATCCAACACAACCGAATTATCGCAGATGGGAAATACTTACTCATTTCCACGTACTAACTGCAATGGCGAGACCATATAATATGCAGTTCGTCGAATTTGTATATGCAGTATGTAAAATTGCAATGTCCCCAATTAGATGTTGGGAGATTACAATTTTGTAGGAGCTATCTTGCTATCAACTTATCCTCTTGACAAGTGATTCCGCAATATCAATCTGGATATGCACACAAAGTACTAATATGCTCCACAGTTATGCCTCAATCTAGGCAGTAATCATCAAATGCTCACGAACTAAATTTCACAGCATTACCCATTCTGATGGATTTTATCCCGTGCTCAGGATGATTTGCTCTCAAATTAATGATTTGAGCAATAAACTTTGTAAAAGCATGGTTTCATATAAAAGTAAGACACACATTGGACCATCTCGCCGATGTATCCAAAAGTAGTATGAAATATCTCAATATTCCAGATAATGGTTGAGTTGGATCACATGCATCTTCTGTACAAGGAAATCTACTAGCTCATCTCTTTAGATATGATGGCCTTGTGATCTGTTTTCCAGTCTACACGTATCGCGCATACATAATCCAATGAATTTGGAAAATTCACACCATTAGATTGTGTGTAGTAGAACCATCAATAATTTTCTTATCATCCCAATACCAGGGAGACCCAGGCAACCATGCCATATCTTGACCAGAACCAACAATTACCCCATCACGACCTACAATTGTCATGATGTTTTCACTACTCTTCTCAAGAGTCTGGAAATACTTAATCTCCCTTAGTATCATGTTAGTAGATCCAGTTTCTGCTAACAAATTGTCTTCTCAATTGGATTATTCCAATAGGCTTCTATAGAGAAAGAAACCAATTTCAAGATATGATTGAACTCATATAGAAATACATACATTGTATATCACTGGTAGTGAAGTCCACTAGTGTGTCATCGACACTAAGTAGTGGATCTTCGTTTTGCTGAGTCTGGGCATGGCTTCCAACATTTCTTTTTCCATGAGCCTTGTTGCTCGTGCCAATTGATTGCACTTCCAGACCCACCAAATGCTTGAAAGTATCAGATTTCCTTTCAATGTTAGTCATATGACCACACCATAGCAACCTACATAGCTGCTAGCTTTGTCATTCTCCAAGAAATGATTTTTGCCATTTTGTGCTCCATTCATATATGCTTCTCATCATGTCTCTACTTTCCTTCACCATTCAAGAAACTATTCAGTCAAAAATCCTCATAAAAGGTTTGAAAGTGGAACACATTTCATCGATGAGATTGGCATATGAAACTGCACTACTGCAGTAACTCAACTTTCGAGTTCATTTGATGCACAACAGAGTTGTATGTTGCCACGAACCGAATAACATACTCTGCTATATCAGTTATAGAAGGAACCCCGAGCGGGTGTGGTTATGGGGAATTGACATCCTAAGCCGACAAGCTAGTCTTGACATCCATGCCCCAAGTTTGATAATTTCCGCCATAAATGGCAAATTCAGCAAAACTCTCTTGGATTGCTGAACATATCCTGCATGAAATCATCATGCTTATTAAGTTACTCCTAGGTAAATTCTCAACATATAGCGATTATAAATTCGTCTAATCTCATATGTTGATATGGTAATGCGCTTTATGATACAGTAAATATATCAAATAAATTACTGTAAAAACACATGGTAACAAAAACTGCATAGCTAGGAGCTACAGCAGAAAAGAATAATGAGTTAAACAAAACGGTCATGGACCGAATCTGCATATCCCAAACGAGTGGGCATACGCCAACTTTTTTTTCATTTATTCATGGGCCTGTGGATGGATGTGAGCAGTCAGGGATTCTATCCAACCGCCACCACGATCCTCCCGGTCGAGCCACCGCTCAGATCAGGCGCCACCGCTTGCGAGTTGTCGGCGTTGCCATACCGCCACACGCTGCCGACGCGACACTGCTGCAGCCCGTTTTTCCAACGGCGTTTGTTCACCGCGCGGCCAGCAATTTACGCCTTGCCGTCACACTGTTCCGTGTGCTGCCAACGACGCCGTGCCCTGCCGGCATCCATTTCTGCCGATGACGCATTTTGTGCGTCACCGCATGTTTTGTACTGACCACGTGCGCCGTGCCACGCAGCCAGCCATGGTGTCGCATCGCCTTGCCGTCGTGTCTCTCAACCCACAGCCACTCCCAGTCGCGTGCGCCACCGTCGTCCTGCGCAGCCGCGCCGAGCCTTGCCATCGGTTCATGAAACGCCGCAGCGTCCGGCCAGCCGTCGCATCGCGTAACCGCTTGTCTTGCAGTACGCGCGCACTATCCATGTTGTCGCCATGCCGAGCACCGGCCGAGGCCGCGTTCGCAGCCGCCTCCTCGCCTTGCACCTTGTGAGCGCCTCCCCGCAGACTTGTCGTGCCGTCGCGAGGTCACGCATGCGTCTCCAACCATCGGACGAAACGATTTGCATTAGTGCATGAACATACAAGAGAAACAATCAATTGTTCAACGGGCAATTGTTAGTCATGAGAAGATGAGATTGAATATGATAACTCCAGATCTATGCATGCTCTCGTGGCCGTGGACAGCCTGGTGCGCCTCGCGTTCAATGCCGATGGAGAGGCACTTCTTGTCCGTTCCACATCGCACAATGACGCTCCGCCACGCCGTTGGTCGATGCAGCGCCGCCGCACCCGGTCGTCACGCCGCTGTTGCACAGGATGACTCCGTTGGAACAAGGCGGTAGCCGAACGAATCGCTGCTCAGCGTCGTTCGCTGAGTGCCGGTTGCCCTTGCGCCGGGAGGCCTTGCCGCCGCCAGGGTCGCGCACCGCATCGGCCGTCGCCCTGTTCCGCGCTGGCACCGAGCCGCCGAGGGCCTTCCTCGTCGAGACTAGGACCGGGGCCGCCGGGGACCGCGCGAGGCATCGAGGTCTGCGTGCGCCAGCGCCGCCAGCCTTCTCAGTGGTGATAACGTGTTACAAGACAGATTGCAAATGAATCCAAATCACTATCAATTTCATTGATGATCAATCCTTATATACAACTGGAGGAGACGCAAGTGGAGGGGCACGTCCACTCGATGGGTCGCGAGGGAACCGTCGTGACTGTTCCCTGGCAACGCACGTGCAGTTACACAAGAGAGGATTATATCCTTAATAACAATATTAACTAAATCCTAACAACTAGAAATAGAAAGAAACACGACCTAGCAATTTCAGGGACAGAAACACGACCTGGCCTCACCAAAGTCGAGTTGACTTCGCGAGTTTCCCTTGACCTTCGCCACTTCGATCGCCTGCCCTCCGCGAGCTCATCTCCCTTCGCCACCCAACCCAGAAGAAATATCTCGCCACCAGGCCCGTCGTCGTCGTCTTCTTCTCCTTCTCCCCCGTTGTACCGTACTGGTGTGGATTTGGAACCCATCCAGATTCGATTCGGTAGTTTGGCTGGTGACGGACCCTAACTGGCTCGCGTAGCGGTAGCGGCTAATCTTCCAAGAGGTTCGGGACCATGCTTCCCATCAAGTCTGAACCTGCAACTGCAATGGATGCTCCAGGGTGAGTCGATTTTGCCTTTTAATGTCAGTAATATGTCCTGTCTGAAATTAAGCTGCATGTTCTTTGTGCGCAACGGAAGGAGTACGCCGTCAGTTTTAATAGGTTTCATCCAAATTTCATTTTCCACTTCAGCATATGGAGTGCTCGAAATAACAACAAGGATACTACCATTTTTAGAGTTCGTGCCCACGCGCTTTATATTTTGATTGACTTTGATCCTCCGGATGTGTAATGTCATGTATTCTATTTCTATCTCGTCAAGTTTAGGTGTCACCATTAACAATTGCGGGTGTGGTTGTTCTACACCCACGCACATTGCACCCACGATAAAAAACATAGCAAAACATTTTAAAAAATTCTGAAACTTTGTGGATGTGATTATGAGCAAATGTTTTAGGCGCTTGCAAAATTTTGTGGCGAAATAACATCCGAGGAAATCTGTACAAAAAAAAAACAAAGTTTGTGCTGAAAACATGTGAACAGTTACGTAGGTGCACAACATCATTTGTATTTTGTTTTGTATGGAAATCATTTGATGTTTTTTGTTGACCAAACTTTGCAAGCTCCTAAAACATTAGCTCATAATCACATCCACCAAGTTTCAGATTGTTTTGATTTTTTCTACTATTTTTTTTGAATGTACTGTTCATTGCGTGGGCGCACCGAAGGTGGGTGCAGCCACTACTTTCCCTAACAATTACTGTACATAAACCCATGCTGGAGATGTTCATCTTTATAAATTCTGATTAGGTAAGTGTGACATGCATGGTGAACCAGGATAGAGTACATTGGTGTCGGTTGTTTGTAACGAGTGTCGCGTGGTTTTCTCTTGAGTGTCCGGTTGTATTTCGACAGAAGGGAGGAGGCTTTGGACTTTGGTTCTTATGTTTCCGACAGTCATGTACTTTCTTTATACCCTAATTAACCTAAACGTGCCACATATATTCCATCTAATATTTTCTGTGCCATAAATATTTGAACTTTTTGTATCAGGAATCTAGAACCATTCAAAAGTTTTAGACAAACTAAATACACAAACACAGGCTTCGAAAAAGACACATTGACACAATGACACTTCCTTGACAGAGCACAATTACTCGTTTGTTACAGACTTTATTTTCTGCTTGGTGTAGCTGTAAGAAAAAAATCATGAAACATGATAGTAAGTTCTTTGCATTCTCATGGGCAGTGAATCAGGTATCGAGGAGCATGAACAGAAGGCAAACAGATACCATGCTGAACTTGCAGCATACTTGAAGGCCAAATACTTCTCTAATAAGGCTTTTGACGGAGGTACGTACTTCTGAAGTCTTCAGCTTCATGCATTAAATAGATTCACCTTTTTACATGTGACCAGCTAGCATTCTTAATTTTTGTAAATTGTTTTGAGCTCAGGTGGGTTGTTCAGTTTTATAAATAGATTATTGTAGCAGTTGCCATTTGTTCACAATGCATCAAGTTGCTTAAAAAAATGGATGAAATAAGCAAAAATAACTCAGCATTGCAGTGGTAATTTTTTCTTCAGCTAGGAATCAATAACTGAAATCTAATACATGGTTTTAAAATATCTATATTTCAGTTGTTTAATTAGCTAACTTAACTGCCAGTAACCCTAAGTTTCAACAAGAACAATGGCTATGTTTTCTTGCCAATGAGTGATATCTCCACATGATTTTTCACATATATGGTATGAACTTTTGATTGTAATTATTTATGCACAATTAGGTGCTATATTCAATGTTCATGCCTTTTGTCACTCCATTTGATAATGATCCATTGTTTCTGCCATGTGACTTAAGTCAGCATTGAGTAGTCATGGTATATCATTATTGGTTGCGCTTTGCGAATTGGCCCTTTTCTATAACAAGTGATGTGATCAACATGTTGAAGCGCTATGAATATATGGTTATGGGAACATACTATTAACAATAAGGGAAACGTTTACGCGCGGTGCGCCGGCGGAACGCTCTGGCCGGTCACTTCGCCACGCTGGCGCTAGCCAGCAGGAAGTGAACACGTGTACCTTATCCTCTCCCCAACGCCCGCATCCACTTCTTCTTCCTCGCGGCCATGACCTCGCTTTCCGCCTCGCCTCCTCCGCCATAGCACCAGGCAGCTCCGAGCACTCCTCCCTTCACACCCCACAGCTGCACCTCCTCCATGGGGGTGCTGCTCCCATGTGCCATGGCCTGAGAGCTCAAGGTTAGGGCGGCCATGGCTTACGAGCTCGGGGAGGACTGCGACTGGGGCTCCAACAAGCTGCTATGGACTGTATCGGGGCGCCACGACGGAGGTGCTGGGACCGCGCCGGGGGAACCATGCCGAGCCGTGCCGACGGGCCTCCATGGATGACCACGGTGAAGGTTGCGTCGCCAACGAGCGGACAACGATGCTGGAGCCATCATTTTGTTTTGCTTCAACTGGCGAAATCCATAGCTGGAACCACAGCTGTTTTTTGCTGCAACCGATAAGCGAGTTGGAAACACAGCTGGTTTTTGCTACAACTATATCATTTTTTTGCTACATCCGGCGTCTCTATTTGCTACAATCTTTCGGCGGTGTAGTTTGGCCGATGACGACAAACAACTGCAACTGGGAGATCAGAAAAGTTGCAACCCACGCCGCAAAAAGGTACGACCGGCAACAAAAAAAGCTACAACTATCGGACTGACGTGTTGCAACCAACGACGGCAAACTTGTGGCCGGTGACAGCAGATAGCTGCAACCTACAACCAGGAGCTGCAACCGGCGTCCAGTTTTGCTACAACCTGTATTTTGCCGTGCTACCATTGACGTCGAGTTTTGCTACAACCGGAATCAACAGTTGAAAAAAAAAGCTTCAACCGGCGGTGTTTTTTGCTGCCACCGTTGATGAATTTTGCTACAACCTTTAATCAGGGGGTCCAGCGGGGGCGCTCGACTGCGAGCGGCGGGGCGCGCGACTGCAAGCTGCCGGAGCTGCAACCGGCGACTGGCGTTGCCGGAGCCGCGACCATCACCAGCGAGGGGAGCTGCAACCCACGGGCAAAGTTTTTGCTGCATGTGGATCCCGGCGAGAAACATCAGAGAAGACGGCGGTGACCGGCGGCGAGCGCGGCGACCGGTGGCGAGGGCGGCATCCAGTAGCGGGGGCGGCGGAGAGAGGAGGTGCAGGTGACGGGGTGACGGCCGGCGGCCGGGAGAGGAGAGGAAGAAAGAGAGGGAAAGTCAACGCGGGGGGATCGAACGGCTCCTAATCGCGCGCATCGAATGGCCAGGGCTGGACCGGCCGAAACTGTTCGGCCGGTGTGCCGGCGCCTAGCATCGCCCTAACAATAATTATGTACTACTCCTGCTTAAATGAATCCTCAGGGGAAAAGAGGATAAAGAAGTGACTTTATGAATGGGCTCTGCACTTCAGGAAACTAAACTGGAGGCCCCAACCGCCCTTAAAACTGATTCTTTTCTCCCCAATGCGCTACGCTCTGTTCTCTTGATAGATGCTGTCGGCACGTCTGGTGGGCTCTGCACCGCCTGGGATTCCCGCGTCTTCACTCTCGCGCGTGACCTCAGATCCTCTCGTGTTCTTTCAGTCGACATGCACCTCTGCCACAATAACACCCTTGTCCGTGTCACCAATGTTTACGCTCCTTGCGACCATGCATCTAAGCCCGCCTTCCTCGCTGAGCTTTCCGACCATGTCCCCGGAGACGCCATCCCCTGGGCCGTCCTTGGCGACTTCAATATCATTCGTTCTCCTGAGGACCGCAACAACGCTAACTTTTGCCGGTCCGAGGCGGCACTTTTTAACAACTTCATAAATGAGCTCTCTCTGATTGACCTCCCCTTCCGCGATCGTCTTTACACCTGGTCCAATCGTCAGTCCTCCCCCATCCTTGCTCGGCTCGATCGGGTCCTTGTCAACGTGGCTTGGGATGCTAAGTTTCCCACATCCACCCTCTCCTCCTTCACTCGCTCTACGTCCGACCACGTTCCTCTCATCGCGTCGATCTCCTCCGCCGCTCCTAAAACCCGCATCTTCCGTTACGAGAAAGCTTGGCCCTGCACCCCTCGTTTCGCTCTTCGGTCGTTGTGGCCTGGAACTCTGCTTTTCGGCCAGATCCCACTGCTCGAGTCGTGGTCGTGGCTCGACTTCGTCAGGTCAGACTATGCTGTAAGCGTTGGACAAGGCGAACGGCTCCGGCTTCCCGCCGTGAGCAGGATTGTCGGTGCTCATTGGCTTCCTTGACCGCATTGAGGAGCTCCGCCCCCTCTCTCACCTCGAACGTCTCCTCCGCTCTCTCACTATCGATGCTCTGCATCCCTCCATTAAAGAGCGGGTCCTATACTGGAAACTCCGCGCCAAAGTTCTTTTTGCCGTGGACGGGACGGGATACTGGCTTCTTCCACGCCTCCGCCTCCTCCCGGTTTCGGAAAAACTTCATTCCCGTCCTTTCCGTCGACGGGGTCGATCTCCTATCTCATGACGACAAAGCTACTGCTCTTCGGACCTTCTACAAAGATCTCTTGGGTACCGCGCCTACCTGCTGCTGGGGTTTCTCCCTCTCGGACCTTTACCCTGACGCCGCTCCCCTCCCCGGTGACCTCTCGGCTCCCTTTTCTCCGGACGAGATCCGTCGGGCCTTCCTCGACATGAACCGTCTCTCCAGCCCCGGACCCGATGACTTTGGTCCCTCTTTCTTTGTCTCGTTTTGGGACACTATTGTTTCTGATGTCGAGGGGGTCTTTCATGACTTCTACGCTGGTACTCTCGATCTCACCCGCATAAACCGCACCTTCCTCGTCCTTCTTCCTAAGTTCGAGGCGGCTCGCTCGCCTTCGGACTTTCGTCCCATCTCCCTGCAAACCTGCATCAAGAAGGCCATCACCAAAGCCCTGTGCTCCCGCTTGCAACGTTACATTCACTCCCTGGTTGACCCTGACCAGACCGGTTTCCTTCCTGGCCGTCGTATCTCCGAAAATATTGTCTACGCGGCTGACCTTCTACGCACTTGCCACACCCAGAAAGCTCCTACCGTGGTGTTCAAAATTGATTTCCGAAAGGCGTTAGACTCCGTCAACTGGTCCAGCCTTCTCACCGTCCTCTCGGCTCGGGGTTTTGACTCTAAGTGGTGTGAGTGGATCCACGCCATCCTGTCTACCGGCCACACCTCAGTTCTCCTCAATAATGTCCCTGGGGATTGGATCCTTTGTCGCAACGGCCTACGTCAGGGTGACGCGCTCTCCTCATATCTTTTTATTATCATTGCCGATGTCCTTCAATGCCTCGTTTGCCGCGCTTCCGCGGATGGGCGGATCACCCACCCCATTGACCCTTCCCTCCCGTGCCCCGTTCTGCAATACGCCGACGATACCCTTATCCTCTGCCATGCAGACATCCCCTCGTTTACACACCTTAAAAACTTGGTGGACGCCTTTGCCCTTGCTACCGGGCTCGCCATCCACTTTCACAAATCTGGTTTCATCCCCATGCACTGTAGTGATGGGCTGTCGGCAACCTTGGTGGGCATTCTAGGCTGCCCCATCTCCTCTTTCCCTCAACCCTACTTGGGGCTACCCTTATCCCCGCTGAAACTCCCCATCTCCGCCTATGACCCCCTCATTCGCTCATTCGACCGCTACCTCTCAGGATGGCGTGCTTTGCTTCTTTCTTCCGGTGGTCGAATGGTCCTTTGTAATGCCGTGCTTAATAACCTCTCTACTTATTTTATGTGCTCTTACCTGCTTCCCTCTGGTGTGATTGAGATGATCGATCGTAGACGTCGTGCCTTTTTTTGGACCGGCAAGGATACTTGCTCCGGCGCTCGTTGTCTTATTGCTTGGGACAAAGTGTGTGTAGATGTGCAGGAGGGTGGCTTCGGGATTCGCGATCTTCGCCGGCAGAACATGTGCCTGCTCCTCAACTTCGTCCACAAGCTTCACCAACCTGACTGTCCTTCGTGGAAGAGCTGGTTCCTCGGCAACATCAGGGGGGACGTGGGCGACTGTTCCTCGGCTCCTTCCTTCCTCAAGGTCATCATCCGCCAGGGCTTCCCGACGTAAAGGTCCATCACTCGTGTGGAGCTCGGGGACGGGCGCGCCACCTCCTTCTGGCATGACCGATGGTGCCCCGATGGTGCCCTCTGCTTCGAGTACGCGGAGCTCTTCTCCCACTCTACGCGTCCCAACGCCTCGGTGGCGGCGGTCGCCCTCGACGGTCTTCATCTCCAGAGACGCCTCTCCTCTGTCGCGGCTTCTCAGCTGGGTGCGGTTCAGGCTCTCATCCGTGCCTTGCAGCTCGTGGACTCTCCTGCGTTTCGGGTACTCTCTCCAAACGGAGTGCTCTGCCAGTCCTCCATCGACATCTGGAGCTCCAATCTCCCCCGGAAGATCAAGATCTTCGCTTGCTTGATGGTTCGTGACCGTCTTGTTTGACACGAGAAAAACATCTAGGGACTCCGGAGAGAAGGGAAGAAGGGAGTGTGTTTCTCTCAGACGCCGGGGAAAGAAAGAAAATGAGTATGCGGGTGTGCCAGTGTACCGTAATACACAAAGAAAAAGAGATACGGGAACATGTATTTCATTAATCTCATTGGAGAAATAAAATTACAATATCCCGTAAAAAAAAGGTGCGCTCCGTGGCCTACTAGCACAGCCAAGCTGGCTCTGGCGATTGTGTGATCTCCTGGTTCCCGGGGCCTCGGAAGACTCCCGGTTAATTACTCCCGCGGGTTGCTCCGCGAGATACCTCCGATTGAGCAGTGTGGTCGTCTTCGTCGTCTTCGCTTCGCGTTCTCCATGCATGACGATGATGATGAGTGTATGGGCTGCGGCAGAGCCCGTGTCCTTGTCGATACACATGCCGCAAGTAGCGTGGCCTTTACGGTGGCCGCGCTTGCCCTCGCCGTCGTGCCTCGTCGGTCTTGGCGGCGTTGAAGGAATTGTTGTTGGGGTAGCATGGATCGCGCTCGGCTCGGACTTCTCGACGACCAGTAGCTTCTCGGGGTGTGCAAGGGGCTACGCCTTGCGGGAGAAATTGTCGGTAGAGACCAACGTCGGTGTACGACCGTCGCGTTGCTCATGCCAGCATGGCCTGTGTGGTCGACGCCTCGCCCCGACCTGACGCCGATTCCACGCCAGTCGGCATAGTCAAGGCATCGTCTCACGAGATCGTAGAGGAGCGTTGTTGTTGTTGAAGTTGCGTCGCCCTGCAGCCGCGCCTTGTCCTCGGGCGGCGCCAACTTGCTCGGCTCCGGCCTCCGAATGAGCGTGACGCCGGTAGCAGCGACACGGGGGTAGGAGGCCATCTTCCTCATGGCATCATGGTGTGGGACCCCGGCCTTCACTTCGCGTCCGGGCGCCGAGTGGACGTTGCCGTGCTCACGTGTTCCTCTTCAGAGCTCTACAGTAAGACGGGGTGGACAAGCAGGAGGTGCGGTGTTGTGCGTCTCCATCTTTGGCGACACCGAGCATGACGAAGTAGATCAGTATGCTGACAGGCATCGTCGGTGTCGACTTCGGATGGCATCAACTTCCTTTGACTCCGCCCTTTGATGAGCGTGTCGTGGGTGGCAGCGGCATTATAGCGCGGGGCTCCACCTTCACGAGCGGGACGCGGGCGCTGTTGTAGGGCGTCGTCTTCACGGTGTGGCGTCCTCTTTGGAACTCCGGCGTTCGCCGAGCGTCCGACGTGGCGGAGCGGATGACGCCTGGGCACGCTCTACATCTTCGCCTTTGATGGTGTATGGCGCGGCGAAACGGAAGACGGGCCGATGTCGGTGGAGTTTGTGTATTCGTCTTCAACGACCTCATCCTCGAGCGAGAGCTTCTGTCCATGTAGTTTTTTTTTTAATTTCTTTTATATGATTGGTGTGCACGCAATGCTCTCCCACCGGAAGGAATATACGTGCATGGCCCATGCATAGGCACATGCGTGGCCGGTGGCCCGTACATGAGCTTGTTCAGTGTAGCACCGTCGCGCCATGCAACAAAGTCGGCGGCAACGGACACCGTCTTCAGCGCAGCCATCTCGTGGTCACCGGCGGCATAGTGCGAGCATGTGCAGGAGTTAGCGGTGATGGGCCGCGTGATAGTGAACTCCGCGGCACCCGGCGTGACGAAGTGGAAACCAGTGGTGTGATGGAGAGCTCCGTGTCGTCCTCCCTAGCACTGGCTCGGCGACGTCGATAGCGACGGCGTCGTGGCAAGCTCCATGCCTTAGTTCACGGCACCGGCTTCATGAAGGGAGGAAGGTCGTGACACCAAACTCCGGATCTCCGCCTTGAGTAGGGTGTCTCCGGCGCGGCGAAGTGGGCGATGGGCCCAATAGAGCGGAGATGGCGACCTACGCGCCATTGACCTCCGAGGCGTCGGCCTGACAACATTCACGATGGGCGGTATCTCTGTGGGCTCCCCGTCGTCGTCCTCTACGCTGTCGTCGTGTCGAAGTGGGCGCGAGTGATGGGGGCGGCGTCAACCTCTATGGCACCGGCTTGGCGACGATGAGCTCCCGTGATGCGTCGTCCTCATTGAGCGGTGATGAGTAGGGGTGGCCACCGTGGCATCGACCTCCGTGACACTGACCTCAGTGGCGTCAGCGTCCATATATAGCGCGGGCCTGGTGAAGACGAGCTCCGGCGACGCGTCGTCCTCGTTGAGCTGTGATGAGTGGGGGTGGCTACCGTGGCGTCGACCTCCGTGACACCGACCTCGGTGGCGTCAGCGTCCATAGCGCGGACCTGGTGAAGACGAGCTCCGGCGACGCGTCGTCCTCGTCGAGCGGTGATGAGTGGGGGTGGTACCGTGGCGTCGACCTCCGTGACACCGACCTCGGTGGCGTCAGCGTCCATAGCGCGGGCCTGGTGAAGACGAGCTCCGGCGACACGTCGTCCTCGTCGAGCGGTGATGAGTGGGGGTGGCTACCGTGGCGTCGACCTCCGTGACACCGACCTCGGTGGCGTCAGCGTCCATAGCGCGGGCCTGGTGAAGACGAGCTCCGGCGACGCGTCGTCCTCGTCGAGCAGTGATGAGTGAGGGTGGCTATCGTGGCGTCGACCTCCGTGACACCGACCTCGGTGGCGTCAGCGTCCATAGCACGGGCCTGGTGAGACGAGCTCCGGCGACGCGTCATCCTCGTCGAGCGGTGATGAGTGGGGGTGGCCACCGTGGCGTCGACCTCCGGGGCATTGATACGTCTCCAACGTATCTATAATTTTTGATTGCTCCATGCTATTATATATTCTGTTTTGGATGTTTAATGGGCTTATTTATACACTTTTATATTATTTTTGGGACTAACCTATTAACCCAAGGCCCAGTGCAAATTGCTGTTTTTTGCCTATTTCAGTGTTTCGCAGAAAAGGAATATCAAACGGAATGAAACCTTCGGGAGCGTGATTTTTGAAACAAACGTGATCCAGAGGACTTGGAGTGGACGTCAAGAAACGAACGAGGAGGCCATGAGGCAGGAGGGCGCGCCTACCCCCCTGGGCGCGCCCTGCACCCTCGTGGGCCCCTCGTGGCTCCACTGACCTACTTCTTCCTCCTATATATACCTACGTACCCCGAAACTATCGAGGAGCACCACAAAAACCTAATTCCACCGCCGCAACCTTCTGTACCCCTGATATCCCATCTTGGAGCCTTTTCCGGCGCTCCGCCGAAGGGGGCATCGATCACGGAGGGCTTCTACATCAACACCATAGCTTCTCCGATGATGTGTGAGTAGTTTACCACAGACCTTCGGGTCCATGGTTATTAGCTAGATGACTTCTTCTCTCTCTTTGGATCTCAATACAAAGTTCTCCTCAATCTTCTTGAAGATCTATTCGATGTAACTCTTTTTGCGGTGTCTTTGTCGAGATCCGATGAATTGTGGGTTTATGATCAAGATTATCTATGAACAATATTTGAATCTTCTATGAATTCTTTTATGTATGATTGGTTATCTTTGCAAGTCTCTTCGAATTATCAGTTTGGTTTGGCCTACTAGATTGATCTTTCTTGCAATAGGAGAAGTGCTTAGCTTTGGGTTCAATCTTGCGGTGCTCGATCCCAGTGACAGAAAGGGAAATGACACGTATTGTATTGTTGCCATCGAGGATAAAAAGATGGGGTTTATATCATATTGCTTGAGTTTATCCCTCTACATCATGTCATCTTACCTAATGCGTTACTCTGTTCTTATGAACTTAATACTCTAGATGCATGCTGGATAGCGGTCGATGTGTGCAGTAGATGCAGGCAGGAGCCGGTCTACTTTTCTCGGACGTGATGCCTATATACATGATCATGCCTAGATATTCTCATAATTATGCACTTTTCTATCAATTGCTCGACAATAATTTGTTCACCCACTGTAATACTTATGCTATCTTGAGAGAAGCCACTAGTGAAACCTACGGCCCCTGGGTCTATTTTCCATCATATTAATCTCCCGTCAACTAGCTATTTTTTTCATCGTTTATTTTGCTTTCTTTACTTTTAGTCTTTATCATAAAAATACCAAAAATATTATCTTATCATCTCTATCAGATCTCACTTTTGCAAGTGGCCGTGAAGGGATTGACAACCCCTTTATCGCGTTGGTTGCAAGGTTCTTATTTGTTTGTGTAGGTACGAGGGACTTGCGTGTGGCCTCCTACTGGATTGATACCTTGGTTCTCAGAAACTGAGGGAAATACTTACGCTACTTTGCTGCATCACCCTTTCCTCTTCAAGGGAAAACCAACGCATGCTCAAGAGGTAGCAAGAAGGATTTCTAGCGCCGTTGCCGGGGAGGTGTACACCAAGTCAAGTCAGGATTTGATCTCCCGACAACGAGCCATTTCTGGCGCCGTTGCCGGGGAGTCTACGCACAAGTCAAGACATATCAAGTACCCATCATAAACTCTTATCCCTCACATTACATTATTTGTCATTTGCCTCTCGTTTTCCTGTCCCCCACTTCACCCTTGCCGTTTTATTTACCCTTCTTCTGTTCGTCTTTTCGTTTGTTTTGATGTTTTACTTTGCTCGTTTGCTCGTTTGGTTGGAATAGTTGTTTATTTATTGTTAAACAGAGAACCTAAGATCTATGGATCCTCATCCGCTTGCTAATTTTTTAAGAGATCCAATTATGATGAACCAATTGCTAGTGAGTTTTGTGCACTAGATTGTCTTTATGAAGTTTTGCTTGAAATTCGTGAATCTGAAAATTGTGATGAAATACTTTATGGAGTGATTCACGATGGATCTTTGAATAAAAATTATGATTGCAATGATGATAGTATAAATTTTATTAATGTCAATTGTGCTTATAATATGCAAAACCCTAAGCTTGGGGATGCTAGTTTTGCTATGTCTACTACTTGTTGCAATGATCATGATTGGGGTGATTCTTCATGATCTTGAAAATTTATTTAAGCCCCATGATGAATATGAGATTGATAATAGTGTTTGCAATAATATTGAAAGTGAGTTTGGAAGATTGTCAACTTTAGATCCCACATATTTGGAGAATGTTCAATCTTATGGTATTCTTGATAAAAGTGTGTTTGGAGAGGTCATGACTTTAGTTAATGTTAATCCCACTATTTTGGAAAAGTGTCAAATTTGCATACATGTGGATCGTGTTAAGAATATGTTTTGTGATAGCTATATTGTTGAATTTTTGCTTATGATCCTACATGTAATTATTATGAGAGAGGAAAATATGGTTGTAGAAATTTTCATGTTACTAAATTACCTCTTGTTATGTTGAGATTGCTATTGTTTCTTTCCGCTTCCTTGCATAACCTAGTTTTTGCTTGCCTTGATAATTAGTTGGCTTATAAAATGCCTATGCATAGGAAGTATGTTAGACTTAGATGTGTTTTTCACGTGTTTTACGATGCTCTTTTTGCGCTTTAATTCTTATCTTTTATGTGAGCATCATTGAAATCTCAATGCCTAGCTAAAAGGGCTTTAAAGAAAAGGGCTTGTTGGGAGGCAACCCAATATTTATCCTTGATATTACTAATAAATAATCCATCTAGCTTCTGTTTAGATGTGGTTTTGTATTTTAATTAGTGTTTGTGCCAAGTAGAACCTTTGGGAAGACTTGGGGAAAGTCTTTGCGATCTTGCTGTAAAAAACAGAAACTTTAGCGCTCACGAGATTAGTTACAACTTTTTACTGGAGAGTGCTATTTAGTTGATTCTTTTTGCAGATGATTAATAGATAAATTCCTCACGTCCAGCAATTTATTTTCGAATTTTACTGGAGATACGGGAACATGTATTTCATTAATCTCATTGGAGAAATAAAATTACAATATCCTATAAAAAAAGGTGCGCTCCGTGGCCTACTAGCACGGCCAAGCTGGCTGTGGCGATTGTGTGATCTCCTGGTTCCCGAGGCCTCGGAAGACTCCCGGTTGATTACTCCCGTGGGTTGCTTCGCGAGATACCTCCGATTGAGCAGTGTGGTCGTCTTCGTCGTCTTCGCTTCGCGTTCTCCATGCATGATGATGCTGATGTTGGAAATATGCCCTAGAGGCAATAATAAATGGTTATTATTATATTTCTTTGTTCATGGTAATTGTCTATTGTTCATGCTATAATTGTATTGTCCGGAAATCGTAATATTGAGACCACGTGTCCCTAGTAAGCCTCTAGTAGACTAGCTCGTTGATCAACAGATAGTCATGGTTTCCTGACTATGGACATTGGATGTCATTGATAACGGGATCACATCATTAGGAGAATGATGTGATGGACAAGACCCAAACCTAAGCATAGCATAAAAGATCGTGTAGTTTCGTTTGCTAGAGCTTTTCCAATGTCAAGTATCTTTTCCTTAGACCATGAGATCGTGCAACTCCCGGATACCGTAGGAGTGCTTTGGGTGTGCCAAACGTCACAACGTAACTGGGTGACTATAAAGGTGCACTACGGGTATCTCCGAAAGTGTCTGTTGGGTTGGCACGGATCGAGACTGAGATTTGTCACTCCGTGTGACGGAGAGGTATCTCTGGGCCCACTCGGTAATGCATCATCATAATGAGCTCAATGTGACTAAGGCGTTAGTCACGGGATCATGCATTGCGGTACGAGTAAAGAGACTTGCCGGTAACGAGATTGAACAAGGTATTGGGATACCGACGATCGAATCTCGGGCAAGTAACATACCGATTGACAAAGGGAATTGCATACGGGATTGATTGAATCCTCGACACCGTGGTTCATCCGATGAGATCATCGTGGAACATGTGGGAGACAACATGGGTATCCAGATCCCGCTGTTGGTTATTGACCGGAGAGGCGTCTCGGTCATGTCTGCATGTCTCCCGAACCCATAGGGTCTACACACTTAAGGTTCGGTGACGCTAGGGTTGTAGAGATATGTGTATGCGGAAACCCGAAAGTTGTTCGGAGTCCCGGATGAGATCCCGGACGTCACGAGAGGTTTCGGAATGGTCCGGAGGTGAAGAATTATATATAGGAAATCAAGTTTCGGCCACCAGGAAAGTTTCGGGGGTTACCGGTATTGTACCGGGACCACCGGAAGGGTCCCGGGGGTCCACCGGGTGGGGCCACCTATCCCGGAGGGCCCCATGGGCTGAAGTGGGAAGGGAACCAGCCCCTAGTGGGCTGGGCGCCCCCCCATGGGCCTTTCCCCATGCGCCTAGGGTTGGGAACCCTAGGAGGGGCAAGGCACCCCCTTCCCCCCTTTGGCCGCCGCCCCCCCCCCCCCCTTGAGATCCCATCTCTAGGGCCGGCGCCCCCCCACCCAGGGGGCCTATATAAAGGGGGGAGGGCAGCAACCTTACACCCTTGGGCGCCTCCCTCCTCCCCTGCCACACCTCTCCGTCTCGCAGAAGCTCGGCGAAGCCCTGCCGAGACCCGCTACATCCACCACCACGCCGTCGTGCTGCTGGATCTCCATCAACCTCTCCTTCCCCCTTGCTGGATCAAGAAGGAGGAGACGTCGCTGCACCGTACGTGTGTTGAACGCGGAGGTGCCGTCCGTTCGGCACTCGGTCATCGGTGATTTGGATCACGGCGAGTACGACTCCGTCATCCACGTTCATTGGAACGCTTCCGCTCGCGGTCTACAAGGGTATGTAGATGCACTCCTTTCCCTCGTTGCTAGTATAATTCATAGATGCATCTTGGTGAGCGTAGGAAAATTTTAAAATTATGCTACGATTCCCAACAGCTGATGGGTGTATGGGCTGTTGGAGGAATTGTTGTTGGGGTAGCATGGATCGCGCTCGGCTCGGACTTCTCGACGACCAGTAGCTTCTCGGGGTGTGCAAGGGGCTACGCCTTGCGGGAGAAATTGTCGGTAGAGACCAACGTCGGTGTACGACCGTCGCGTTGCTCATGCCAGCATGGCCTGTGTGGTCGACGCCTCGCCCCGACCTGACGCCGATTCCACGCCAGTCGGCATAGTCAAGGCATCGTCTCACGAGATCGTAGAGGAGCGTTGTTGTTGTTGAAGTTGCGTCGCCCTGCAGCCGCGCCTTGTCCTCGGGCGGCGCCAACTTGCTCGGCTCCGGCCTCCGAATGAGCGTGACGCCGGTAGCAGCGACACGGGGGTAGGAGGCCATCTTCCTCATGGCATCATGGTGTGGGACCCCGGCCTTCACTTCGCGTCCGGGCGCCGAGTGGACGTTGCCGTGCTCACGTGTTCCTCTTCAGAGCTCTACAGTAAGACGGGGTGGACAAGCAGGAGGTGCGGTGTTGTGCGTCTCCATCTTTGGCGACACCGAGCATGACGAAGTAGATCAGTATGCTGACAGGCATCGTCGGTGTCGACTTCGGATGGCATCAACTTCCTTTGACTCCGCCCTTTGATGAGCGTGTCGTGGGTGGCAGCGGCATTATAGCGCGGGGCTCCACCTTCACGAGCGGGACGCGGGCGCTGTTGTAGGGCGTCGTCTTCACGGTGTGGCGTCCTCTTTGGAACTCCGGCGTTCGCCGAGCGTCCGACGTGGCGGAGCGGATGACGCCTGGGCACGCTCTACATCTTCGCCTTTGATGGTGTATGGCGCGGCGAAACGGAAGACGGGCCGATGTCGGTGGAGTTTGTGTATTCGTCTTCAACGACCTCATCCTCGAGCGAGAGCTTCTGTCCATGTAGTTTTTTTTTTTAATTTCTTTTATATGATTGGTGTGCACGCAATGCTCTCCCACCGGAAGGAATATACGTGCATGGCCCATGCATAGGCACATGCGTGGCCGGTGGCCCGTACATGAGCTTGTTCAGTGTAGCACCGTCGCGCCATGCAACAAAGTCGGCGGCAACGGACACCGTCTTCAGCGCAGCCATCTCGTGGTCACCGGCGGCATAGTGCGAGCATGTGCAGGAGTTAGCGGTGATGGGCCGCGTGATAGTGAACTCCGCGGCACCCGGCGTGACGAAGTGGAAACCAGTGGTGTGATGGAGAGCTCCGTGTCGTCCTCCCTAGCACTGGCTCGGCGACGTCGATAGCGACGGCGTCGTGGCAAGCTCCATGCCTTAGTTCACGGCACCGGCTTCATGAAGGGAGGAAGGTCGTGACACCAAACTCCGGATCTCCGCCTTGAGTAGGGTGTCTCCGGCGCGGCGAAGTGGGCGATGGGCCCAATAGAGCGGAGATGGCGACCTACGCGCCATTGACCTCCGAGGCGTCGGCCTGACAACATTCACGATGGGCGGTATCTCTGTGGGCTCCCCGTCGTCGTCCTCTACGCTGTCGTCGTGTCGAAGTGGGCGCGAGTGATGGGGGCGGCGTCAACCTCTATGGCACCGGCTTGGCGACGATGAGCTCCCGTGATGCGTCGTCCTCATTGAGCGGTGATGAGTAGGGGTGGCCACCGTGGCATCGACCTCCGTGACACTGACCTCAGTGGCGTCAGCGTCCATATATAGCGCGGGCCTGGTGAAGACGAGCTCCGGCGACGCGTCGTCCTCGTTGAGCTGTGATGAGTGGGGGTGGCTACCGTGGCGTCGACCTCCGTGACACCGACCTCGGTGGCGTCAGCGTCCATAGCGCGGACCTGGTGAAGACGAGCTCCGGCGACGCGTCGTCCTCGTCGAGCGGTGATGAGTGGGGGTGGTACCGTGGCGTCGACCTCCGTGACACCGACCTCGGTGGCGTCAGCGTCCATAGCGCGGGCCTGGTGAAGACGAGCTCCGGCGACACGTCGTCCTCGTCGAGCGGTGATGAGTGGGGGTGGCTACCGTGGCGTCGACCTCCGTGACACCGACCTCGGTGGCGTCAGCGTCCATAGCGCGGGCCTGGTGAAGACGAGCTCCGGCGACGCGTCGTCCTCGTCGAGCAGTGATGAGTGAGGGTGGCTATCGTGGCGTCGACCTCCGTGACACCGACCTCGGTGGCGTCAGCGTCCATAGCACGGGCCTGGTGAGACGAGCTCCGGCGACGCGTCATCCTCGTCGAGCGGTGATGAGTGGGGGTGGCCACCGTGGCGTCGACCTCCGGGGCATTGATACGTCTCCAACGTATCTATAATTTTTGATTGCTCCATGCTATTATATATTCTGTTTTGGATGTTTAATGGGCTTATTTATACACTTTTATATTATTTTTGGGACTAACCTATTAACCCAAGGCCCAGTGCAAATTGCTGTTTTTTGCCTATTTCAGTGTTTCGCAGAAAAGGAATATCAAACGGAATGAAACCTTCGGGAGCGTGATTTTTGAAACAAACGTGATCCAGAGGACTTGGAGTGGACGTCAAGAAACGAACGAGGAGGCCATGAGGCAGGAGGGCGCGCCTACCCCCCTGGGCGCGCCCTGCACCCTCGTGGGCCCCTCGTGGCTCCACTGACCTACTTCTTCCTCCTATATATACCTACGTACCCCGAAACTATCGAGGAGCACCACAAAAACCTAATTCCACCGCCGCAACCTTCTGTACCCCTGATATCCCATCTTGGAGCCTTTTCCGGCGCTCCGCCGAAGGGGGCATCGATCACGGAGGGCTTCTACATCAACACCATAGCTTCTCCGATGATGTGTGAGTAGTTTACCACAGACCTTCGGGTCCATGGTTATTATCTAGATGACTTCTTCTCTCTCTTTGGATCTCAATACAAAGTTCTCCTCAATCTTCTTGAAGATCTATTCGATGTAACTCTTTTTGCGGTGTCTTTGTCGAGATCCGATGAATTGTGGGTTTATGATCAAGATTATCTATGAACAATATTTGAATCTTCTATGAATTCTTTTATGTATGATTGGTTATCTTTGCAAGTCTCTTCGAATTATCAGTTTGGTTTGGCCTACTAGATTGATCTTTCTTGCAATGGGAGAAGTGCTTAGCTTTGGGTTCAATCTTGCGGTGCTCGATCCCAGTGACAGAAAGGGAAATGACACGTATTGTATTGTTGCCATCGAGGATAAAAAGATGGGGTTTATATCATATTGCTTGAGTTTATCCCTCTACATCATGTCATCTTACCTAATGCGTTACTCTGTTCTTATGAACTTAATACTCTAGATGCATGCTGGATAGCGGTCGATGTGTGCAGTAGATGCAGGCAGGAGCCGGTCTACTTTTCTCGGACGTGATGCCTATATACATGATCATGCCTAGATATTCTCATAATTATGCACTTTCCTATCAATTGCTCGACAATAATTTGTTCACCCACTGTAATACTTATGCTATCTTGAGAGAAGCCACTAGTGAAACCTACGGCCCCTGGGTCTATTTTCCATCATATTAATCTCCCGTCAACTAGCTATTTTTTTCACCGTTTATTTTGATTCTTTACTTTTAGTCTTTATCATAAAAATACCAAAAATATTATCTTATCATCTCTATCAGATCTCACTTTTGCAAGTGGCCGTGAAGGGATTGACAACCCCTTTATCGCGTTGGTTGCAAGGTTCTTATTTGTTTGTGTAGGTACGAGGGACTTGCGTGTGGCCTCCTACTGGATTGATACCTTGGTTCTCAGAAACTGAGGGAAATACTTACGCTACTTTGCTGCATCACCCTTTCCTCTTCAAGGGAAAACCAACGCATGCTCAAGAGGTAGCAAGAAGGATTTCTAGCGCCGTTGCCGGGGAGGTGTACACCAAGTCAAGTCAGGATTTGATCTCCCGACAACGAGCCATTTCTGGCGCCGTTGCCGGGGAGTCTACGCACAAGTCAAGACATATCAAGTACCCATCATAAACTCTTATCCCTCACATTACAATATTTGTCATTTGCCTCTCGTTTTCCTGTCCCCCACTTCACCCTTGCCGTTTTATTTACCCTTCTTCTGTTCGTCTTTTCGTTTGTTTTGATGTTTTACTTTGCTCGTTTGCTCGTTTGGTTGGAATAGTTGTTTATTTATTGTTAAACAGAGAACCTAAGATCTATGGATCCTCATCCGCTTGCTAATTTTTTAAGAGATCCAATTATGATGAACCAATTGCTAGTGAGTTTTGTGCACTAGATTGTCTTTATGAAGTTTTGCTTGAAATTCGTGAATCTGAAAATTGTGATGAAATACTTTATGGAGTGATTCACGATGGATCTTTGAATAAAAATTATGATTGCAATGATGATAGTATAAATTTTATTAATGTCAATTGTGCTTATAATATGCAAAACCCTAAGCTTGGGGATGCTAGTTTTGCTATGTCTACTACTTGTTGCAATGATCATGATTGGGGTGATTCTTCATGATCTTGAAAATTTATTTAAGCCCCATGATGAATATGCGATTGATAATAGTGTTTGCAATAATATTGAAAGTGAGTTTGGAAGATTGTCAACTTTAGATCCCACATATTTGGAGAATGTTCAATCTTATGGTATTCTTGATAAAAGTGTGTTTGGAGAGGTCATGACTTTAGTTAATGTTAATCCCACTATTTTGGAAAAGTGTCAAATTTGCATACATGTGGATCGTGTTAAGAATATGTTTTGTGATAGCTATATTGTTGAATTTTTGCTTATGATCCTACATGTAATTATTATGAGAGAGGAAAATATGGTTGTAGAAATTTTCATGTTACTAAATTACCTCTCGTTATGTTGAGATTGCTATTGTTTCTTTCCGCTTCCTTGCATAAGCTAGTTTTTGCTTGCCTTGATAATTAGTTGGCTTATAAAATGCCTATGCATAGGAAGTATGTTAGACTTAGATGTGTTTTTCACGTGTTTTACGATGCTCTTTTTGCGCTTTAATTCTTATCTTTTATGTGAGCATCATTGAAATCTCAATGCCTAGCTAAAAGGGCTTTAAAGAAAAGGGCTTGTTGGGAGGCAACCCAATATTTATCCTTGATATTACTAATAAATAATCCATCTAGCTTCTGTTTAGATGTGGTTTTGTATTTTAATTAGTGTTTGTGCCAAGTAGAACCTTTGGGAAGACTTGGGGAAAGTCTTTGCGATCTTGCTGTAAAAAACAGAAACTTTAGCGCTCACGAGATTAGTTACAACTTTTTACTGGAGAGTGCTATTTAGTTGATTCTTTTTGCAGATGATTAATAGATAAATTCCTCACGTCCAGCAATTTATTTTCGAATTTTACTGGAGATACGGGAACATGTATTTCATTAATCTCATTGGAGAAATAAAATTACAATATCCTATAAAAAAAGGTGCGCTCCGTGGCCTACTAGCACGGCCAAGCTGGCTGTGGCGATTGTGTGATCTCCTGGTTCCCGAGGCCTCGGAAGACTCCCGGTTGATTACTCCCGTGGGTTGCTTCGCGAGATACCTCCGATTGAGCAGTGTGGTCGTCTTCGTCGTCTTCGCTTCGCGTTCTCCATGCATGATGATGCTGATGTTGGAAATATGCCCTAGAGGCAATAATAAATGGTTATTATTATATTTCTTTGTTCATGGTAATTGTCTATTGTTCATGCTATAATTGTATTGTCCGGAAATCGTAATATTGAGACCACGTGTCCCTAGTAAGCCTCTAGTAGACTAGCTCGTTGATCAACAGATAGTCATGGTTTCCTGACTATGGACATTGGATGTCATTGATAACGGGATCACATCATTAGGAGAATGATGTGATGGACAAGACCCAAACCTAAGCATAGCATAAAAGATCGTGTAGTTTCGTTTGCTAGAGCTTTTCCAATGTCAAGTATCTTTTCCTTAGACCATGAGATCGTGCAACTCCCGGATACCGTAGGAGTGCTTTGGGTGTGCCAAACGTCACAACGTAACTGGGTGACTATAAAGGTGCACTACGGGTATCTCCGAAAGTGTCTGTTGGGTTGGCACGGATCGAGACTGGGATTTGTCACTCCGTGTGACGGAGAGGTATCTCTGGGCCCACTCGGTAATGCATCATCATAATGAGCTCAATGTGACTAAGGCGTTAGTCACGGGATCATGCATTGCGGTACGAGTAAAGAGACTTGCCGGTAACGAGATTGAACAAGGTATTGGGATACCGACGATCGAATCTCGGGCAAGTAACATACCGATTGACAAAGGGAATTGCATACGGGATTGATTGAATCCTCGACACCGTGGTTCATCCGATGAGATCATCGTGGAACATGTGGGAGCCAACATGGGTATCCAGATCCCGCTGTTGGTTATTGACCGGAGAGGCGTCTCGGTCATGTCTGCATGTCTCCCGAACCCATAGGGTCTACACACTTAAGGTTCGGTGACGCTAGGGTTGTAGAGATATGTGTATGCGGAAACCCGAAAGTTGTTCGGAGTCCCGGATGAGATCCCGGACGTCACGAGAGGTTTCGGAATGGTCCGGAGGTGAAGAATTATATATAGGAAATCAAGTTTCGGCCACCGGGAAAGTTTCGGGGGTTACCGGTATTGTACCGGGACCACCGGAAGGGTCCCGGGGGTCCACCGGGTGGGGCCACCTATCCCGGAGGGGCCCCATGGGCTGAAGTGGGAAGGGAACCAGCCCCTAGTGGGCTGGGCGCCCCCCCATGGGCCTTTCCCCATGCGCCTAGGGTTGGGAACCCTAGGAGGGGGGGCTTCCCACTTGCCTTGGGGGGCAAGGCACCCCCTTCCCCCCTTTGGCCGCCGCCCCCCCCCCCTTGAGATCCCATCTCCAGGGCCGGCGCCCCCCCACCCAGGGGGCCTATATAAAGGGGGGGAGGGAGGGCAGCAACCTTACACCCTTGGGCGCCTCCCTCCTCCCCTGCTACACCTCTCCGTCTCCCAGAAGCTCGGCGAAGCCCTGCCGAGACCCGCTACATCCACCACCACGCCGTCGTGCTGCTGGATCTCCATCAACCTCTCCTTCCCCCTTGCTGGATCAAGAAGAAGGAGACGTCACTGCACCGTACATGTGTTGAACGCGGAGGTGCCGTCCGTTCGGCACTCGGTCATCGGTGATTTGGATCACGGCGAGTATGACTCCGTCATCCACGTTCATTGGAACGCTTCCGCTCGCGATCTACAAGGGTATGTAGATGCACTCCTTTCCCTCGTTGCTAGTATACTCCATAGATGCATCTTGGTGAGCGTAGGAAAATTTTAAAATTATGCTACGATTCCCAACAGTGGCATCATGAGCCAGGCCTATGCGTAGTTACTATGCACGAGTAGAACACAAAGCAGTTGTGGGCGTTGAGTTTGCCAATTCTTCTTGCCGCTACTAGTCTTTTCTTGTTTCGGCGGTATTGTAGGATGAAGCGGCCCGGACCGACCTTACACGTACGCTTACGTGAGACAGGTTCCACCGATTGACATGCACTAGTTGCATAAGGTGGCTAGCGGGTGTCTGTCTCTCCTACTTTAGTCGGAACGGATTCGATGAAAAGGGTCCTTATGAAGGGTAAATAGAAATTGGCAAATCACGTTGTGGTCATACGTAGGTAAGAAAACGTTCTTGCTAGAAACCTACAAACCACGTAAAAACTTGCAACAACAATTAGAGGATGTCTAACTTGTTTTTGCAGCAAGTGTTATGTGATGTGATATGGCCAGAAGATGTGATGAATGATATATGTGATGTATGAGATTGATCATATTCTTGTAATAGGAATCACGACTTGCATGTCGATGAGTATGACAATCGGCAGGAGCCATAGGAGTTGTCTTTATTATTTTGCATGACCTGCGTGTCATTGAATAAACGCCATGTAAATTACTTTACTTTGTTGCTAAACGTGTTAGCCATAGAAGTAGAAGTAATCGTTGGCGTGACGACTTCATGAAGACACAATGATGGAGATCATGATGATGGAGATCATGGTGTCATGCCGGTGACGAAGATGATCATGGTGCCCCGAAGATGGAGATCAAAGGAGCATAATGATATTGGCCATATCATGTCACTATTTGATTGCGTGTGATGTTTATCATGTTTTTGCATCTTATTTGCTTAGAACGACGGTAGTAAGTAAGATGATCCCTTATAATAATTTCAAGAAAGTGTTCACCCTAACTGTGCACCATTGCGAAGGTTCGTTGTTTCGAAGCACCACGTGATGATCGGGTGTGATAGATTCTAACGTTCGAATACAACGGGTGTTGACGAGCCTAGCATGTACAGACATGGCCTCGGAACACACGCAATACACTTAGGTTGACTTGACGAGCCTAGCATGTACAGACATGGCCTTGGAACACGGAGGAACGAAAGGTCGAGCATGAGTCGTATAGAAGATACGATCAACATGGAGATGTTCACCGATCTTGACTAGTCCGTCTCACGTGATGATCGGACACGGCCTAGTTAAACTCGGATCATGTTTTACACTTAGATGACTAGAGGCATGTCTATCTGAGTGGGAGTTCATTAAATAATTTGATTAGATGAACTTAATTATCATGAACTTAGTCTAAAATCTTTACACTATGTCTTGTAGATCAAATGGCCAACGTTGTCCTCAATTTCAACGCGTTCCTAGAGAAAACCAAGCTGAAAGATGATGGCAGCAACTATACGGACTGGGTCCAGAACCTGAGGATCATCCTCATAGTAGCCAAGAAAGATTATGTCTTAGAAGCACCGCTAGGTGATGCACCAATCCCAGAGAACCAAGACGTTATGAACGCTTGGCAGCAGCGTGCTGATGATTACTCCCTCGTTCAGTGCGGCATGCTTTACAGCTTAGAACCGGGTCTCCAAAAGCGTTTTGAGAAATATGGAGCATATGAGATGTTCGAGGAGCTGAAACTGGTTTTTCAAGCTCATGCCCGGGTCGAGAGATATGAAGTCTCCGACAAGTTCTTCAGCTGTAAGATGGAGGAGAATAGTTCTGTTAGTGAGCACATACTCAGAATGTCTGGGTTGCACAACCGCTTGACTCAGCTGGGAGTTAATCTCCCGGATGACGCGGTCATTGACAGAATCCTCCAGTCGCTTCCACCAAGCTACAAGAGCTTTGTGATGAACTAAAATATGCAGGGGATGGAAAAGACCATTCCTGAGGTATATTCAATGCTGAAATCAGCGGAAGGGGAGATCAGAAAAGAACATCAAGTGTTGATGGTGAATAAAACCACTAAGTTCAAGAAGGGCAAGGGTAAGAAGAACTTCAAGAAGGACGGCAAGGGAGTTGCCGCGCCCGGTAAGCCAGTTACTGGGAAGAAGTCAAAGAATGGACCCAAGCCCGAGACTGGGTGTTTTTATTGCAAGGGAAGTGGTCACTGGAAGCGGAACTGCCCCAAATACTTAGCAGACAAGAAGAAGGCCGGCAACACCAAAGGTATATGTGATATACATGTAATTGATGTGTACCTTACCAGTACTCGTAGTAGCTCCTGGGTATTTGATACCGGTGCGGTTGCTCATATTTGTAACTCAAAACAGGAACTACGGAATAAACGGAGACTGGCGAAGGACGAGGTGACGATGCGCGTCGGGAATGGTTCCAAGGTCGATGTAATCACCGTCGGCACGCTACCTCTGCATCTACCCACGGGATTAGTTTTAAACCTCAATAATTGTTATTTAGTGCCAGCTTTGAGCATGAACATTGTATCTGGATCTCGTTTAATTCGAGATGGCTACTCATTTAAATCCGAGAATAATGATTGTTCTATTTATTTGAGAGATATGTTTTATGGTCATGCCCCACTGGTCAATGGTTTATTTTTGATGAATCTCGAACGTGATGTTAGACATATTCATAGTGTGAATACCAAAAGATGTAAAGTTGATAACGATAGTCCCACATAGTTGTGGCACTGCCGCCTTGGTCACATTGGTGTCAAGCGCATGAAGAAGCTCCATGCAGATGGACATTTGGAGTCTCTTGATTACGAATCATTTGACACGTGCGAACCATGCCTCATGGGTAAGATGACCAAGACTCCGTTCTCCGGAACAATGGAGCGAGCAACCAACTTATTGGAAATCATACATACCGATGTGTGCGGTCCAATGAGTGTTAAGGCTCGCGGAGGATATCGTTATGTTCTCACTCTTACTGATGACTTAAGTAGATATGGGTATGTCTACCTAATGAAACACAAGTCTGAAACCTTTGAAAGGTTCAAGGAATTTCAGAGTGAGGTTGAGAATCAACGTGACAGAAAAATAAAATTCTTACGATCAGATCGTGGTGGAGAATATTTACGTCACGAGTTTGGTGCACACTTAAGGAAATGTGGAATAGTTTCACAACTCACGCCGCCTGGAACACCTCAGAGAAATGGTGTGTCCGAACGTCGTAATCGCACTCTATTGGATATGGTGCGATCTATGATGTCTCTTACCGATTTACCGCTTTCATTTTGGGGCTATGCTTTAGAGACTGCCGCATTCACTTTAAATAGGGCTCCGTCGAAATCCGTTGAGATGACACCGTATGAATTATGGTTTGGAAAGAAACCTAAGCTGTCGTTTCTAAAAGTTTGGGGATGCGATGCTTATGTCAAGAAACTTCAACCTGAAAAGCTCGAACCCAAATCGGAGAAATGCGTCTTCATAGGATACCCTAAGGAAACCATTGGGTATACCTTCTGCCTCAGATCCGAAGGCAAGATCTTCGTTGCCAAGAACGGGTCCTTTCTGGAGAAGGAGTTTCTCTCGAAAGAATTGAGTGGGAGGAAAGTGGAACTTGATGACGTGATAGTCACCCCTTCCGTACCGAAAAGTAGCGCAGCGCGGGAAGATGTTCCTGTGGTGCCTACACCGACTGGGGAAGAAGTTAATGATGATGATCATGAAGCTTCGGATCAAGTAGCCACTGAACTTCGTAGGTCCACAAGGACACGTTCTGCACCAGAGTGGTATGGCAACCCTGTCCTGGAAATCATGTTGTTAGACAACGGTGAACCTTCGAACTATGAAGAAGTGATGGCGGGCCCGGATTCCGACAAATGGCTTGAAGTCATGAAATCCGAGATAGGATCCATGTATGAAAACGAAGTATGGACTTTGACCGACTTGCCCGATGATCGGCGAGCCATAGAAAACAAATGGACCTTTAAGAAGAAGACGGACGCGGATGGTAATGTGAGCATCTACAAAGCTCGACTTGTCGCTAAGGCTTATCGACAAGTTCAAGGGGTTGACTACGATGAGACTTTCTCACCCGTAGCGAAGCTGAAGTCCGTCCGAATCATGTTAGCAATTGCCGCATACTATGATTATGAGATATGGCAGATGGACGTCAAAACGGCATTCCTTAACGGCTTCCTTAAGGAAGAGTTGTATATGATGCAGCCGGAAGGTTTTGTCGATCCTAAGAATGCTAACAAAGTATGCAAGCTCCAGCGCTCAATCTATGGGCTGGTGCAAGCATCTCGGAGTTGGAACATTCGCTTTGATGAGATGATCAAAGCGTTTGGGTTTACACAGACTTATGGAGAAGCCTGTGTTTACAAGAAAGTGAGTGGGAGCTCTGTAGCATTTCTCATATTATATGTGGATGACATACTATTGATGGGAAATGATATAGAATTCTTGGAAAGTATAAAGGCCTATTTGAATAAGTGTTTTTCAATGAAGGACCTTGGAGAAGCTGCTTATATATTAGGCATCAAGATCTATAGAGATAGATCAAGACGCCTCATTGGTCTTTCACAAAGTACATACCTTGACAAGATATTGAAGAAGTTCAATATGGATCAGTCCAAGAAGGGGTTCTTGCCTGTATTGCAAGGTGTGCAATTGAGCACGGCTCAATGCCCGACCACGGCAGAAGATATAGAAAAGATGAGTGTCATCCCCTATGCCTCGGCCATAGGGTCTATTATGTATGCCATGCTGTGTACCAGACCTGATGTAAACCTTGCCGTAAGTTTGGTAGGAAGGTACCAAAGTAATCCCGGCATGGAACACTGGACAGCGGTCAAGAATATCCTAAAGTACTTGAAAAGGACTAAGGATATGTTTCTCGTTTATGGAGGTGACGAAGAGCTCGTCGTAAAGGGTTACGTCGACGCTAGCTTCGACATAGATCTGGATGACTCGAAGTCACAGACCGGATACGTGTATATTTTGAATGGAGGAGCAGTAAGCTGGTGCAGTTGCAAGCAAAGCGTCGTGGCGGGATCTACATGTGAAGCGGAGTACATGGCAGCCTCGGAGGCAGCACAGGAAGCAGTCTGGATGAAGGAGTTCATTACCGACCTAGGGGTGATTCCCAATGCGTCGGGCCCAATGACTCTCTTCTGTGACAACACTGGAGCTATTGCACTTGCGAAGGAGCCCAGGTTTCACAGGAAGACCAGGCATATCAAGCGTCGCTTCAACTCCATTCGTGAAAGTGTTCAAAATGGAGACATAGATATTTGTAAAGTACATACGGACCTGAATGTAGCAGATCCGTTGACTAAACCTCTCCCTAGAGCAAAACATGATCAACACCAGGACGCAATGGGTCTTCGATTCATCACAATGTAACTAGATTATTGACTCTAGTGCAAGTGGGAGACTGTTGGAAATATGCCCTAGAGGCAATAATAAATGGTTATTATTATATTTCTTTGTTCATGGTAATTGTCTATTGTTCGTGCTATAATTGTATTGTCCGGAAATCGTAATACATGTGTGAATACATAGACCACAACGTGTCCCTAGTAAGCCTCTAGTAGACTAGCTCGTTGATCAACAGATAGTCATGGTTTCCTGACTATGGACATTGGATGTCATTGATAACGGGATCACATCATTAGGAGAATGATGTGATGGACAAGACCCAAACCTAAGCATAGCATAAAAGATCGTGTAGTTTCATTTGCTAGAGCTTTTCCAATGTCAAGTATCTTTTCTTTAGACCATGAGATCGTGCAACTCCCGGATACCGTAGGAGTGCTTTGGGTGTGCCAAACGTCACAACGTAACTGGGTGACTATAAAGGTGCACTACGGGTATCTCCGAAAGTGTCTGTTGGGTTGGCACGGATCGAGACTGGGATTTGTCACTCCGTGTGACGGAGAGGTATCTCTGGGCCCACTCGGTAATGCATCATCATAATGAGCTCAATGTGACTAAGGCGTTAGTCACGGGATCATGCATTGCGGTACGAGTAAAGAGACTTGCCGGTAACGAGATTGAACAAGGTATTGGGATACCGACGATCGAATCTCGGGCAAGTAACATACCGATTGACAAAGGGAATTGCATACGGGATTGATTGAATCCTCGACACCGTGGTTCATCCGATGAGATCATCGTGGAACATGTGGGAGCCAACATGGGTATCCAGATCCCGCTGTTGGTTATTGACCGGAGAGGCGTCTCGGTCATGTCTGCATGTCTCCCGAACCCATAGGGTCTACACACTTAAGGTTCGGTGACGCTAGGGTTGTAGAGATATGTGTATGCGGAAACCCGAAAGTTGTTCGGAGTCCCGGATGAGATCCCGGACGTCACGAGAGGTTCCGGAATGGTCCGGAGGTGAAGAATTATATATAGGAAATCAAGTTTCGGCCACCGGGAAAGTTTCGGGGGTTACCGGTATTGTACCGGGACCACCGGAAGGGTCCCGGGGGTCCACCGGGTGGGGCCACCTATCCCGGAGGGCCCCATGGGCTGAAGTGGGAAGGGAACCAGCCCCTAGTGGGCTGGGCGCCCCCCATGGGCCTTTCCCCATGCGCCTAGGGTTGGGAACCCTAGGGGGGGGGCTTCCCACTTGCCTTGGGGGGCAAGGCACCCCCTTCCCCCCTTTGGCCGCCGCCCCCCCCCCCCCCCCCTTGAGATCCCATCTCCAGGGCCGGCGCCCCCCCACCCAGGGGGCCTATATAAAGGGGGGGAGGGCAGCAACCTTACACCCTTGGGCGCCTCCCTCCTCCCCTACCACACCTCTCCGTCTCGCAGAAGCTCGGCGAAGCCCTGCCGAGACCCGCTACATCCACCACCACGCCGTCGTGCTGCTGGATCTCCATCAACCTCTCCTTCCCCCTTGCTGGATCAAGAAGGAGGAGACGTCGCTGCACCGTACGTGTGTTGAACGCGGAGGTGCCGTCCGTTCGGCACTCGGTCATCGGTGATTTGGATCACGGCGAGTACGACTCCGTCATCCACGTTCATTGGAACGCTTCCGCTCGCGATCTACAAGGGTATGTAGATGCACTCCTTTCCCTCGTTGCTAGTATACTTCATAGATGCATCTTGGTGAGCGTAGGAAAATTTTAAAATTATGCTACGATTCCCAACAGCTGATGGGTGTATGGGCTGCGGCAGAGCCCGTGTCCTCGTCGGTACACGCGCCGCAAGTAGCGTGGCCTTTGCGGTGGCCGCGCTTGCCCTCGCCGTCGTGCCTCGTCGGTCTTGGCGGCATTGGAGGAGTTATTGTTGGGGTAGCATGGATCGCGCTCGGCTCAGACTTTTCGACGACCAGTAGATTCTCGGGGTGTGCAAGGGGCTACGCCTTGCGGGAGAAATTGTTGGTAGAGACCAACGTCGGTGTATGACCGTCGCGTTGCTCATGCCAGCATGGCCTGTGTGGTCGACGCGTCGCCCCGACCTGACGCCGAGTCCACGGCAGTCGGCATAGTCAAGGCATCGTCTCACGAGATCGTAGAGAAGCGGTGTTGTTGTTGAAGTCGCGTCGCCCTGCAGCCGCGCCTTGTCCTCGGGCGGCGCCAACTTGCTCGGCTCCGGCCTCCGAATGAGCGTGGCGCCGGTAGCAGCGACACGGGGGTAGGAGGCCATCTTCCTCATGGCATCATGGTGTGGGACCCCGGCCTTCACTTCGCGTCCGGGCGCCGAGTGGGCGTCGCCGTGCTCACGTGTTCCTCTTCAGAGCTCTACAGTAAGACGGGGTGGACAAGCAGGAGGTGGGGTGCTGTGCGTCTCCATCTTTGGCGACACCGAGCATGACGAAGTAGATCGGTATGCTGACAGGCATCGTCGGCGTCGACTTCGGATGGCATCAACTTCCTTTGACTCCGCCCTTTGATGAGCGTGTCGTGGGTGGCAGTGGCATCATAGCGCGGGGCACCACCTTCACGAGCGGGATGCGGGCGCTGTTGTAGGGCGTCGTCTTCATGGTGTGGCGTCCTCTTTGGAACTCCGGCGTTCGTCGAGCGTCCGATGTGGCGGAGCGGATGACGCCTGGGCACGCTCCACATCTTCTCCTTTGATGGTGTAAGGCGCGGCGAAACGGAAGATGGGCCGATGTCGGTGGAGTTTGTGTATTCGTCTTCAACGACCCCGGGCGTGATGAAGTAGTAGACAGTATGGTGAGAAACTCCTTCGGCCTCATCCTCGAGTGAGAGCTTCTGTCCATGTAGCTTTTTTTATTTCTTTTATATGATTGGTGTGCACGCAATGCTCTCCCACCGGAAGGAATATACGTGCATGGCCCATGCATGGCACATGCGTGGCCGGTGGCCCGTACATGAGCTTGTTCAGTGTAGCACCGTCGCGCCATGCAACAAAGTCGGCGGCAATGGACACCGTCTTCAGCGCAGCCATCTCGTGGTCACCGGCGGCATAGTGCGGGCATGTGCGGGAGTTAGCGGTGATGGGCCGCGTGATAGTGAACTCCGCGGCACCCGGCGTGACGAAGTGGAAACCAGTGGTGTGATGGAGAGCTCCGTGTCGTCCTCCCTAGCACTGGCTCGGCGACGTCGATAGCGACGGCGTCGTGGCAAGCTCCATGCCTTCGTTCACGGCACCGGCTTCATGAAGGGAGGAAGGTCGTGACACCAAACTCCGAATCTCCGCCTTGAGTAGCGGGTCTCCGGCGCGGCGAAGTGGGCGATGGGCCCAATAGAGCGGAGATGGCGACCTACGTGCCATTGACCTCCAAGGCGTCAGCCTGACGACGTTCACGATGGGCGGTATCTCTGTGGGCTCCCCGTCGTCGTCCTCTACGCTGTCGTCGTGTCGAAGTGGGCGCGAGTGATGGGGGCGGCGTCAACCTCTATGTCACCGGCTTGGCGACGATGAGCTCCGGCAACGTGTTGTCCTCATTGAGCGGTGATAAGTGGGGTGGCCACCATGGCATCGACCTCCGTGACACCGACCTCGGTGGCATCAGCGTCCATAGCGCGGGCCTGGTGAAGACGAGCTCCGGCGACGCGTCGTCCTCGTCGAGCGGTGATGAGTGGGGGTGGCTACCGTGGCGTCGACCTCCGTGACACCGACCTCGGTGGCGTCAGCGTCCGTAGCGTGGGCCTGGCGAAGACGAGCTCCGGCGACGCGTCGTCCTCGTCGAGCGGTGATGAGTGGGGGTGGCTACCGTGGCGTCGACCTCCGTGACACCGACCTCGGTGGCGTCAGCGTCCATAGTGCGGGCCTGGTGAAGACGAGCTCCGGCGACGCGTCGTCCTCGTCGAGCGGTGATGAGTAGGGGTGGCCACCGTGGCGTCGACCTCTGGGGCGTCGACCTGGCGACCTCGACGGTGGGCGGCGTCATGGCGTGCTCCGTGTCGTCATCTTGGTCGAACCGTCGTGACGAGGTGGACAGCAGGTGGTGATGGCGACCTCCTCGTCGTTCGTTGTGACGCTCGCTTGGTGAAGACCATCCCCGGCAACGTTGACTTCATCTTCCGGTACGGCGGCTCCATCTCCGGCGGCGGTCCGATCATGCGAACGTTGCCTTCGGCAACGCTCCCGACTTATGTGCGTGCATGCTATATGCCAAGAAAAAACTAATTAAGAGATTTGTTAGATCAAAGTTTTACCCTTCGGGAAGGTGAGCTTCGCGTCCATGTTGAAGTTGTCGAGCGAGCTCCCTGTACGCCGTCCTCCTTTCTCTGTGTACACCGGCGTAGATGCCTGCGTCCTTCGTCCGGCCGGCGATCCGGCTCTGCGTGAGAGAGAGCTCTCTAGCTTTCTGCCTGCGTGCGTCTCTTGCGACTATACCTGAGTCTCGTGTGTGGATAGATGATGGATGTGATGCGGTGGATGGATGGGTGCTGGAGGTGTTATGCGATGGATGAGTGCTGGAGGTGTTATGCGATGGATGAGTGCTGGAGGTGGTGTGCGTGCGTCAGTTGCCTCTCCCCTTTCAAAATCGGATTTGCTAAAACTCATTCGAATGAGAAACAAATTGGTCTCATTCAGTTTTCTGACCGTCCGATCCACCCGCGCCACGATTCGTGCTTTGTCCTGTGGGGCGAGTTTTTTGTTTGTCGGGCCGGGAGCAACACGGGGGAGCGAGTTGTTTGTTTCGGGCTGGGCCGCCCCGTTTTTTGTTTGTGTTTGGGCCATGCTTTTAGAATGCGAACGGTCTAACCCTTTCCCATCGACTTGCAGCTGTTGTCACTCTCCTCGCGTCTCTTCCCCTTTCCCGTCGGCTGCCTTCTTCCCCAGCAACGGCACTCTCACATCTGATTTCAGTGTAAGCGTGGAACGGCTTGGTGGCTTCTAGCGAGAGAGATGGCAGGGGAGGCCGGCGATGTGAGTGTTCGTCTTCTCTTCTTGTTCTTTTTTTTTTAGATTTGTTTTTTGCATTCTAGGGTTTGTTCCTCTGTTTTTGTTTTGAGGTAGTTCATCATTATCCTGATGGTGGTTGGGGGGGGGGGGGGGGTGGTGGTGTTTTATATGAGCGACCTACGTTAGGGCATGTTCGGTTAATCCCCACCGCAAGGGGATTGGAGAGGAATGGATGGATTTGAGGTGGATTTTGAGTTGTTGGGGATTTAATCCCTTTTCCAATCCCCTTCAAAACCCTTTTGAAATGCTATGAAACCGAGCAAGGCATTAAGAGGAATGTTGTTGAGTGTGGAATGCACACGTTTTTTTAGAGTGAAATAAAATGTTTTTTGATTGTGGCCATAGGTTCAGATCCTGCCCTGTATGTAGTTGTGCATGTTCATATAGCTGCTGAATAGTAAGCAGACTAGTTTCAGAGCCTGCTGTTTAGTTTTTTTGTGCTCATCTTTGTTTAGATTCTTGTTTGTTGTACTGTATGTAGCAGATAGCATCCATATTGCAGACTAGAGTTTTCTGTTTGTTCGTTTTGTTTTGTATTTCTGAATGTATCAGCTAGCATTTCAGCTTTTGTAATTTAGAGTATGTACATTCATAGCACGCACGTACGTACGGGGGAGTGTCGTACGTGCTGTCTGTCCTTGTTGTTGGCTTCACCGTGCCGCCGTGCCGTGAATCTTTCTTCTTCATTGATCTGCATCTAGCGGCTATGACTTTTCAAGTGTGCCCGCCTTGCTGGAAGTCTGCACCCTTAACTGTCAGCCACGCATTGCACGAGCGTATGTGCCGGTGCGTGCCGGTATGTGCCGGTGCGTACCGAGTTGAGTGCCACCTTCCTCTGCGATCCAGGCCAGGTGTGCCCTCCCATCACCCGCGCTTACTGAACCCAATGATATGAAACTAACCTTGCTATCCAGCCCGGTCACTTGGGTGGAGCTGGTGCACTATCCAGACCATGAGCCTTTGAAGATATCCAAGACCGGCTCCTCTCCAGCTGCCGACATTGAGTGCAAGTTCCTGCTGACATTGAGTTGTTTGTTTTGTTTTTTTTTCTGAATGTATCAGCTAGCATTTTCAGTTTTTCTAATTTAGAGTCTGTACATTCATGTACTTCTAGCTCATTTATATAGGGCAGCACTTCTAGGACCCAGTTTGTCATCTTCAGTTCCAGTCTGTGTTATCATTCATTTTCTTAGAATCGCGAATATAATTCTTCCATTTGAGATCATGGAAGTTATTTTTTTGCAGTGGGGATACTGAGATATTATATGTGTGCTTGTGGAGTTCATTCAGCAGAACTTCTGTTTGTTTGTTTTTTTGTCCTAGTATACGGTTGTTTTTTTGTTCTGTAACTACGACGCCTACCGCTTTCTCTTGAATATGATTTCACACATCGCTGTGATTCTTTATTCTTCTTTTTGGGCTTTTTTGCCTGAAGTTAGAACCATGCATCTGCGGCTGTTCTTTTTCCATCTTTCTGTTTAATCTTGATAAGTACTCTAGAATCTTATTCACACATCGTCTGGAATTTTGTGGGGCATCGGCTTGAGTCTGTATAATATCCACAGTTTAGTAAGCTGGACTTTTATGTTTATTGTTCCTGTCTGACAACGCCTTTTTTACCCGGTGTCTGATTTGTGCTGGAGCAGGCCCTTTTTTTTGTTTAGCCTCCTCATGCATGTATTTCTGGAAGCTTAGTTCGGTGATGCCCAGAGCAAGAGGGAATGTCTCAATTTTTCTCATGACCAAGTTTTTTTGCATTAATAAGTGCAGATACCAAGTGTAATTATAGAGCTTTTGCAAATTTGCTTGACTAAAAGAATACTTGTCTTTTTCTTTTTCTCTTCTCAGGTTTTGTCTTGTGAGCTATGTGGGAACTTTTGCCATGGTAGTGCTGACAACAACTTCAAGATCGACATTCGTGATGAGTTCCTGTCTAAAGCGGTAATTGGGCTGAATTTTTTTCCATGTGCAATTTTTTTTTCTTTTTGCTTCATATCAGCTTTTTCTTTAATAAGTATGTCAATTTTGTATCGTTGTTTAGAATGTCATCGTCGGTGATGACATGGGACTGGGGAAGACCATGCAACTAGGGTTTCTAGCTAACTCATTGGTTATACTGTCAGATCATTGATTTGTTTGTTCTTTCAGAATAGTTTGGTTGATTACGTCATTACTAGTTCTGTAATATCATAGTTTTTTAACGATTGTTATCCTGATTGTACAAGTTACGGTCAGAATGCTTTGCGTATTTTGCCATGGATGGTCGCGCTCTTTGTATTCAATGATGTCTTTTTTATTTTATGTACAGTTTCCTAATTATATTTTTCTTTTGTTTTTACATTTTTTGTAGACTGTCCCATGCAATGCAAGAGTCTACGTCAATGGTGTTACCGGGGACTACATGCGTTTTGAAGCCCATGGACGCAAGTACTCTGTCGACATTGTGAAGGGGGCACACAGGACCAGGATCAAGGGGAGTGGCTGGAAGAAATTCACTTCTGACTTTTCTCTTCAGAAGGGTGCTGTGGTCATTTTTGACTTGGACAGGCGTCCCCGCCAGGCATATGTTGTCGCTCAAAGTGTTGACTTGCACACAGTTGAAGGAAGCTCTTCAGACGGGGATGCTGATGAAGAGATGGTAGATGGAGGCATCTCAGATGTGGATGAAGACGGTGGCAACATAAAGATCGAGTATACAAGGGGTCTAACTCTGAATGATGCACAACAGGACATTCTCAATGAACTGGTGCTCAGCTTCAAGTCCAAGTTTTTAGGAGTGTCTTTTGTACACTGTCTTACTACAACTGACACTCAAGTTGGACAAATGGTATGTTTTGTTGTTTCTTTTTTATTAAATTTTTGCTTTTTGTGTTTACTTTATTTTGTTTATATGCATTCATTATTTTCTTAAATGCATGCAGTTTTTGTTGCGTTTGCTTCAAGCTTTTTTATTTTCATGTTTTTTGTTTTCTGTTCTTTGTTGTCGATACAGAAAGTGCCAGCGAGGGTTGCTACAAGCTTGAACATCCCTAAAAAAGGGTTGGCTTGTGTTCGTCTAAGCAGTGGGGAGGCAAAGACTCGTGTTGAATACAGCACGTCTACTGATGGACGTATAGCTTTCAACAAAAAGCAGTGGAGGCGTTTCCTTTCAAAGACTACCCTGGAAATCAATGACTGCATCTTCATGTTCTTCAAGGCCAGCAACAAGTCTTGCATGAATGTTACTGTTGTCGTCAGCAAACTTTAAGTTTCACTTTCTTTTTCGAGAAGCTATGTTCCTAGTTATGTAGTATGCTGATGCAAAACATCGCTGCGGTCTTTTGTTTATGCGGTTGACAAGAACCAAGTAACCCCTCCGGCTCGTCGTTTGCGATGTTTTATTATCTATGTGTGTTTCAAAACTATGTGGAATATGTGTTTCTCGTAATGATAAGTGATGTTATATATTTTTCATCAGTATGTTTCTTTAGGAGTAAAGGCGTTTATGTTTTTTTAATGTTTTCTTGTTATGATTTGTAACGATAAACACCCTTTGCCTGTCTGCACTATACATGCAATTTTGTTTGCCCGGTTCCTTTTTAGTAACAAAAATATTGTTTTCTCATAGATGCCTTATTTTTTGCAAGTAGTCATCTTTGAAAATCGTAGGTCTAAGAGAGTGCGGTCAAGGTCGTAGTTGAAAGTCTACCGTCTACTCACAATTTAGGGAGAGGGAGGGTGGGCGACTATGTGTTTTTTGTATGAGCTTGTTCTTTGAAGATTGTTCTTGAACATACCGAGTTTGCAACTCAAGCCATCAACTAGCAGAGTGCGTGTCTTGTTGAAGGTCCCCAGTTGTATGCGATCCATCAACTCACAACAAGGGGGAGTGTGTGTTGTTGATGGTCCCCAGTTGCAAGCCCACCATCAAATAGGAACTAGGAGGGGGATGGGGGAGTGTTTGTGTTTTCTCGAGGGGCCCCATTTTTTTGCTTGTTGATAATTGAGGCGCAACTAGGTGTGTGCGTCTGTGTCTTGTTGGTCTCCCCATTTGCAAGTTACTCATCGACTCGTAACTAGGGGTGTGTGTGTGTGTGTGTGTGTGTGTGTGTTTTATCGATGGCCCCCAGTTGCAAGTTGACATCGACTCGCAACTAGGGTGTGTGTGTGTGTCTGTGTTTTGTCGTGGATCCCTAGTTGCAAGTCAATAATCGACCCCCAGCTGCATCTAGAAGTGTGTGCGTGTGTTTGTGTTTTTTCAAGGGCCCCCAGCTGCATCTCAACCACCGACTTTGTAACTAGGGTGTGTGTGTGCGTGTGTCGAGGACCCCTAGTTGCAAGTTATCCATCGACTCGCAACTAGGGTGTGTGTGTGTCTTTGTGTGTTTTATTCGTGGCCCCCAAGTGTAACTGGGGCACCCAGTTGCATCTCAACCACCGACTTGTAACTAGGGGGCGTGTACGTGTGTTGAGGACCCCTAGTTGCAAGTTGCCCATCGACTCATAACTAGGGTGTGTGTGTGGGTGGGTCCCCAGTTGTAGTTTACCCAATTGAATGTTGATAATCAACTTTGCAACCACAGGTTTGTGTGTGTGTGTCCCTAGTTGCAAGTTACCCATCGACTCGCAACTAGGTTGTGTGTGTGTGTGTGTGTTTTATTCGTGGCGTCCAACTGCAAGTTGACATCGACTCGTAACTAGGGTGTGTGTGTGTGTGTGTGTGTTTGTATGCGTGTGTTTTGTCGTGGGTCCCGAGTTGCATGTCAATAACCGACTCGCAACTAGAAGTGCGTGTGTGTGTGTATTTTTGTCAAGGGGCCCCCAGTTGCATCTCAACCACCGACTTGTAACTAGGGGGGTGTGTGTTTGCTGAGGACCCCCAGTTGCAAGTTGACCATCGACTTGCAACTATGGAGGGTGTGTGTGTCTTTTTGTTAAGGGTCCCCAGTTGCATGTCAAGCATCGACTCGCAACTAGGGGTGTGTGTGTGTTTTGTTGAGGACCCCCAGTTGCAAGTTGCCCATCGACTCGCAACTAGGGCGAAGGGTGTGGTGTGTCTTTTTGTTGAGGGTCACCAGTCGCATGTTGACCATCAAACTCGCAACTAGGGGTGTGTGTGTGTCTTTTTGTTGAGGGTCACTAGTTGCATGTCAAGCATTGACTCGCAACTAGGGGTGTGTGTGTGTTTTGTTGAGGACCCCCAGTTGCAAGTTGCCCATCGACTCGCAACTAGGGGGAAGGGTGTGTGTGTGTCTTTTTGTTGAGGGTCTCCAGTCGCATGTTGACCATCAAACTCGCAACTAGGGGGGTGTGTGTGTTTTGTTGAGGACCCCCAGTTGCAAGTTGCCCATCGACTCGCAACTAGGGGTGTGTGTGTGTCTTTTTGTTGAGGGTCACCAGTTGCATGTCAAGCATCAACTCGCAACTAGGGGTGTGTGTGTGTCTTTTTGTTGAGGACCCCCAGTTGCAAGTCGCCCATCGACTCGCAACTAGGGGGTGTGTGTGTGTTTTGTTGAGGACCCCCAGTTGCAAGTTGCCCATCAACTCGCAACTAGGGGTGTGTGTGTGTCTTTTTGTTGAGGGTCTCCAGTTGCAAGTTCGCCATTGACTCGCAACTAGGGGGTGTGTGTGTGTTTTGTTGAGGACCCCCAGTTGCAAGTTGCCCATCGACTCGCAATTAGGGAGGGTGTGTGTTTGCTGAGGACCCCCAGTTGCAAGTTGACCATCGACTTGCAACTATGGAGTGTGTGTGTGTCTTTTTGTTAAGGGTCCCCAGTTCCATGTCAAGCATCGACTCGCAACTAGGGGTGTGTGTGTGTTTTGTTGAGGACCCCTAGTTGCCAGTTGCCCATCGACTCGCAACTAGGGGGAAGGGTGTGTGTGTGTCTTTTTGTTGAGGGTTCCCAGTCGCATGTTGACCATCAAACTCGCAACTAGGGAGGGTGTGTGTTTGTTGAGGACCCCTAGTTGCAAGTTGCCCATCGACTCGCAAGTAGGGGGTGTGTGTGTGTCTTTTTGTTGAGGGTCTCCAGTTGCATGTCAAGCATCGACTCGCAACTAGGGGTGTGTGTGTGTTTTGTTGAGGACCCCCAGTTGCAAGTTGCCCATCGACTCGCAACTAGGGGGAAGGTGTGTGTGTCTTTTTGTTGAGGGTCACCAGTCGCATTTTGACCATCAAACTCGCAACTAGGGAGGGTGTGTGTTTGTTGAGGACCCCTAGTTGCAAGTTGCCCATCGACTCGCAAGTAGGGGGTGTGTGTGTGTCTTTTTGTTGAGGGTCTCCAGTTGCATGTCAAGCATCGACTCGCAACTAGGGGGGCCCTTAGTTGTAAGTTGCCCATCGACTCGCAACTAGGGTTGTGTGTGCCTTTTTCTCGAGGGTCCCAAGTTGCAAGTTGCTCATCGACTCGCAACTTAGGGGGTGTGTGTGTTTTTTATTCGTGGACCGAGTTTGCAAATTGCAAGTTGACCATCGACTCGCAACTAGGGAGGGTGTGTGTGTGTCTTTTTGTTAAGGGTCCCCAGTCGCATGTTGACCATCAAACTCGCAACTAGGGGAGGGTGTGTGTTTGTTGAGGACCCCCAGTCGCATGTTGACCATCGACTCGCAACTAGGGGGAGGGTGTGTGTGTGTGTTTTTTTTGTTGAGGGTCTCCAGTTGCATGTCAAGCATCGACTCGCAACTAGGGGGGCCCTTAGTTGTAAGTTGCCCATCGACTCGCAACTAGGGTTGTGTGTGCCTTTTTGTCGAGGGTCCCAAGTTGCAAGTTGCTCATCGACTCGCAACTTAGGTGGTGTGTGTGTTTTTTATTCGTGGACCCAGTTTGCAAATTGCAAGTTGACCATCGACTCGCAACTAGGGAGGGTGTGTGTGTGTCTTTTTGTTAAGGGTCCCCAGTCGCATGTTGACCATCAAACTCGCAAGTAGGGGAGGGTGTGTGTTTGTTGAGGACCCCCAGTCGCATGTTGACCATCGACTCGCAACTAGGGGGGTGTGTGTTTGCTGAGGACCCCCAGTTGCAAGTTGCCCATCGACTCGCAACTAGGGGGAGGGTGTGTGTGTTTTTTTTGTTGAGGGTCACCAGTTGCATGTCAAGCATCGACTCGCAACTAGGGGGGCCCTTAGTTGCAAGTTCCCCATCGACTCGCAACTAGGGTTGTGTGTGCCTTTTTGTCGAGGGTCCCAAGTTGCAAGTTGCTCATCGACTCGCAACTTAGGGTGTGTGTGTGTTTTTTATTCGTGGACCCAGTTTGCAAATTGCAAGTTGACCATCGACTCGCAACTAGGGAGGGTGTGTGTGTGTCTTTTTGTTAAGGGTCCCCAGTCGCATGTTGACCATCAAACTCGCAACTAGGGGAGGGTGTGTGTTTGTTGAGGACCCCCAGTTGCAAGTTGACCATCGACTCGCAACTAGGGGGGTGTGTGTTTGCTGAGGACCCCCCAGTTGCAAGTTGCCCATCGACTCGCAACTAGGGGGAGGGTGTGTGTGTGTGTTTTTTTTGTGAGGGTCACCAGTTGCATGTCAAGCATCGACTCGCAACCAGGGGGGCCCTTAGTTGCAAGTTGCCCATCGACTCGCAACTAGGGTTGTGTGTGCCTTTTTGTCGAGGGTCCCAAGTTGCAAGTTGCTCATCGACTCGCAACTTAGGGGGTGTGTGTGTTTTTTATTCGTGGACCCAGTTTGCAAATTGCAAGTTGACCATCGACTCGCAACTAGGGAGGGTGTGTGTGTGTCTTTTTGTTAAGGGTCCCCAGTCGCATGTTGACCATCAAACTCGCAACTAGGGGAGGGTGTGTGTTTGTTGAGGACCCCCAGTTGCAAGTTGACCATCGACTCGCAACTAGGGGGTGTGTGTTTGCTGAGGACCCCCAGTTGCAAGTTGCCCATCGACTCGCAACTAGGGGGAGGGTGTGTGTGTGTGTGTTTTTTGTTGAGGGTCACCAGTTGCATGTCAAGCATCGACTCGCAACCAGGGGGGCCCTTAGTTGCAAGTTGCCCATCGACTCGCAACTAGGGTTGTGTGTGCCTTTTTGTCGAGGGTCCCAAGTTGCAAGTTGCTCATCGACTCGCAACTTAGGGGGGGTGTGTGTTTTTTATTCGTGGACCCAGTTTGCAAATTGCAAGTTGACCATCGACTCGCAACTAGGGAGGGTGTGTGTGTCTTTTTGTTAAGGGTCCCCAGTCGCATGTTGACCATCAAACTCGCAACTAGGGGAGGGTGTGTGTTTGTTGAGGACCCCCAGTTGCAAGTTGACCATCGACTCGCAACTAGGGGGGGGTGTGTTTGCTGAGGACCCCCAGTTGCAAGTTGCCCATCGACTCGCAACTAGGGGGAGGGTGTGTGTGTGTGTGTGTTTTGTTGAGGGTCACCAGTTGCATGTCAAGCATCGACTCGCAACTAGGGGGCCCCTTAGTTGCAAGTTGCCCATCGACTCGCAACTAGGGTTGTGTGTGCCTTTTTGTCGAGGGTCCCAAGTTGCAAGTTGCTCATCGACTCGCAACTTTGGGGGTGTGTGTGTTTTTTATTCGTGGACCCAGTTTGCAAATTGCAAGTTGACCATCGACTCGCAACTAGGGGGGTGCCGCGTATTTATGTGTTTGTTAAGGTCCATAGTTTTTGCGAGTCTACCATCGAGCCACAACCAAGGACGAGGCGGAGAAGTTGCTTGCCGAGGATCGACTTGCAACTAGGGGGAGGGGGAGGGGGAGGGGAAAAATTGTTTTCTGTACGAATTCTTTTTTTTTTTTGCAAGTCAACCACTGAAAATCGCAATTTGAGAGGTGCCGGTGTGTGTGTTTGTTGAGGAACGTTTTTCAACCAGTTCCAAGTTGATGCTCGACTCACATTCTTTTTTTACAACTATTTTTTTTTGATAGATTTTTTTCCTTTTTTTAATGGAACAAAATAAATGATTTTTTACTTTGTAAACAAATATTTTTTTGTATCATTTTTTTTTCTTGCATGGTATGATCTCGTGTATGTTTTTACACACAACAACCTCTTGTGTAGGAGCACAAAGGACGTTTTTTGAACTCTACTGTATTACTTTTTTTCTGGAGGGTTTTTGTGGAAGATGCCAATGTTTTTGCAATAGATAACCTCAGGTTGTGCGGCTCTGCTTCTATCTTTTTTTTGGCTGGCACTGTTTGAATCGGTGGGAGAGAGAGAAGGGGGAGACGGGGGCGAGCACATCGAAGACGATGGCCTGCGATGTCGCCGCCGACGAGCCACCCGCCATCCCCACCGCGCTCGACAAGGCCCCCGCCGTCTGCCCCGTCCAGGAGCCCCGCGCGACCGACAACTCCCCCGCCGTCTGCACCGTCCGGGAGCTCCGCGCAGGCGACGCGCCGTCCGCCATGGGCAGGGGCCCCGATCTCTGCGCCGGCGACACTGAGCATGCGGCACACGATAGAGTAAGACCAAGCCCACATCACGCTATCTCTATGATGTTTTTTTTCGTTTGCATGCAGGGTTCCAGTTTGGTTCCGCTCCGTTCAACTCCGCGCTGCGATTTCGTTCTGCAGAATGCGTCGCCTCGCCGCGATTTTTTGTGTAGGTCACGTTGGAGTAGTGGGTTGGGCAGCAGAGGGGTGAGGATTTCGATTCATTGAGCCGGAATCTCTATTTGATAGATGTCTGTCTCTGTTAGAGAAATTGTACGGCAAGTCTGAATTTGTTAGATTCAGAGTGTGGTTATGCGGCAAGGGTGGGTGCTTTTTAGGTGTTTCTCCCTATGAGGGGATTTTTCTGGTGATCAAAGTGTTTGAACAGACTAGCTGTTTCGCTGTTTTGATTGGCTTATGTTTATGGAACATTTATTTTGTCTGTGTAGATGAAGGGCTTGCACCCTAGTTGAGATGGCCGAACTTCTAGTCTGGAAGACCATGCATGCTTCTTCTTTTTTCTCAGTCAGCTCTGGGTATAACAAACAGAGCCAGCATACTACTTTCAGCTTTGATGAATTGTTCAAGCTTGATGAAGGGCTTGCACCCTAGTTGAGATGGCCTGATCAGTTGAGGCTATTTTTGGCAACCTTGATGAATTGTTCATCAAATTAAGTCATCCCTAGTATATATATATCAGTTGTCTATGCTTTGCCTTCTTCTTTTTGTACTTATTTATACCTCTTTTGTGCTTAAATAATGTTCTAATTGACTGAAACATTTTCAATTTTTAGTGAACTCTCCCAAAAAAAAATCTGAAACTAATGTTCCTATGTTAATTCGTATCACTACCTTTGACTGTACAAGGAGGCATATATCAAAATTCAGAGCAGCCTTCCATTTTTTTTGTTAACTGTTTTTGATTGGCAATCAAGCAGATCATGCTAAAATAAATCTGGTCCCTTATTCAAACCAAGGTAGCTGACGTAGTCGCGTAGCGACAGTACTTCTAATTGATCAGTAGGAGTAGTTCAGCACTGGTGTTGTAACCAGATGTGTTCCATGCTTCTGGGTAGTAGTTTATGCTTTTTTAGTTCCTGATGTTTTTGGTTTAATTAGTAGTGTATTTTTTTGAATGTGCACCCTAACTTTAACTCAGTTCTTTTTTCTCAATGTTTGGTTTAGTATTTTTCATGTGTCACCATGCCACGCATTTTTTGTTTGATTTTTGTAAGTTTTAAGAATGTGCTTTTCAGGAATGTTTTTTGTCGATGCTTGATTTTGTAAGTTTCAGAGTGTGGGATTCAGAATGTTAGCACACAGTTTTTAGATGTTTTATTAACAAACCCAATAGATCTGAATGTATGACAATTCTCTTTTTAATATACACAAAAACTCAAGTTGCCTGAGTGAAGCTGAGTGTGCCTCAATGACATATAAGAGTGTCTACAAGTATGTTTATGTTTTTCCTTCAGCTTATTGCTATGTAGACAGTATATTCGAATGTACACAATTAACAAACTTGGAGTTTTTTCGCTGGCTGCTCATGTTCTGGTTTGGTGTTCCATTTTCACACTATGTCTACTAGAGACTGTTTTTTGCTGCTGCTCATGCATTTTTTGTCTAAATGTATGTTTTATCTTAAACAGGAGCTTTTAAGCAAAGATACAAATCCTGACCTTTTGGAGACAAACAACAGTAGCCAAGAACATGATTCAGGGGATGACACCATGAATGACAAACATGAACAAAGTATAGTGGATCTGACAGAAACAGACGCATCTGACGGCATGCTGTTTGACGGCTTGAGAAGAATTGTAATTATGTTTTGAACTAGTAGAAGCTAATTTTTATTTTTGTGTGTCGTTTTTTGTAAGTTCAATTTTCCGACAGAAACTTTCCATTTATTTGTACAGTTAGAGGAAAGACAAGAGAGGAAGCAGGAAAGGAGTGCTTTGAAAGAGAAAAGGAACAAGGTATGCTTTTTCGGTTTTTTTTCATTTTTGTAACTTCTGTGAGCCATAACCAATTTTTTTTCTAGAGAATAATACTTCTTATCCCCATTTCCAGAGGAGAAGGCCAGAGGAAGGAAAACCCAAACGACACATTAACAAAGAAAGAGCAACTGCATACAGCAGATTTAGCATTGGATATTTCGCAAAGATTGTTGATGTTGTGTGCAAAAGCAATCATAGGATGGAGGTTGTTAGGAATGGTGGTTTTGGATACTTGCTTGAGCTCGATGATTGTTATGTTCCATGGCCATTCGCACAGTGGGTCGCGGACAACATATCCACAAAAGATGAAGCAATTGTACTTGGTGGGAAATCAATTCCTCTCAACCCTGAAGCCGTATCATTAGTTCTTGGTATACCAGCAGGCGGAACAAAGATCACAGTGCTAGACGAGGAGTTTGGCAAAGCGGAGTTTCTATCACTGTTTGGGCTAACAGATCTTCCATCCATAAGTTTCTTCAGGAACAAGATTATAAATGAAGAGCTGCCTGACGACGTTTATCTTCGCTGCTTCTTGACTGTCGCACTAGCAACCTTCCTGTGTCCCACATCCAACACAAAGCCAAGCACCAAATATTTGGGAGCACTTGTGGATGTGTCAAAGTCAAAAGATCTTGATTGGTGCTCTTTTGTCCATACATGGAATATCACCTATGTCAAGAAGTACCAAACAGACAAGCTGAAGCAGAAACGGATAACAACCACTTTGGGAGGCTGCATTTATCAGCTAGCAGTATGCGCCTTCTTTTTGTTTTTATGAAACTTTTTGTTAATTTGATTTTATTTTATGAGCACTGTGTTCTCATCAAACATTCTCAAGGCTGCATTTGTATTTTTGTTGTTTATTTTGCAGGTTCGGTGTCTAGACTTCAACAATTTTGGATCAATAACAATTCCACCAGCACTACCCAAGGTTTGTTTTTGGAAAGGACAAACCATTAAACATTTCAGTGATATGCTAATTGGGAAAGATGGATTATATGGAGCTCTTCAAGTAATTATCATACTCTGCTATTTTTTTGCCTCTGTTTTATGCGTATCTTTTTGGTTTCTTACATCTACTCCTTTTTTATGTTTGTTTATTGTTTTCCATTTTTTTTGTCAGATAAAAGATGAGGCAGAAACTTGCTATGCAGAAACTGACGGTGCATGGGCAAGCACCGCCAAGAACTCAAACATCCAAAAAGCTCTACAAAGGGTCTTAGGCAACTCTTTTTCAGATAAGGTAAAATGCATGAGAGTTGGTTGAGAGAGCAACTTCAACAGTCAATTTAAGCTATTTTGGTTTCCCCTTTTTATATTTTTTTATATTTTTGTGGAATTTTTTTCTGCTTGTTAGATCAAAGAAGATATATTCCTCAATTTCCAGGAGCGTGTAAAAGATCAAAACCTGACCACTTGTCTGATAGCAAAACAAGTGTTGCTGGATACTTTGAACATTGTCTCTTCTTCTTTTAATGGCTCTCAACATACAGAGAAATTAGAGTCATCCGACAAAGATAATGGGTCTGGCAGTACTATTAGAGTTGATTCTAATGGGATTGAAATTGGCAGTGGTATGTTATTACATCATTTTTTCTTGTTCTAATTCATGTTGTGTTTTCTGTAATAAGACCCCCACTATATTTGTGGCAGATCGAAGAGGCAGGAAGAAGAGAATGAAGACGAGTACACAGGAGTCAATAACTTCAACAAGTAAGTATGTATTGTTGCAAGATAAAATAAAGGTATTTTTGTTCTTATTTTTTAGTCTTTTTAAATCCACATTTTTCGTGTGTAATTTTCAGTTCATTTTTTTTCTGTACCAAATTTATGACTATGCCCATGGTCACACCTCCAGCAAAGTACACCTGAAGTTGACACACAAGGAGTCAAAGCTGAATTGCAACCAGTACCATGGAATGGTCCTATAAATGAGCACAAACATCAAGATGAAATGGTTAGTTTCATATAAAAACAGAAAATCTAACGTTTTTTTATCCTTTTTTCTTAATTTTTTGTTATTTAACATGCAACTCTGTAAACTAATTTGCCAGGAAGTAAATTCTGAAATTGGTAAAGGATGTACACATATAGTTGGACAACCGGTGCGTGCTGAATGCATTGCACTGCAACAAGAAGCCCACGAGGTTATATGTCATGTGTTTCTTTTTTGTCAACACATTTTTTTTCTTTTTTAGCTTGGTGCATATAACACTGACACCAACCACTTCAATTTTTTTTGTTGTGTTGCAGGGAGAAAGCATGAACAAGGTTGGCCCTGCTAAACACAACCAAGACACAAATATGTTGGATGGACATAGCAACATCCTCGAGCGCAGTGTCAATGCTTGTCCTATTGAAATAGAAGCACCACAGAAAAGCACTAGCCTGAACTACATGCTATTATCAGCTAGATTGGCAAAAGCAGTGATGAGCACGACACAAGTTAACAATTCAAAGGAAGTATCCACCAGAGATGTACAGACAACATTCACAGGGTTACAACATAATACTGTTAACAACAATAAAACACAGGTACACCCCCTGAGGAATTCATTTGACGTTTGTCTTAGTGTCATCATTCAAAGACGTTGTTCTGTCTGTTCTTTTTTTGTATAGACCAACTGAACCTATGTTTCTTCTATGAACATAGCATTGCATAGACACTAGTACCATGGAGCAACGAAATGAGAAGCAAGCAGTGGTTTCTGAATGTGTGGAACATCAAAACAACATTGACAAAGGTGTTTTTCCAGGGAAAAACTTTCACACATTTCAGAATTACAAGAAGCACTCCTGAGCACGTGTTTCTTGTTTTTCTAAAGTTTTTTTGACTTGCTTTGTTTCTTCATTTACTTGTTTTTTGTTCATTCGTTTCAGATCAAAACACTGCGAATAATGTCAGCGATTACAAGAAGCGCGTTGAACTTGATATAGATATCAACATAGCACTATCAAACAGTACTGCCTACATTTTTTCATTTTTCTATTATTGATCAGACAATATTTTTTTGTCTTTTTTTGCATGCTTTTGCTGGCAGTGATTTTCTCATTGTTTTGTGCCTTTTCTCTTTTTCTTCTTCTTTTACATGACAACGGGATAGACGATAAGCAACAACATGTCAAAGAGTTACAGGACACTTTGCATCCATTAGATATTGCAAGGCAAAAGTACTTCTTCACAGATGATGCGACACCTAGCTGCAGAATTCTTCCAGACCATGATGATTGTGGGAATCAAATAATAGAGCCAGAATTGTGGCGCCCATTAGAGATGAACTCGGAAGAATATAATTCTCAAATAGAGGTAATTGTTTCTCCATAGCCCCTATTGCCTTTTTTTAGTTGTCATTTTTCTTACACACCCAATTATATTTCTACAATTGTAGGAAGCAAAGAAAAAATATCCATGCAATGCAAGCAAGGATGAGCAAGAAGTGCAAGGAGATTCCTCCATACAGTGTGCGCAGAGACAACCCGTGTCCACAGGCATTTGCAAGTACAGAGACTTTCTTCCACAGTTTGAAGAAAAGGATGGCATCATCGACTTGGTATGTCTTTTTTCCAAAAAAATTATCTTCGTTTCTCGCTTGCTCTTTTTCTGTTTTCTAATCTCCTTAGTTTTTCCTGTGTTTCATTATAATATACAACAAAACATTTTTTTTCAGACATCGCCTGTTGCACGCATGTCACACACTTGGGGCAGAGCAACAACATACTACTCCCAAATGGGCAAATGGAACAATGAGAACGCTGAAAGTCCTACACAAAAGCACAAGAAGGTATCATCATTTTTTGTTATGTTGCTTATGTTCTTATTTCCTCTTTTTTTTTTACTTTTTTTTATAAATTCTGCTCTTTTTTTAAATGTGTGTGAGTCTGCCCTCTAAAAGTGTGTTTTTGGTTTCTTTTTTGATTGATTGCTGAACACGTCCTCTCAACATTATTTGCCACTTTGCAGAGATATTCAACAACAGCAATTTTAGGGAAGAGGCTTTTTTCAGATGAGTTTGATGAAAATGATGAACAAGAAGGCACTAAACACCAACCAATCCCTGTAAGTGACTACCTACATGTAAATTTGTTGAACAACTTTCTTTTTTATGTAGCTCTTTTTGACACCTACTTCTCTGCAGCATCATCTTTTTTTGCTGTCACACAAACTAACCATAAATTGTGTGTGTTTATGATTTTTTGTAGGTGTCTCCGGATGTTCAAGTTTTGGGGGAAAGATCATTCAATGGTTCATGCTCTAGTATGGTAAACACGGCGGACAATTTATACAACACGAAGCTATCATTAGGCACTTCATCAAGTGGTAAAGAGAATTTGCCTCCAAAAAGGATAACACACCCAAGCAAGTGGCTCTCCTCACCATATGATCACAACGAGAGAGGACCTCTTCAGCCACATGAGATAGAGCTACACAGGGGCATAGTGGCACTAAGCAAAGTTGAACCTCACAGAAGGTTTTTTTTCTACACTTAGATTTCCCACTTTTTTCCCGTGATTAAATGGTTTCTGATATTTTTGTTGCCTTCACTAACAATACTGGTTCTCAACCACTTGCAGCAAAGTGGTTGTGTTGATTGACAAAACAAGCCTTTTCCTTGGACAACTTGGCGATTCATTTGGTGTGAGTGGTCACGTGGAAGCATATGTTTTCAATGTTTTCTGTCGGATGCTCTTTCGAGAGAATCATCCAAGGAGATCAAAAACGCACTACTTCTTCACTACACTAGGTGTAAGTACAAAGAAATTTCATATCCAAGCACAACTCAACATATTTTCAACATAGGGTTTTTTTTGTACAACACTTTACTGGACTTCTTGGGTGGAAGATCAATAATTAAATTTTGTTCTTTTTCACAAATCAGGATTATTTTCTTGAAAATTGGAAATCTGAAGAAGGAAGGAGGGAAATGAAGAGAAAAACACTTAGAAGCTTCAATGGAGCTGGGAAAGCATTGCCTCTACACGAAAGTGATCGTGTATGCTTCATTACACCAAACTATATTAATTTTTTTATTTTTTGGGTTTTTATTATCCTTTGTTTTTAAAATTTTGCAATCAAATTGTGTGTCCAAAAAATGCAGATCTTCTTTCCGTCAGTACATGATGAGCACTGGTTCTTGTTCGTTGTTGACATTATAGCAAGAAAGTTTTGTCTTCCTAGATTCATATTATGAAGGGAACACACCATTCCACATCGGGATCAGAGATTTGATGGTTAAAACAGTTTTTCTAATCTTTTCTTTTTCTGTTATTTTTTAAATTAAGTTGGTAATGCAACACCCATTCATTTTTGTGTTCCTAAACATATTCATTTTTCAATTGTCTCTAGATAAACAATTTCATAAAAACATGGGAAGATTCTAATCTGAGAGGAATGAGTTTCAGAAAGTTTGGTGTAGAGTACCCAAACATGCCAAAGCAAATCGGAAGGTAAAAATAAGCTAATTTGTGTAAATATAAATTCAGAAACTACTGTTTTTTTCATTTTACTTTTTGATATTTTCTTTAATTTTTGTTGTTAAATTTTCTGCAAAAAAACAGCGACGCTTGTGGGATTTTTGCTCTTAACTGGATGCAAACTTGGGCTTCGCGAAATCCTATGCAGCGACAGTTCACAATGAACGACGTAGCAAACGCAAGGGTCAGATTTGCTGTTGACATTCTATTTAGTATTCACAACACAGAGGATCAAGGCAAAATACTCGTCAAGAACTTCGCATGGTAAATTGGTATGTTTTTACTTCTTCCATTGAAGCAAAGTTTTTCTGCTTTTTTTAGCAATGACTTGTGATACAAAATTGTTTATCTTTTTCTCCTGTCTTTCCAATTTTTGTGTATTTTTTTTTTTGCGTTTGCCACTGTAAACAAAGTTCCTTTTGTTATTGTATGTCATTTCCAGGTTACTAACTAGTTCTTTTTTTTGTACTTCTTCAGAAGGTCAAGGAGGCCAACCAACTGCAACATTCTCTGTAATGGATGGAGGAATACTACAATAAAGGACTTTAGCAAGATGATCAAAAACAATCACAAAAGTTAAACAACATCACAAAGTGTCCGGTGTACATGGAGGAACGATATGTTTTTTTCTTTTTCATTTGAAAGCAAATCCAAGTTGTATAGCAGTGTCGTAGAAACTGGTCATTAACCAGAAAACAATTTGGAATGTCCCATTTTGCTTTCAGCTCAATATCGAAACATCGGTTTTAGAGTGTTCTTTTTCTAATTTGTTTTATGCTTTTAAGTCTGATTATTTTCAGTATCCCTCTTTTTCTAAAAAATTTATGTCGTCTATAGCGGCACTAACGAGAACATTTTTTTGCCCTTGTTCTTTTGTTTCTATCATTTCCCCCCAACATTTCTTTGGTGCAGGATTTCAAAATTCTTTGGCACACGGAATCTACTTCTACACCGCAAGCGAAAAAGTGGATGAAAAAATTTCAAGGAACCTACTGTGTTAAGGTCAGTGTTGCTACCCCAACAGTAAAGCAATTTTTTCCCTGGTTTTTGTCTACCAGTCTACCAGTACAACTGAAATTTATAACTTATGCATTTCCTAAAACAGTCTTAAAATAGTAGCAAACGTGCTATCATGCATGAACAATCATAGTTCCTTCTTGTTTTTTGTTCAGTGGCTCAACAAACAACCAAAACTTGAGTGCATTTACATTTTTCCAGTCATCACTTGCATATTTTTTTGCCTTCTTGAACTTCCAGCACCCAAATTTTCATTTTTCTTTTGTTGCCTTCCTCCTCGGGTTTGCACCAGCTGGTTGCTTGCCCGTAGATGTCCCAGATGAGGCTGCAATTTTTTTCATCAAAATGAATAAAATGAACTACAAGACCTTTTTGTAATGCTGGAAAAGTTAGGTAACACCAAAAAGAGAAAAGTTTTTGATGTGAAACCTGAGGTTTGTTTGCGACTGACTTTCTCTCTCTGAGCCAAATTGACATCTTCAGTACTTGCAGTACAAGAACTTTTATAATGATCAGGCTTCCCACACCGACTGCATGTGACTTTCTGTTTAGATGCCAAACTTTCCATGAAAGTTTTGTAACGTCCTTTTTGTGGACGCCCTTTTGACACTGCAACATCAGGATCTTGAAGTTTGTCTCCATAACCATCAGGATGCGGTGCTGCATCAGTCTCTGTTGTGTCCTTGTCAACATTTGCTTGTTGCGCTTCTGCAAGTTCATCCTCTTTAGTCATCTCATCCAACCTTTGTTGCACCCTTTCACATTCTGCTACAACATACAGATATTTTCTGTTTGTTGATGCACCGTCCGAGGCCATCTCATTGAGCCTGTTGGATAGAAGGGTATACCTTAAGTGTTGACTTCCAGCAGTTAGTTCCAAAGGAACATTGAAACGGATGTCCCGTATGTCCTTTGTATTTTTTGGCCTCCACCTGTCTATGTAATATTTTTCTGGCAGCACAGGCATGTTGAGATGAGAAAGGACTCTCAAGACATGGCAACACACAATGCCATCTTTCTGAAATTTCCCACAGATACAACTGAACAACTGTTGCTGCAAGTTCACAATCACAACAAATCTTCGCGTTCTGAAATCCTTTTCAGCTAGCATTGGTGTCTTGTAGACTTCATATTTCACATTTCTCTCAACCTCTTCAACATGCAAATTCAGCACAAACTTTATATGCTTTTGGAATCTGTAAAATATCTTTCTGTTGTACATTTTTGCAGCTTGTATCTCAAGCTCACTTCGTGCCCAGAAAGTCGGCGAAGTTGTTCTTGTGATAGAGTCTTGCTCCCTCTCCTTATCTTGTATGGTTTCTGAAATCTTCTGGTACTCTTGGAGGAAGCTGATCACATTGTGAGTTGACGTGATGTTGTCCTTGAAAATGGCGTTGGTGCCTTCACTACGCGCAGTAGAGTGAATGAAGGGGAAGAAGTCCGTCTTGAAATACACAGGGACAAACCTTTTCCTTTTCTTCCACATGATTTGGAAATACTTCACATGCCCAATGTTGTATCTCTGGATCATCTCTGTCCACAATTGCTCAAACTCAGCCACCGTCAGAGAGTTGTGAATGATGTCACTGAAATCATCATGCAGTGTTTTATTTGCTGCAAAAGTCCTAGTACATTTTTCCTCAGCCTTCTTTTTAATATGAAACAAACAACGCCTGTGGCAGATATGCGGGAAAACTAAAGGGATAGCTGTCTTCATCCCAGCATCCTCGTCTGTTATGATTGTGGACGGAGATTTCCCACCCATGCAATGCAAGAATGTCTCAAACAACCATTGAAAGGTGTCAGCTGTTTCATTCTCTATGATAGAGCAAGCAAACAAACAGTTCTGGCCATGTCCTGTGACACCAACAAAGGGAGCAAATGGGAGGTTGTATCTGTTTGTCTTGAATGTTGTGTCGAAGCTGAGGCAGTCTCCGTACAGCTCGTACATTTTCCTAGAATACCCGTCAGCCCAGAAAATGCACAAAACTTTACTTGCGTCATCAGAGACTTTAGTTGTTTTGAACGCATAGTAAAATTGTGGATCTTCAGCTTGTCTCTTCCTGAAATATGTTAGCACCTGCATCATGTCATCTTGATTGCTCTCTTTGCCAATGGCTGTTCTAACATTGCTTACATGCTTTTTGGTGTAAGGAGTGTTCCCGCCTCTCAAGTCACTTAGGATTGCTATTATTTGTCTTGTTGGTAGCTTCACAGCATTGAAAGTTCGGATTAGGAGTTTCTCCTCCTCTGTCATGTAGTTATGAGAACGAAGGTATTTCACTTCTGTGTGAGGACTCAAATCATGGTTGTGTTGTAGGTTTATGGTTGTTATCACCCACTTCTCATCCTTCTTGGTGACAATGAGCTGAGCTTTACACCCTGTTATTGCAATGGTGTTTGCTTTTTTCTTCCTTGCGTTGCGATAGGGCTCTTGTCCTGTTTTCTGTTGCCTTGTGTCACGTCGTTTCTTCTTCCTATTCTCTTGTTCTTCTTCATCAATTACTCTTCCTGACCGATTGCACTTGAAAGTTACCCGAGTTGCTGCACTGCCTCCTTGTTTCTTGCCACAATATCGAGATGCTTTGATCACAGAAAAACCAGCAATTGAGGCATACTCATTGTAAAAGTTGTAAGCTGCATCATCTGTATCAAAGACCATGTCCACATGGGGTACGTGATGGCTGCGCACTTCTTGGCTAGCACTCTGAGCGGCTTCTATACTGTCATTTTCAAGGAATATCAGTATATCATCCTGTGTTAATTTTTGAACTTCGCCAGCTGCACCACTGTTTTCTTCTTCTCCAGCAGTTGTAACAGTAATCTCAGAGGCTTTTTGCAACAACACTGGAGAATGATCATCCTCGGAATCAGAATCATTGTCAGAAGCAATCTCATTTGACACCATAGAGCCGTTTTTGATTCCTCCTGCTTCTGTCTGCATTTCATTGTCCCAGTTCAAATCATTCAAGCTTTCTGAAAAACGGTTGTCAACAAAAGGTTCAAGCTCTATATCATGTTGGTCATCGACTCCAGATATATGCTGAGCTCCACCCCCAGTGTGTGCTTGTAATGGATCTTCTGAAGATCTACTGTATCGCCCAGTTATCATGTACATATCGTTCTGTAGAGAGAGTTTTTTTATAGTTATACACAGCAGTCAAACAATTTTTATTCAGGGAACATAGACACAAGTTTAAGCAGGAAAAAACATACCTCAGTACGAACAAGGCAATCTACTTGCGATTGTGAGGATGCATATCTAGCACCCTAAAAATTAGAACAGCTCTAGTTAGTTCTGTTTGTTTGATGTTTTTTTTTTTCTTTTTTGGGTTTATTTTTGTAAGTTAATACAGTTTTTATCCACGACAAGCAAACATGAGTATGTTAGTAGAGAACCTCTTCTTCAGCAGCAAGTAGGAGTTGCGTGTATGACATGGGGGCTTCATAAGCGACTTTGTTTGCCTGCATCATTATTTTTGCCAATTTCTTGTAAAACAATCGTAGTGGAATTTTTCTTTTTTTCTTCCATTTTCTGTAAACTGTAAACACTTACAAGGGGTTGGAGCGCAGTACACACTAGGTTGGAGTCACCCACTGAAGTATGTGGACCCAGGTTCACAGGCAAGTTTACCTGCACAAAGAAGTTTTAACATTCACAGAAATGTCTACTGACAATTTTCAAAAGCAAGGGTTTTTTTTCAAAGTGCCCAGAAATACCTGTGTATTGCCTTGACTATTGAAGATACCATACATAGCTGCACTCACTGGAATGTTCAGGGCATTCCCTTGTGTTCTGTTCATAGAAGCATGAGGAAGCATCTGATTTTGCATCCAGGGGTGTGTATGATGCAGCCCTTGGTTCCAAGCACCAGAAGTCAGCCACTGTTGCTGCTGGGTATCTTGCCCCCCCCTGTGTTTCTATGTTTTCCACATAATAGTAGAAAAGATCAGACATCAAATTTCTGTAACCAAATAACCAGAATAGTACAAGCAAGATTCAGATGTTCATTAAAATTTCATTTGCTTTTTTTGTAGGCACTAACCTGAGAACCAAACAGAGAAGCTCCATAAGCATCAAGAACAGCTGCAATCAATGTCAAGAGTTTTCTTTGTCAGGTATATGAAGGATGCAGCACCTAGGAAGAAAGCTCCTTGTTTTTTTACGAATTTGCAGCTATGGGGGTTGTTCTGTATTCACTTTTTGTTTTTTTCCCTTTTTTGTGTTTTTCACAATAGAATTCTGAAGAATACAAGAACAGAGACAAGAATCCGAGATCTGGAGAGGGGAGAGGCGTGCATACCCTGGTGAGTGCTTTGTGCCCTCTGATCTCTTCCTGCATCCATGTTTTTGCGTGCTGCGATGAGGGTTTGTGATTTTCGTGGATGGGGGCTGGCGGCTGGGGCTGGAGGAGGAAGGAGGAGAAGTGGGTGGGTGTGTGCCCTGGCGGCTTCCTCTGCTCACAAGCTTCCTTCCTCTGCTCACATTGCCATTTTGGAGGGGAAAGGTGTGTCCCCTGGCGGCTAGGGCTGGAGGAGGAAGGAGGAGGAGTGGGTGGGTTGGGGTTGAGGGTTTGTGATTTTCGTGGATGGGGGCTGGGGCATGTGCTGCGATCAGGAGAAGAACAGGGAGGAACAAAAAGCAACAGAGCTTTTTTGCTCCTGTACAGCAGGGCCCGGGCTTTCTTTTGTCTTTTTTCTGCTTTTAGTCAAAAAGGCCCAACAAGGACAATCAACCCAAAAAGGCCCACAACCTACAAATAACAACAGAACAAAGGGCCTGGATTGTATTCGGCCCAATAGGGCTTTGTGCGGGGGAGAAAGGAGCCTGGCTCGGGCGTGCCAGGTGATCGGGCTGAGACAAATAGCGAACGACGTCATCACCACGTCATTCGACTGAGACCAATCTATTTCTCAGTCGAATGAGTTCCAGGCGCTCCCTAAATTGCTACACTACGGGCAGATTTCACTGAAATAACAGCTACGGACTGATGTGGCACAACTAGAAAACAATGCGAGCCGCAATTCCCGGGAAGAAAAAAGCTGAGCACCAACCGTCTGATTCCACCTTCTCCCGTAGATGATTCCGTATGCCTGCGGTCCGTAAGTGTAGCATCGTTGGTGTATTTATAGGCAGGAGGTGGGACAACCCGGCGGCTGGCGACGGGCCAGACGTCCCGATTTTTCTGGACTAGATAGGGATGCAATCTCGCCTCGAATCTTATCATCTCGCTGATGTTTATCTTTCTTTTTCTTGACGCGTACGCCTGCACGCAAAATAAACAAAAACCATCTTGTGCGTACCTAGCTACCCGACTGCCGGTGGGCCGGGTTCGTTCGATCGCCATCTTCACACTTCTCTCCAGGGTTTGCTGGTTGAAACAATCGCAGGTATTCAAGTATGTATACACGCGCTCGCCGGCTGGTATATACAGGTACTCAAAGAAATACACATACTGTATGTTATTCTTGTGGGCACGTCGTAGACGTGGAACTCAGCCTTCTAGATTGTAACCTGCATGTGTGTATAAGACTATGCCACGGAGCATCAAGTGCAAGTATACATTGGTTAGTACGTGAGCAAGCTTAAAATGCAAGCATGCACGTACCATTGCATCGAGGATTGCCTAATGCGTGTGTGTACGTATACACCCAATATAAAACATAGATGTGTATAACTTGCACTTAGAAGGAAAAAAATACATTTATACTTATATCTTCTGAAAATGGTAATCACAAAAATACGCTGAACACGTCTCAGCACGCGTGCGAACCTGTACGCGAAGAGCTGCGCCCCCTCTAGCACACTAGATCGGTAACGCGCCTTGGCGCGAGGGTGCCTCTCCCGACGTTGTGGTTATATAAATAATGTTCAAGTTAGTAGTAATCCAGGTTTAACATACTTACTCAAACAAGATATAACAAAATAAAAGTAAGAAGAAACATTCACATTTGATAGAAGCAAGACATTATGGAGTTCAACATCACCATGAGATTATCACAAGGCAGCATCGAGTTTAGTGATATTTATGTACACATCATTATTGAAGATCAAGAAATCTTATAATTTCATTAGAAATGATAAGACATTTTTTATCCATATGGTACATGCAGTTAGAGCTATAAATAAGAACACAGGTCCATGCTCAGTATCTTTCACACTTAAGGTAATCTTCATAATGTCAATACCAAATTTCAATTTTGTGGCAATAACAGTTGCAAAAAAATTCACAGAACATCATCTCCTAAGAGCATAGAGCCTAACACTACATGCTGAACCGAATGCGAATTTCCTGAATCAACATATCACTAAACATTCGTGTCCACTAACATCATAGCATGACCACACCAAGCCATAGTGGTAGTGGAGACACTGATTTTACATGGTATAGTAGTAAACTATATTAGATAGATAGATAGATGGATAGATAGTTCCGCCCAGACGCCTTGTCACCCAAATTTCTTGCAAGACTTGCAGCAACCGACTTGTTTTAGCGTAAACACCTGGTGATGCAAACAGTGATATAAAAGAAATGACAGTGCCATACAATCGTTATGCACCCAGAATGATAATGGTTCAATAAAAACATCAAGATACATCACATCTCTTCGCACATATCAATGTCATACCAATCTATGGCATACGGTGCATGTCTAAAAGGTATAACAAAACACAATAGAAGTGCAGACAATAGCAATTCAGTATACTGGAATGAGTAGTGGCTTAGCCCTAGGAATGTAAAAGGCAGTAGACATATATAATAAAGGGGCATTAATATGCATTTGTAGTAGTTTGTGACACATGATAACGGGCAATAGATCGCACACATAGCTTGCTTTCACATTTCACACCAACTGAGCACAAATCAAGGCATGATATGCACAAAAATAATAGAGAAGCCAGTGAGGGAGAAGGGATGGCTCACCAATGCACCCCCCAGATCCAAGCTCCAACACTTCGAGGCCCTTTTGGATTTTCATGGAAAACCATATAGACACATATAAATAAATAAACTACAAAAAGAAGATGTTATATATTGTAGTACTAATTCCAATCGAGGCATGATTATATTATTGGAGGATGTTGAACTCAACGGGTTATATTCTTATTGATTCCTTCTGATTGTTTATTTGCTGAAAGCCCACCGGTCATGAAATCAACTGCGGGTGATTGTTAATTACAATACTGTGAATAAACATAAAAGGTATATTTTGCCTTTATTAATTATTAATTTTGACTTCATATTCACAAAGAGTAATACCTAGTTCCATTCAAAGGTTGATAAAAGGCAGAGTGCTAGCTGATGTGAATAAACTCAGCAACCTGGTTGTACTTAAGCTATAATTTATCTTTATTTTTAGTTGTGAAGCTCCAGTTTATACAATAAAATATGTGTGGCAGAAAACGAAAGCCGATGCATCATTTAATTCATATTTGCTTCGTAATACTCCTATTTGGCAGAGCAATCAGCCCAAGTATAAGCCGAAAAAACACAGGATGTGCCACAACAGAAGGTATTAACTATGTGGCGGTATATACTATTTCCAGTTATGTTCAAACTTTCTTGCCCCAATTTTCAAGCCTAAGCTTTCAAAGTAAGGGTTGATGAAAAAACTACTGGAACAATGTATAGTGTAAGTAGTCCGGCTACCATGATTATATATTTGGTCCGTATCGTTTTACCTCGTGAAAATTGAGAATTTGTAGGTAGCTTTCGTTGAGGAAGCAAACTTGCACTCACCAGTTGTGTTATAAAATGTTACTGCTGTGAATTACAGCCCTCCCTCCCTCCCTCCCTCCCCCCTCTCTCTCTCTCTCTCTCTCTCTCTCTCTCTCTTGTGTGTGTGTGGTGTGTGTGTGTGGAATAAAGTATTTGTGGCAATTAAGAAACAAACGCCAATCTGCGTTCATTATTAAGAAATATCCTCTAAACTGGTATGTTTCTTCAGGCCTACTGTTTGTTGATTCTTCAAGAAGTGTTGATCTATGCTATGAAGTCAACATATTTTAGCTATGTAAAAGCTTAAATAGTAGCATATTTTGATAGGGAATTACAATAATGGTGTACCTATGTTTAATGATAGGAGATGAGGGTAACAGAATGGCTGGGAACTTGTAAGAAAAGCCATCAGAGACAAATCTTATGATCGTCATAAAGCTTTACTAATAAGGAAAATCCATCAGAAAAATAGTACCAAGCTCCTCTTAAATTTGAAGAGATATTCTAGGAAAGCAAAGAGAGACATTATAGCTATATTTAGTGTTCTGAAGCATTTGGAAGAGATCCAGTAATATTCATCCCACTACAAAGTTGCTCACTTCTACCATAGAACTATCAGATATAGCAGGTACAATTTGAAAAATGAATAGTAATGTTAGCCCAAGCTCAAATTATTTACGTAACATAGGAACCAGTTCATCCACAAATTTTGGATAGGTATGAAACAAATACAACTTCACATTAAACACAAATTTTGGATAGGAATAACACAAATACAACTTCACATTAAAAATTATGAGGTGTACCTCAGGTGAGTAGATCCTGTGATCGACTTCTTCCATCCCTTTGGAAAATTCACCAATCTTTTGCAGAAGAAGTGGAGGCGTTTCAAAATAACAACTTCTGACTACCTCCTCCATCGATAAAAGAGAAGAAGAAATTATATCATAAAATTATACAGCGAGTCAACTGCAACAAAATAGAAAATTACGAACCATTAGCAATAGTTTGGAACCCTGGATTACATGATTGTGTAAATTCAGCACATGACACCAGCAAGATAATTGATTTATTTAGATAGTGGCACCAACAGACATAGCCTTACAGATCAACAATTATTATAATTAAGGATATGAACAAACATGGGACTCAGGAACCAGCAAGGCATCATGTTGTGTTTCCCACAAAGACCATGAAGCATGAGCAACTAATCATAGAAGCAGACACAAACTTGGTAACCTAGACACAACATGGGATGAAGGGAGAGCACAAATCCAAGCAAATGCAGAGCAGTAAATGTCAGCTGTAAAAAGGAGCCAAAGCTTCAACAATGTTGTGAAACATATTTTGGATTAAGTAAAATCAATATAAGCATCAACAACATTGATCTATTTCTCAAAGTTGTCCCAGTTTTGAAGGCGATGATGAACTGTTTGAAGGTACTGACTCGAGAACATGTGTGAGGCTTCCGAAAACATCTGAAAACGAGCTGCCATAATCTACACACATCCAGCAGCACCATGAATTCAGTTGCAGAAAGATACCACAGGGAAGACACAACCGTCCAAGAAATGAAATATGCAGCACCACCATTGAATTATCCAACAAAAGCATAGGATAATACAATCTAAATAATAATGACAGAAAGGTTCAATCCATTGGCATCATATGGTATTAGCAAAATAAGCAAGATCAGACCTTAAACAACAGAAGATATTAAAGCGTTCAGGGTAATAATCAAGCCTTGTGACTGGCAACTGGTAAAACAAAAGCATACATTAAAGGCAGATATGAAAGACATGCTAATCTCACACAAGAGCACTCACGACAAATCACTAAGTAAAATGCGATGTGTTGATACAACCAAAGACATATGTGCAACTGAATTATGGTATTTACAACCCGCTGGCACTCATGCCTAGTTTTATTGATCCATACATGATGTAGGTGCAGCGCCACTGACCACTGCAACATCGTGCAGACAACCCGCCTAGAGGCATGGCACCCGCGAGCACCGTCGCATGTGCCACTGTCAAACACTATTGTACTCATATCCATATCATAGAGTCGTGCCACCTCTGTTTCCATCATCGCCAAGCAGGACGTCGACCACAAAAATCTAAGTTTAACTATCTGAATAGTAGCTACAGCCTCAAGTTTGGCACAATTGAAGAAGAAACGGGGAGGAGGAGCGAGCTGTGGTGAGCTATATTAAGATTCATTTAGATGCAATGCTATTGGAGGAACAACTAACTAACTGATCATGATTTTGATCTATCATGACAATTCAATAGCCACCCCTTTCTTATTTTGTTCTCTCGTTCATCTTCAGTTAGTACAGGTCACTGATTACTATAGGTTCATCACCCCAAAAAAAGTCATAATCTTGTATATAGCCACAAGGAATTAGAAATTAGCAGAAAAAAGTACCATGGAACTACTGGAACTACATACAGAGAGAGATAGAGAGACAGACCACCATCGACAGCCAGCAAAGATACTTAAACCCGGGCTCCTTGTCGCCGGCGGCCACGTTCCTGGCCTTCTTGGTCAGCTGGGCCACGCGCTTCTTGGTCGCCGCTGCAGCGTGTAATTAAGCACAAGGAAACCTAAAACCATGATAGCATAGCATGGTGAGGAATCTCAAAATGAAACAACACAATCAGCCTAAGGTGCACACACTTAAGTTAGTCCAGTTGCAGAATTCATCAAAATGCAGCTGTCTGCAATCACGGATTTCTTCTCCTATGACATCATGTCATTGCTATAATTCACCAATCACCATACATAGCAGGACCAACCAGACAAGATTAACATAGCACCAGGGATGCCAAACAGCAGAACAAGTAAAACAAGTGCAATCAGGGAGATTATCCATACTAACCATAAAGATTTTTAACACAAATACCATCGAACGCAAATGCAATACCCATGATGGCACATTGCATCACGATTTAATCTAATAATCTAATCTAACTATGAACTGTGATGTGCCCAAAACCTGAAGCATTTATTGATTTATGCATCACAAATCCCATTGAATAAGTTTGCTTGACCACAAATTAGAAACACATTTGATGTGAAAATTGAGAAAGAAAGCACTACCTTTTGATACACCTGAGCATCTCCGGGCAGACCTCGGCCTCATTATCGCCGGTTTGAATCCTCTTTCGGAGCACCTCGTTCCGCCAGCGGAGCCTGTCCACGGTCATCACCCCGCACCACATGATCCCCTTGGCCACGTTCTCGGCGCCGGAAGCGTTGGACCTGGCCACGGCGCTGCCATACTCCTCGACGTTTGGCGCGACGGCAGTCCAGTACGCAGCGGCTTCGACCTCACCGAGCACCCCGTCGGCCAGCCACTCGTAGCCAGCCATGCAGTGGACGGAAAACCTGGTGTAAGCGCAATGTTAGAACTACGATTCGTCAAACATAACAATATAGGGCATATCACGATCATATCCAATCTAACCCAATCGCATCTCAAATTTATAGGATAATCATTGATTTATTATGGTATGTGAGATATAATTCATACTCATCTAGGAAGGTCGTGAACAACCAAGCAACATATCCTGAAGTCAACGGTCGCATATATTCCTCCCATAGGATTTCCCTGTGCTGAGCTAATCTAACGAGCATATGACTGCTCGCAGAACCGAAACACTCAGCCACACATTCAACAATCTCCGTCCCTGGTAACTAAAGTGGAACCGCAGAAACAAAACGACATCAATTGACTGATCCAGTTCCAAGTCCCAAACTGGTAGAAGGCCGCACTGGCTCTGCTCTCATTCAGAAAGCGCCACCCTGATCACGACCTAGTCGTCCTAAACTCGAGCCAATCCAGCAATAGCTAGCGAGGCGCGCCGAGGCACAGTATACAGTAGGAGGAACAGGGATCGCGTCACAGGACCGGGTTCAGAATCGGGATAAACCGAGCCGAGAAGGGCGGCTCAGATCGCTCAACTTCCAGATCCCGGATGTGTTTGCAACTTGCTCAAATAGGTTGCTAGTTACCTTTGGACCTGAATATCGTGTACTGGTATTTTAAAGAGACCAAAAGTTCAATAAAAAATTAACTGATAGTCAGTTATATAAGGATCAAGTTTCCGAGATTAAGAAATCAACAACTTGTTGGTCGACCTCTCGTTCGCACACATGTAACTTACCTGCAAATTGACAGACATCAATGCTAAACTTTGGAAGAAAAAGACTGCTACCAGTACTGTCAGGTTGTGTGATCCTTTTGCTTGCAAACTCAATCTATGGTGCTTCATATAGCTTTAGGATCTGAACCAAAGCTACAAGAGAGTTCAACCACTGAAGATAAAATAGGTGTGAAGTTTTCTCTCCCTTGTAAATAAGTTTCGGAGATTCTTTCCATGTTCCTATCTAACTTTGGATGCAAGTCTGAATGTGTCATTGTAGAACTGCAATTATTGACTTACTGCAAACTTACACTTGGTTGAACACTTTGAACTGCAGTTTTTTGCAGCTGACACCCAAGTTGTCGTCGTCACTGCAGCTCAAGCTCCACGCCTTCAAGCTCTGGCTGTCCATTGGCTTCCTGATGCATGTCGGCATCCTACTGAACAGGTTCTCTCACAACATGAAGAGCGCCAAGGCCGTAATTACTCCGAATTTCTTCCTTTGTGAAAAAATGATACTGCAAGGTAGATCATTTTATTGTACAGTCAGCTCTCCAAAAACATCTAAATTTCAGTGTACAATCAAAATCCAAATCAATGTAATATGCAATCAATGCACGGTTCAACACCCAAAGCAATGTACCAAATACATTCTAGCAGTAAGTATAGCCAGAATGTATAAGAACATGTGTTGCAAAGAATTGCTATTATAGCCTAACATTTCTATAGTTGCACACATCACATGTTACAGATAGATAAGATGCCCACATACAATAGAACAAAAAATAAATAACAGGGACAAAAGCCTTTGATTTTTCCCTAATAGATTGACTTAAGAGCACGGAAATGCTCTACTTGTAATGATAGTTGATGCAGGTCTATGAGGTTGCCAATAGAGTACCTTGTAACTCCACACTTAGTCTGACAAAATGATGATGTCCGCCTCACGGCTTCGGTTCCATGTCTCAACAGAGCTGGCAGAATTGAGAATCACAAATCATGAGAAAGGGAATACACGGAAGACGTCGTGAAAATAAATTTGTCAAAAGTACAGGGATCAATGAATCTTCTATGGAACAGAGAATTACACACCACTTAGTTTGTCAGAATCTTCTATGGTTTATGTATTCATGATCAAAGCTTAATTGTTAGTATACATCTACATAGTACACGGATGAAAACATGGGAGCATACCTCAATATCATTTCAAGTATACTAATAGAAAATAGCCGCCCATTATATTAGAATTTGTGTATAATGGATAAACTGAATTTGTTATTTATTTTACAGAACCAGTAGAGGATGTTCATACATCCAGTCAAAACCTGAAACCTCAGCTCATCAGAATCAGATTAGCTTTACTCTCGAAAAGAATCAGATTAGCTTTGTCCTAATCGATTGAAACGACCACAAATCCCAGCAGAAATATTAGTAGAATAAATCTAGTCACAGAATGGAGCGCAGGCAGGATGAGGATCAGACGCAACTTACCCCTAAACCACGACTGATTGGGCTTGCTCTACATGTGTCACGAAAAGAGACAGATCAGGAGGAGTGGGATGCAGGGAGTGGCTGACCTTGAGCGGCATTGGCCTAGCAAAAAGGTGTGCCGGGTGTTCCGGTCTCGCCAACCCTCGTCTCTAGTCTGCTCTCCTGGCCCCAGCCTGCATCTCGCATCTGTTGCTTGCTCAGGCCCAGCACGCCGCCGCAGCGCCGTCCCCCTTCTCCCTTGGTCGTCGCCGTCGCCCGCTGCCCCGCTCGGCCAGTCGGCGGGCCCCCTCACGCCACCACCGAAACAGAATCGGGGAGACCGGAGACGTGCTCCTCCGCCTCCGCCTCACACCCCATCGAGTCACGGCTGCTTGCCTGCTTCGAGCCTTCACTTCACCTGCTCTCGCCCACTCACTGTACGACGTCCCCGGGGACGAGCTCGCGGACGGGGAGGACGGAGCCGAGGGAGGCGGCCACGGGAGAGTGCTGCGCGTCGCCGGCAGCCGCCGGAGTAGGCCGGGACCGGCCGGCGTAGGTGGTGGCGGCGAGAGCCTGCGGGAGAGAGAGAGGGAGGGCTGGGTTCGGTTCTGTGGCCCGTGCCCAGGCGCCATCCTTCCTCCTCTCGCTGGTGCTCATGATCGCCGTGTCCAGGTGAGGAGGCTGGGGGCGGCGCGAGGGGGAGCAGCAGCGACGGGAGAGGAAGCGGGAGGTGGCGTGAAGGGGAGAAGGGAGGGGATGGAGGCTAGGGTTCTCACCCAATCGGCTCTCATCCGACCACGGGCCAACCAGCGCCCAACACGCACGAAGAGGCAGGGCGTGAAAAGACGAGGTTGCCCTCGGCGGGGCGCGCGATTTACGTGCGGTGGCACGAGATCTTTACCGCGGGAGTAACTATTCATTGCTACAGCTCCTTTTTTTATCCGACGGCCCAGCTCTTCCAGCGGCTTGATCCAACGCCCGAAAACGCATCAAGCAAACGGATCCGACGGCCCATGATCGCTGAGCTCTGAGAGCGCCCGGGAGCGACTGAATCTCTTATTTCTCGATGTGCCTCCTGTTCCGCGGAGGAGACTACTGTGCATATCTTCACCTCGTGCGGGCGCGCGGTCTTCACCTGGGATCGTCTTGGGCTGGGCCCCTTCCACTCGATTGACGGGGTTCTCTCCTCGCTCCCGGGAGCCTTTGACCTTGGCTGCGCCATGGAAGGACGGGCTCCTTGTGCTGCTTTGGCAGATTTGGAAAGCCCGGAACAACGCCACGTTCAACGGCATCGACTGCCATGCTTGCGACATCCTCTTGAGGACGGCGGATGACCTGCTGCTGTGGAGCCGCCGCTACGACGCCCCTGATCGCGAGCTTCTCCTGGAGACGCGCGCTTTTTTCCTTTCGGTCCTGTAACTCGCCTTCCCCCCTCTTTTTGGTTTTTCTCTTCTTAGCTTGTAGTTTTTTATCTCTTCGATGAAAAACCCTGTATGACTGCCGAGTCTTTCGAGTAATATAACAACCGGTGGGGCCCCCTGTCCCCGTCATCCTCGAAAAAAAAGGGACATCTCATTACTGAGGTGGTCTCTCAGTTCAATTTGCATATTTGCCTTTTTGCGAACTCAGTATTGAATAATAGTACAGTAGCTAGTATGCAAACTTGTGTAAATGACTAATAATTATTTTCACATTTCATGATTATTATTAATTATAAGCTGGCTCTTCTTTTTGCTATTAGACCGTGTCAATGTTCATTTCCTCATCGTTGTTCTGTTAATAGGAAAAATCTTTGAAGAAGAAACGATTGTGGAAGGCGAAACCATTAGTTCAAGCAGGTTTGTGTTCCTGTGTGCTTTTGTGTAAATATCTCAAATTTGAATATAGCAATCATCTCCATTTTTCATTCCTAGGTGGCCATGTACAAGTTCATATGCGAACCCCACAAATTTTCTCCGAGACAAGAACAACCATGAGAAGAGGGATTCTCCATCTTCAGCAGCAGATTCCTCTGCCAAGAACGATTCTTCGTCTGTGGTAGCTGAAGCTTCACCAAAGAATAATTCAAGTGTTTTGGCCACAGAAAACAATCTAACACCTGGCATGAGTAGCCACGCCCGATCGTCCCCTCCTCCCCTAACCCTAACTGCGCCACCAGCCGCCCCTCCCCGCTTCTCCCCCGCTTCGCCGCCGCCGGAGGGGACACCGGCGAAGCCCGCGTGGTCCCCAGGGAAGATGGCGGCGGGGCGTACTCGCCGTTCTCGCGCAGATCTCGCGGCGGCCGGTGGCGCGCGGTGGTGTTCCGCCGGGGGCTGGTGCCTGCTGCCCGTGAGGCGGCGTCCCTCACGACGGCGGGGCTGCCCCTGAACGGCGCTTGGTGGTGGCCACGTGGCGGCGCGCGGGTGGGCCGGGTCTGGGCTTTCGGTCTGCGTCCTCGTCGTGGCAGCGCTTGCCGTTGCCCTCGGCCATGAGGCGTGGTCCGGGACGGGCCTAGCACCGGTGGTGCTGGCCAGGACGCACGCTGGCAGCACCCTACTTCATCTCGCGTCGTCTCATTGGCCAATGGTGGTGGTCATCTTCGTCGCCAAAGATGGCCGGCCAGAGGCTTGGTGATCGGATCTCGAGATCCATCATCTAGTCCCGGCTGCGAGTTGGGGAGACATGGTTGCCGGTGAAAACCGAGCCATTGGCAGGCGATGGCGGCGTTCTACGCCGTTACCTTGATGGAGGCATTGTCGTGTAACTACTGTCGACCCACTCGTGCTGCTCTGGGGAAAACCCTAGGATCTGGTGTTCCAGATCGGACGATGGCGGCACTGCGGCGTCGTTTCTCTCTTGGGAGCATCGTTTGTGGAGCAGCGCTGGAAGTTAGAGGCAGGAGGTGGAGCGGCTTCGTCTTGCACGGAGCTTCGGTGGAGATGTCAAGTCATGCTTGACAGACAGGTGCTACACTTTGTCATGCCTGATCGGCAGGTGCTACGCACGACAGATCTTCCAAAGACTTCAAGCTGTGTCGGCTGGTGGTACTTGGCAGCATGGTGCTGAGGTGTATCAGTGGCGACCGCGACGTGCACAGCTGTTTGCGCGCAGGGAGGAGGTGCCGTTGGGCGCCGTGGTGGCGTCGACGATAGCTAGACCGACCAAGGTTGATGCATCAGTACAGTTCTGAAGATGGAGCGGTGGCAGTTGGCGGCGGCGGCCTCTGAGAGCACGCCGGACCGGCGAGATCCATGCCCGGCAGGCATCCTAGATGGGTCCTCAGGTCTTAGATGTTAGGTTTGGCTGCGATGTCTGTTTGGTATTAGGCCCAGGCTATCTGCGCCCCTTCATCAACTGGATAGGTGTAGCGACAGTTTGTTGTTTAGACGGCGGCTTTAGTCTTACTGTGGTATTACTTTGTAAGGTCTTGTGAGAATAATTAATAAAGTGGCCGTATGCATCGCCCAGATGCAGAGGCCGGGGGTCATCCTCCTTTTCTAAAAAAACACCTGATGGGACAACCATCCATTCAATCTGAATACATGCAACAACCCGAAGCATGCAAGTTGTCATGAAATAAAAATCCGTCCAGCAGATGTATGTTGGCGATGCTTTATTCATTTCATTGAACCAGTTTCAGCAGCATCTGTTGTGAACAATTTGTTGTCTTAAGTCTCGAGGTATATGCTACCTGAAGCATGCAAGTTATCTTTTAAAAATAATCTGCCCCGCATGTTAGGTGATGCTAGATTCATTTCACTGAATCTGTTTCAGCAGCATTTGTTGCGAACAATTATTTTATTCTTGATATTTTACTCTGAGTATCACTATGCACTTTGAATTTAGTTTTGTGATTTCCAAATGGTGGCGTAATGTTTTCTATTCTTCATCTCTCTTGGTTTTTCGGCGAACACTCATCATCTCTTGTTTATGTTAAATTTGAAAGCTTGCGTTTTCGTTTCCCTGATTTGCCTGTGCACTGTTATAGCAATTGTAGGCCAGTGTCCACTCGTTCCATTCACGTGCTAGCCATTTGTAGAATATCCTTCACAGAAACACGCTCAGAACTGTTTCTGCAATCAGTTATGGGTGCATAGACATTATTCTTATCTACATAACCATATACAGAACTGTAGTTAGCCTTATTTACATGCAACTGGATGCATACGCAACATCTGAAAGGTGACTATTGATAGATCAATCATCACCACTGCAAAGATAGTATATTGTGCTTGCCTTTTGAACTATGCATCAATGGTCTTGCCTTTTGAAGCAATTCAGGCCACTTTTGCATGGTCCCCGTGACGTCTGGTCCATTTCGTGGACACATACGGAAATCCTTAAGAAAATCATTATGCGTCCCACAAAATGGTGAGTATAAGTTTTAATATCGCTTCGTGGTGATCCCGCTCCTCTGAGTTGAGCACCCAGTCCGCCAACAGTGATAAGTAGAGTTTGTGGGTCCTCTTATAGCGGCGGGCAGCGGGAAAACATAGCGGATGGCGGAAAAAAGTGGCCGCAAATTGCCACGGGCCAGCGCGGGAGGTGAAACTTCCCTCCCACCTGAGTGATTTAGATATATATAGAAGATTCCAACAAAATAAGCTCAAGAGCAGCAAAGAAAACTGGATGCATTTGCACGCCGCTCCTTTATCTACGGTATGATCGATCAAATGAGCAAGCTAGCTGGCGATCTCTTCGATCGTCTGATAATATGGAGCTTCGTCCATAACTTCTTTTTTTTTTTGAAACATCTATAGTTTTATTCGTACTCATAACCATTACAAACACAATGTTTTACATTTAAAATCCAAGTATATACAAAGTAACTGTTAGGGATCGTTGCAGAATTTTAAAATTTTCTACGCATCACCAAGATCCATCTATGGAGTTTACTAGCAACGAGAAGGAAGGAGTGCATCTACATACCCATGTAGATCGCGAGCGAAAGCGTTCAAGTGAACGGGGTTGATGGAGTCGTACTCGTCGTGATCCAAATCACCGATGACCGAGCGCCGAACGGACGGCACCTCCGCGTTCAACACACGTACGGAGCAGCGACGTCTCCTCCTTCTTGATCCAGCAAGGGGGAAGGAGAGGTTGATGGAGATCCAGCAGCACGACGGCGTGGTGGTGGAAGTAGCGGGGATCCCGGCAGGGCTTCGCCAAGCGCAAGCGGGAGGGAGAGGTGTCACGGGAGGGAGAGGGAGGCGCCAGGGGCTAGGGTACTGCTGCCCTCCCTCACCCCCACTATTTATAGGGTTCCTGGGGGGGCACCGCCCCCCTGGAGATCCCATCTGAGGGGGGGGGGGGGCGGCGGCCAAGGGGGGTGGCTTGCCCCCCAAGCCAAGTGGGGCGCCCCCACCCCCAGGGTTTCCAACCCTAGGCGTAAGGGGAGGCCCAAGGGGGGCGCACCAGCCCACCAGTGGCTGGTTCCCCTCCCCACTCCAGCCCATGAGGCCCTCCGGGACAGGTGGACCCTTCCGGTGGTCCCGGTACAATACCGATAACCTCCGAAACTTTCCCGGTGGCCGAAACTGGACTTCCTATATATAATTCTTCACCTCCGGACCATTCCGGAACTCCTCGTGACGTCCGGGATCTCATCCGGGACTCCGAACAACTTTCGGGTTTCCGCATACTAATATCTGTACAACCCTAGCGTCACCGAACCTTAAGTGTGTAGACCCTACGGGTTTGGGAGACATGCAGACATGACCGAGACGACTCTCCGGTCAATAACCAACAGCGGGATCTGGATACCCATGTTGGATCCCACATGTTCCACGATGATCTCATCGATGAACCACGATGTCGAGGATTCAATCAATCCCGTATACAATTCCCTTTGTCAATCGGTACGTTACTTGCCCGAGATTCGATCGTCGGTATCCCAATACCTTGTTCAATCTCGTTACCGGCAAGTCACTTTACTCGTACCGTAATGCATGATCCCGTGACTAACTCCTTAGTCACATTGAGCTCATTATGATGATGCATTACCGAGTGGGCCCAGAGATACCTCTCCATCATACGGAGTGACAAATCCCAGTCTCGATCCGTGCCAACCCAACAGACACTTTCGGAGATACCCGTAGTGCACCTTTATAGTCACCCAGTTACGTTGTGACGTTTGGTACACCAAAGCACTCCTAAGGCATCCGGGAGTTGCACGATCTCATGGTCTAAGGAAATGATACTTGACATTGGAAAAGCTCTAACAAACGAACTACACGATCTTTTGTGCTATGCTTAGGATTGGGTCTTGTCCATCACATCATTCTCCTAATGATGTGATCCCGTTATCAATGACATCCAATGTCCATAGTCAGGAAACCATGACTATCTGTTGATCAACGAGCTAGTCAACTAGAGGCTTACTATGGACATATTGTGGTCTATGTATTCACACATGTATTACGATTTCCGGATAACACAATTATAGCATGAACAATAGACAATTATCATGAACAAGGAAATATAATAATAATAACCATTTTATTATTGCCTCTAGGGCATATTTCCAACAGTAACTTATGTGGCTAAGAATTCAATAATATCTTTGCTTTGTGGTATCAATTTCCGCAAGATGAAATACTCACAAGACTTGAGTAAAGAGACTGCAATTAGATTGGGATAGCCATAATGCCCACTCATTCATCTACACAAACTTGATTACCAGTAAAGGTTGCTTAAAGTTCCTCGAGTTGCCCATCCAAAGAGACGGGAAGCCTTGTAAATTTGAGTATACTTTTTGGTAAAAAAATCTTTTTTGGTAAATTTGAGTATATAGCAAAAAAAACTACCACATTACGGGCTAGGTCTTAAAAAACTACCTTTTTAAATTTTTTAAAAAACTACCACAAAATTGGTTGGCTGTTCCAAAAAACCCAAGTGGCTGAACCGTTAAGTTTTAAGCAAGGTTACGACATGTCTGGCCCACCTGTCAGGTTGACTGTTAGATTTGACCGTTAGGTTGACCGTTGACAGGTTATGACAAGTGGGCCCCACATATTTTTAAAAAGGCAATCAGGTCCCTACAAAAGAATTAAAAGCAATTGGGTCCCTATATTTTTTAAAAAGCAATTGGGTCCTTTCCAAAAAAAAATAAGAAACCAATCAGGTTGCGCCGGCGACGAGCTCGCCGGAGCCAACGAAGAGACCCACGCACGTAAGCCGGCCTTGCTCTGGTGTCGGAGCTCAAGGGTGTGCCGACTGCTGCACGTGGCGGAGCTGCTGGTCCTGTTGTTCCGCCGCCGTCGACTGGCCTTCCGTGGCAGCATCTCGAGCTCCTAGGCACGATGGCTGGAGCTCCTAGGCATGGCCGGCGGCTACTCCAGCTGCTGGATGTGGCGGCCCGAGCTCCAGGGCATGGTTGGTGCGCGGCTGCCCGAGTTCTTGGGCGCGGTGTACCAGCAGCACGTAACGACGAAGAGCGGCGGCGAGCAGCACACAACAGTTGCACGAGGGGGCGGCGGCGAGCAGCAGCACATACCGGTGGCGAGCAGCAATGGCAGCGGCGGGCAACACGTACCGACGGCGGACAGCGGCGGCGGCGAGCCGCAGTGGCGGTGAACAGCAGCAGAAGCACACAACTGTGGTGGAGCACGCCGCGACAGCCGGGGTGGGTGTGGGGCTGCTCGCCAGCGCGGTGCTCAGACGGCGGGGGCGGGGGTGCGGCTGCTCGACGGGGTCTTGAAGAGAAAAGGGAAGAGTAGAAGAAGATGGCATGTGGGCCCCACCCGGTCATAACGGTCAACTAACTGTCTACATAACGGTGTTGACTTTTTTTGCCACGCGGAGCTGACGAGCAGGCCCTTCATGTCATAATCATTCAGTCACTAAGGTTTTCAAACAGCCAACCAATTTTGTGATAGATTTTTGAAAAATTAAAAACAGTGATAGTTTTTCGTAGATCTAGCTCATAATATGGTAGTTATTTTTGCTATATACTACACACAGAACCAAACCATAAAAAACAGTCTGACACGGTAATGTAAACTCTGTCATTCCAGGTACGTATGAACGGATCCAAGCTAGCCACAGCTAAGACGATCAACTGATCGATGCACTACATTCTTGGTGTGATTCAGGTAATTAAGTTGTGGTTATGGATCGGCCATCCCGTTGCATGTGTCGTGGGCATGCGCAAATTATAGAGAACAAATATGAACACAAACAGATATATAGGTTGTACTTTACAGTGCTTCACAGTTCACACAGATAGATGGCAATTTTTGACAGATAGACGGTAAAAAAAAGACGTGGCTAGCGGGCGCCCGAGCGCCTGTTGGTGGGATCAAGCGCTTGTCCATATATGGAAGGAGCAGCCAAACGTGCATTATATCTTGTCCATAGGTGCATTTATTTGAGGATTTAAAAAGTTTAAAATACTGTAACTTTTGATGTAAGCGTCAAAATCCAGTTTCGCTTTCACGGTTAGGTTTCTCGTGACGAGTTCTTCAAAACTAGATCTCATATCAATAGGTTTCGTTAAACTTTTTTTTCGAGGCAACTTTAGGTACAATGAAGGCAACTTTAGTGTTATAGGAAAGCAACTTCATTTTCTTGCCTTGTAGATGTGCCTATAAGGTTGGTTTGTGTAAAAAAAAAAAAGAGAAAATCACACAAAACATGAGGCACCTTTAGTGCTACATATAAGCAACTTCATTGCGCACTATGTGTATCAATGAAATTTTGCTATCATTATCCCAACTTGCTTATCGTGTTTGCTCAGTTGCCTACTGTGGATGGTCAGTTGCCTACCACTGATGCCCAGTTGCCAACAATACTATGAAAATTGGCCTACCATTGATGCACGGTTGCCTGCTATTGGTAATTAGTTGCCTATCATTGCTGCTTAGTTTTTTAACTTTGCAAATTAATTGCATAGAATATTTATGGAGTTGTTATCACAAGGCAATTAATGTGTACACTCGGTCTAACTTGGTATCTAGACAAAAGCAATGATATAGGGAAAAGTCTAAGTTCTCCATTGATGAGGTTAGTGGAGGCAAAATAAGGACAATGACTTTCAGATTGTTATGCACTCGAGTACCACACAAAAATCGTTAGCAACTTTTGAGGTGTTTTTGTGCAACTCTAGTGCATTCCACAAGTAACTCATGTGTTTTTTCCATTATTATATCTGAAGATCTCAATAATTTTCGCGGGCAACTCGTGCAAAAATTATGAACAACTTGCATATGTTTGTGGGCAACTGTCTGATCCATCCCTTATATATAATAAATTCTCATCACCCTAGATGCAAGTTCTCATATGCCCCCACTTATGCAACTACTCAACACCCATGACCTGGATAGCCAACATTCACACGCTCAGTAGTATTGCGGGGAGACTCCCCTAGAAAAGGAATGCACAAGGCAACCATCCATCCCAATATAGTTTTAAAATTTGGAATCATGATAGATAACTTAGATCCCACAAAAACTTTTAAAGATTGTAGGCAAATGTGACGCCCGGGTAATTAGGCTACAGTAATCCCACGTTAATGATGCCACGTCACCACGGTTACTGTTGTTAATCTCGTGTTAGTTCAAAATCGATTCGAAATTCAAACTTAAAATAAAGTCAAACGGTAAAGATTTTAAAATATTGAAACTAAAATGTTGGGGTGTTGCCAAATAATGCATAGGTAATTATTGTGGAGAAACCACCCTTTTATAAAATGTTTAAAGGCTCTAAAGTAAATAAAACAGCAGCTATGACAATTAATTAAATGCCTTTTAAAAATAATAATAATGCAAACTATTTTAATTAGTTGTCAAACTTTTTGGGGCAGTAGAATAAATTATAACATTAATTTAGGAGTTGTATTTATATTTTATAAAACAGGAATTAAAAGAATAAAATAGAAAAGAAAATAGATAAGGAAAAAGAAAAACAACTCCCCCCCCCCGACTGGGCCTTGGCCCAGTTGGCCGTGTGGCCGAGCGGCCTGCCGGCCCACCCCCCGCGCCCCTGGCCTACTAGGCCCCCACCGGTAAACCCTAGCCGTAACCCCCACTTCCCCCACTCGTCTCCCCTCTCACTCCCTCGTCTTCCCCCTCTCGATCCCGATCTGGATCGGGATGGGGACGAACCACCGACGCCCGCCGCTAGACCCTGTCGCCCACGACGACCATCGCCACCCACCGCAGGTCGGCTGAAGCTCCTCCGCCGGACCGCCGCATCGCCGCCCCGCATCTGGCTCCATGCATCGTCCCCGCGGACCCCGATCCCGTCGCCCCCGTCGCTCGCCCGGAGCCACGTCGTCGACCATCGACAACTCGCCGGACCGCACCCTCGTCTCCGTCGCTCGTCCCCATCCTCCTCGCCGAACGGCTCGTCCTCGCCTCCTCCCCGGCTTGCTTCATCGCGCCTCGCCGCCCGATCCCCTGCAACGCACGTGAGGTTCCCCTCCCTTCTCCTCTTCTCGTCCGTCGCCGCGCACACCGTCCCGTCGTCGCGCGCCCCGCTAGCTCACTCGCGCGCTGCGCCTGCTGCTTCCCCGTGGTTCGGGCCCGCCTCCGACGTGGCCACCCCACATCCTGCCTCTGCCCGTCACGACTTCGCCATCGCCCGACCGCGCTCACCGTCGTCTCCACGCTCCGGCTACACCCCGCGCACGACCGCGACACGCCTTCTCGCCTTGCTGATCGCTGCGGCCCCGCTTACCTCTTCTGTACCTGAACGCCGAACCACGTGCGCTCGTTGTGGCCGCGTTCGGCCGCCGCAACTCCACGCGCCCCCTGGCCACCTCTGCCCAGCACCGCCGCCGACCCCTGCGCCGTCGCCGCCCGCCGGCGAGCGCGTACCCCGGCTCGCCGTGCCTTCCCCCCGTTGGCCGTGCCTGAGGCAGCGGACGGGCGCCTGTTGCGCCCGTTGCGGCTGCAACCGCACGCCCGTCGCCCGTTAGCCTGCCCGCTAAGGCCAAGTGGCCCAATGACATATGGGCCCCGCCCCCAGAACAAAAAAAATAAAATAATAATTATAATAATAAAAATTAAATAATAAAAATAAATTTAATTAATTAATTAACTAAATTAATTAATCCTGTTTAAATTAATCTAATTAATTAGTTAATTTAATTAAACAGTAATTAATTAGCTAAACCCGAATTAAACTAAGCAGTGTATGACATGCGGGACCCGCACGTCAGTTTGACCCAGTCAACGCCTTGTTGACTGCTGACGTCATGATGACGTCAGCATGCACTGTTCTGGATAATGCTGTTTTAAATTAATTAAATAAATGCTAAAATTAATTTAAATCTTTTAAAATTCATATAAAATAAACCGTAGCTCGGATGAAAATACTTTGTACATGAAAGTTGCTCAGAACGACGAGACGAATCCAGATACGCAGCCTGTTCGTCCGCCACGCGTCCCTAGCATAGTGAACCTGTAACATTTCACCTCCGGTTCATCTGTCCGAAAACGCGAAACACCGGGAATACCTTCCCGGATGTTTCCCCCCTTCGTCGGTATCACCTCCTACCGTGTTAGGGCACCCCTAGCACCGCATATTGTCATGTTACGCTTTGTGTTGCTTTGATTGCTCTGTTATTTATTGTGTTCCCCCTCCGTTACTTCTTTCCGGTAGACCCCGAGACTACCGGCGACCCCCAGTTCGACTACGGAGTTGACGACCCCTACTTGCCAGAGCAACCAGGCAAGCCCCCCCCCTTGATCACCAGATATCGCCTATTCTTCTCTATACTGCTTGCATTAGAGTAGTGTAGCATGTTACTGCTTTCCGTTAATCCTATCCTGATGCATAGCCTGTCATTGTTGCTACAGTTGTTACCCTTACCTGCTATCCTACTGCTTAGTATAGGATGCTAGTGTTCCATCAGTGGCCCTACACTCTTGTCCGTCTGCCATGCTATACTACTGGGCCGTGATCACTTCGGGAGGTGATCACGGGTATATACTATATACTTTATATACATGACACATGTGGTGACTAAAGTCGGGTCGGCTCGTTGAGTACCCGCAAGTGATTCTGATGAGGGGGCTGAAAGGACAGGTGGCTCCATCCCGGTAGAGGTGGGCCTGGGTTCCTGACGGCCCCCGACTGTTACCTTATGGCGGAGCGACAGGGCAGGTTGAGACCACCTAGGAGAGAGGTGGGCCTGGCCCTGGTCGGCGTTCGCGGATACTTAACACGCTTAACGAGTTCTTGGTATTTGATCTGAGTCTGGCCATTTGGTCTATACGCACTAACCAGCTACGCGGGAACAGTTATGGGCACTCGACGTCGTGGTATCAGCCGAAGTTCTTCTTGACGTCAGCGACGGAGCGGCGCGCGCCGGATTGGACTGGAACGCCTGCTAGGCTAGGTCTGCTTTCGGCCGCCCTCGCAACGTGTAGGTGTGCAATGGGCGATGGGCCCAGACCCCTGCGCGCATAGGATTTAGACCGCCGTGTGGACCTCTCTGTTGAGCCTAGGTGGGGCTGCGACGTGTTGATCTTGCGAGGCCGGGCATGACCCAGGAAAGTGTGTCCGGCCAAATGGGATCGAGCGTGTTGGGTTATGTGGTGCACCCCTGCAGGGAAGTTTATCTATTCGAATAGCCGTGTCCTCGGAAATAGGATGACCCGGAGTTGTACCTTGACCTTATGACAACTAGAACCGGATACTGAATAAAATACACCCTTCCAAGTGCCAGATATAACCCGGTGATCGCTCTCTAACAGGGCGACGAGGAGGGGATCGCCGGGTAGGATTATACTATACGATGCTACTTGGAGGACTTCAATCTACTCTCTTCTACATGCTGCAAGATGGAGGTGGCCAGAAGCGTAGTCTTCGACAGGATTAGCTATCCCCCTCTTATTCTGGCATTCTGCAGTTCAGTCCACCGATATGGTCCTTTACACATATACCCATGCATATGTAGTGTAGCTCCTTGCTTGCGAGTACTTTGGATGAGTACTCACGGTTGCTTTTCTCCCTCTTTTCCCCTTTCTATACCTGGTTGTCGCAACCAGATGCTGGAGTCCAGGAGCTAGAGATCCCGAGGATGATTCTACATGGAGTTCGGCTTCGAGGAGTAGTTAGGAGGTCCCAGGCAGGAGGCCTTGCCTTTTCGATCGTTGCTACTTTTCTGCTAGCCTTCTTAAGGCAATCTTGTTTAACTTATGTCTGTACTCAGATATTGTTGCTTCCGCTGACTCGTCTGTGATCGAGCACTTGTATTCGAGCCCTCGAGGCCCCTGGCTTGTATTATGATGCTTGTATGACTTATTTATGTTTTAGAGTTGTGTTGTGATATCTTCCCGTGAGTCCCTGATCTTGATCGTACACATTTGCATGCATGATTAGTGTACGGTCAAATCGGGGGCGTCACAAGTTGGTATCAGAGCCAACTGCCTGTAGGAATCCCCCTTTCCAACTCCTTGGCCGAAGTCGAGTCTAGGCATTGCAAAACTTTTACTAACATGGCTGTGTGTCTTACGGGCCCACATCGCCATTGGGTGGTATTAGGATCTTTTACTCCTTGCCTATACTCTGGGACTCTGATCTCTCTTCTATTCGGGTTAAGTGAATTTTGCTAAATCTAACATTAGGATCTCGTTATCACTTTCACCCGGAGAGCCCCTTATTACTGATGATCGTCTGCTGCACGTGAAGACCCTAAAGATACTCTCCGCTGATAACCCGAGAACTTGTGTTCATCGCTTTTGCAATTCCCTTTCATCGATAAACTCCTATGGATAACCGCGTATACTCGCCATTCATACAATGTTTCCCAGTTGATCTTGTTATTACAAGATACCCCGAAATTATCTCTGTTATTCCGAGAATCCTTGAACTTACTGCCTTGCTGTTCTTTGTCACCTGAATACCCCTACGGATAATTCTCGCACTTACCGAGTATCCGCTCATCCCCAGTTGAATTCAAGTATATCACAAAAGTGTTCAGAATACCATTCGATCTTTCGAAAATCCTCAGGAGCCTATTGCTCTTGAAATTCTTGCTTACTAGCATTATGATTAATCCCATAAGTCTCGAAATCTTATTGGCAGCCTTTGTCATTATCTTTTTGAGTCCATTGATTCAATATGTTGCGAATGCTCGCAATCCTCAATCAGATCCTAGAATTCATCCTTCCGGCTCAGACATCATTTTTAACATGAGCTGGATCTCGACCAATCAAATCGTCATCGATTGTACCCCTAAGCCTACTCAACTTATCCATCCTTGATCAGAGCGTTGCTTCTGACCCCCTGATTTGGAAATCATAATTCTTTTGCATTTGAACTTTGAGTTAGTCCGTTGTTTCTATAATCAGATCTCCTTGCATTCTTCCTCCTCTGGTTGAGTACCGATGCTCACATCAGATCCCTTGTGGACCATCGGTTCCTTTGTTGGATTTTATCCGACAGTGTCCTTCCTATTGAATAACCTTGTGAGCCTTTCCATGGGTATATAATGCCTTTGGTAAATTGTATCATCTGCTTTTGAACAATGCTCTTCTTTCGAGCTTGTAATATTTACTCCGAAGTTTGTGGTATATGTTCCTAAAATGCCCCGATGGGTTGAACCTATGCCTTTCATAATATGTGTGAACTCGAAAGTTTTCATGAGTCATACTCTTCTGGTATTTTGCCAGATAAAAATTTTCAACACTGCAACTTCATCAAACGCGAGAAGTGAATGAAAGGTTATGCATTGAAGAAGTGGGAGTCGACCTTGAACTTTGTGTTCATGCCCATGAAAATGATTTAGACCGTCTTGGAAGCTTCTTGCAAAATGATTATCCAGCTGTATGATTCTTTCGGTATTCTTGAAATTGATTCCTTACAGTTACGGTTTCGCCCATGCTGTCCTGATCTGGTATATCTGAGGGAAATCCATTTCCAGTGCCTCGTCTATTTTTGGCAATGTTGAAGTATCTACTGTCATAGGTCAATGACCCGGTTCTACCTCTATCATGTCCTACCTTCGAGTATTACCCCCCTGGTATCTCGGAAATGTCTTGCCATTGCACCACATCTTACTAACTTTGTTGAAGTAATGTTTTTCCTTGTCGCAATCACTCTACGGGTTCTGGGTTGTTATCAACCGAGGACACCAAATAGTGAAATTATTCCGCACTACAAGTCAAATACCCCTAGTAGTTTTACTAGGAAACTCTGAACTCAATCCGGTCATTCCTAGACTATCGGCTGCATCCTGGTCTTGCTACCTTGGACTGTGCTACCTCGTCCTTCTCTGGTGCACGAATTCTTTAGTGTGTGAGCACGACTTACGTCAAGCTTTCAACATCATGTTGCTTGACTTGAAAGGCAACTTTGGTCCCGAGCTTGCATCTTATATATTGATCCTATAAGTTGCCACTTCGTCATTCCCTTGCTGGTTGCCGTTGTTGTTTGATTGCATCCTCTTGAAACCTCCCGGCAAATGTGTCGGATCACCTTCAACACTTTGACTTCTTCCGAGATGTCAACTGTGTTCATGATGAGAAATACCCTCCTTGCCCTCGATGATTTTTATTATCATCGTCAACACCCTTGACTTCCTTTTCATCGCGAACTTGTCCACATTATGAATACAACTTGCTCTCCAGCTAGTGTTGTGTTCTTCCTTGAAGTATTACCGTCTTTTCTGTCGAGAATGCTGCGGGGATTGCTCCACCTCTTAGAAATTCTCGGTATGATGATACTTCTCACCATCAACATTCTTCCTTGGTCCCGGTGTTGCTTTTAACCAGGATACCAATATGCTAACGATGTTGTTTGAGTTCTGTACTTCTATTAACCCTATTGCTTTGAAGTTAACGATCTACAGTTCATTCTTAGACTGTTGGTTATTTATTCGTCACTCTAACGTTGATCTTGCTACCTAAGCCCATATCTCGCGTGCACCGTCAACCAATGTTTAATCATGTATGTTTCCTCGAGCATACCTCATTATATCATTTGAACTGACAAAAGCTATCTCCTTGTTCACATAATTGTGGAAATCCATCTTCTGGAAATCTCGATGAATTGTCACTGAGTCCATCAGCCACCTCCTAACCCTCCCCTTGAATTAATGATGAACTTTTGTTTCAGAACTAGCTTCCATGGTTCATTTCCTGAGAAATCTTACGATGTCTTATCGTCAATTTGTGTCGCACCTTTTTCTTCTCAGGCATCCTAAGTCTGAGGTATCGTGACACCAATCAGATCTGAATCTCAGTCAGATATGATGGTTGGAACATATTTCCAAGAGTTATAACATTGGTCTCTACATAACCCGGTAAGGTGGTGTCTTTGCTTAGCACCCCTAGCCAGAGGACCTTTTGTTATAATTTCCTTTTTAGCAAGGTTAACTATTCTTCCATGAGGAAATTGTAAGACTTACTCTATAAGTTGTTCCTGATGGATCCTTTGTGTATCCATGGCCTGATCTTACCTATTCACCATGTCAATGCTATCTCGAAGCATGTCTATGGTACTCTGATTTTCAACAGGAACATTTGAAGCCCAAAGCTAATTGTTTCCTGCTCAATTATCCAAACACCGTTGTATGGGTAATGTCATGAAATTTCTCTCCCGTACCTAAAGAGTTTTCTACATTATATCATGTCATGGATATCATGCTCTACTTGTCCTTGGGAAGGATATACCATTGAAATATGTGTTTAAACACATTTTCCTTTCCATTCTTCTGTTTAATCTGATAATCATATTTTCCTTTCCATTGTTTGGTTTAACCTTTCTGGTGATCTATATGATCTAAGCAGTAATATTCTCCTGCTTATGTAAACACCTCGGTGTACAACTCTGTCAGTAAGACCCTGTTACTATTGTTGGTGACATTTCGGTAACCACCGATGGACGAGAACTTTGCCTAATGGTCCGCCTCGTTTCAACGAGCAGGAAAATGGTTCTCTTCGTCCCTCACCCTTGGTACCGACGATGTTACTGACAGGCTACCCTCTGACATGCCGTGTTATCATGATCGTGCAAGATGTCACCGCCCTTCCTACTTTTAACCCACATGGTGGGCCCATAACCCACAGTTCCACAGGATCGAAACCTGACTCTCTTGTGCACCCCCTGTTCCCAAATTTATTCATCGCGCGTGGCCTCGTATGTAATTCACGGACCACCGTCCTACTGACCTATACTGGCATCAGACATAATACTTATTCTGATTGCTTTGAACCCCTTTCGCACTTTGTTTCAGGCTTCGAACGATTGCCTACCCGTTTGAAACTTCTCATGGTACTTTCTTACTTGCTCTCGGTTTTTCTTAAGATTTAGTTCGAGAGTTACTTTCCGCCACCTTCCCCGATGATATTGACCAGATAGTAAACCTTGCAGAGGTCCGTTCTTCCAGAATACCCCCGTACTCTGTCGTAAGTACGATGGAGTTCCCAAAGAAAGGACGACAACTTTATCATGATGACCTGAAACAGCAGAATGAAGACATCAATGTAATGGATCAACCTCTTCGAGAAGAACAACCAAGACCAAGAACACTCTCTAGAATTTCGTAACCAGATCCCTTCCCCCTTATAACCACTCCTAAATCTCGGGATGAGATTTCTTGAAGTGGAGGAGAATTGTGACGCCCGGGTAATTAGGCTACAGTAATCCCACGTTAATGATGCCACGTCACCACGGTTACTGTTGTTAATCTCGTGTTAGTTCAAAATCGATTCGAAATTCAAACTTAAAATAAAGTCAAACGGTAAAGATTTTCAAATATTGAAACTAAAATGTTGGGCTGTTGCCAAATAATGCATAGGTAATTATTGTGGAGAAACCACCCTTTTATAAAATGTTTAAAGGCTCTAAAGTAATTAAAACAGCAGCTATGACAATTAATTAAATGCCTTTTAAAAATAATAATAATGCAAACTATTTTAATTAGTTGTCAAACTTTTTGGGGCAGTAGAATAAATTATAACATTAATTTAGGAGTTGTATTTATATTTTATAAAACAGGAATTAAAAGAATAAAATAGAAAAGAAAATAGATAAGGAAAAAGAAAAACAACTGCCCCCCCCCCTGACTGGGCCTTGGCCCAGTTGGCCGTGTGGCCGAGCGGCCTGCCGGCCCACCCCCCGCGCCCCTGGCCTACTAGGCCCCCACCGGTAAACCCTAGCCGTAACCCCCACTTCCCCCACTTGTCTCCCCTCTCACTCCCTCGTCTCCCCCCTCTCGATCCCGATCTAGATCGGGATGGGGACGAACCATCGACGCCCGCCGCTAGACCCTGTCGCCCACGACGACCATCGCCACCCACCGCAGGTCGGCTGAAGCTCCTCCGCCGGGCCGCCGCATCGCCGCCCCGCATCTGGCTCCATGCATCGTCGCCGCGGACCCCGATCCTGTCGCCCCCGTCGCTCGCCCGGAGCCACGTCGTCGACCATCGACCACTCGCCGGACCGCACCCTCGTCTCCGTCGCTCGTCCCCATCCTCCTCCTCGCCGAACGGCTCGTCCTCGCCTCCTCCCCGGCTTGCTTCATCGCGCCTTGCCGCCCGATCCCCTGCAACGCACGTGAGGTTCCCCTCCCTTCTCCTCTTCTCATCCGTCGCCGCGCACACCGTCCCGTCGTCGCGCGCCCTGCTATCACTCGCGCGCTGCGCCTGCTGCTTCCCCGTGGTTCGGGCCCGCCTCCGACGTGGCCACCCCACATCCTGCCTCTGCCCGCAGCGCCCGTCGCCCGTTAGCCTGCCCGCTAAGGCCAAGTGGCCCAATGACATATGGGCCCCGCCCCCAGAACAAAAAAAATAAAATAATAATAATAATAATAATAATAATAAATTTAATTAATTAATTAACTAAATTAATTAATCCTGTTTAAATTAATCTAATTAATTAGTTAATTTAATTAAACAGTAATTAATTAGCTAAACCCGAATTAAACTAAGCAGTGTATGACATGCGGGACCCGCACGTCAGTTTGACCCAGTCAACGCCCTGTTGACTGCTGACGTCATGATGACGTCAGCATGCACTGTTCTGGATAATGCTGTTTTAAATTAATTAAATAAATGCTAAAATTAATTTAAATCTTTTAAAATTCATATAAAATAAACCGTAGCTCGGATGAAAATACTTTGTACATGAAAGTTGCTCAGAACGACGAGACGAATCCAGATACGCAGCCCGTTCGTCCGCCACGCGTCCCTAGCATAGTGAACCTGTAACATTTCACCTCCGGTTCATCTGTCCGAAAACGCGAAACACCGGGAATACCTTCCTGGATGTTTCCCCCCTTCGTCGGTATCACCTACTACCGCGTTAGGGCACCCCTAGCACCGCGTATTAACATGTTACGCTTTGTGTTGCTTTGATTGCTTTATTATTTATTGTGTTCCCCATCCGTTACTTCTTTCCGGTAGACCCCGAGACTACCGGCGACCCCCAGTTCGACTACGGAGTTGACGAACCCTACTTGCCAGAGCAACCAGGCAAGCCCCCCCCCCTTGATCAACAGATATCGCCTATTCTTCTCTATACCGCTTGCATTAGAGTAGTGTAGCATGTTACTGCTTTCCGTTAATCCTATCCTGATGCATAGCCTGTCATTGTTGCTACAGTTGTTACCCTTACCTGCTATCCTACTGCTTAGTATAGGATGCTAGTGTTCCATCAGTGGCCCTACACTCTTGTCCGTCTGCCATGCTATACTACTGGGCCGTGATCACTTCGGGAGGTGATCATGGGTATATACTATATACTTTATATACATGACACATGTGGTGACTAAAGTCGGGTCGGCTCGTTGAGTACCCGCAAGTGATTCTGATGAGGGGGCTGAAAGGACAGGTGGCTCCATCCCGGTAGAGGTGGGCCTGGGTTCCTGACGGCCCCCGACTGTTACCTTATGGCGGAGTGATAGGGCAGGTTGAGACCACCTAGGAGAGAGGTGGGCCTGGCCCTGGTCGGCGTTCGCGGATACTTAACACGCTTAACGAGTTCTTGGTATTTGATCTGAGTCTGGCCATTTGGTCTATACGCACTAACCAGCTACGCGGGAACAGTTATGGGCACTCGACGTCGTGGTATCAGCCGAAGTTCTTCTTGACGTCAGCGACGGAGCGGCGCGCGCCGGATTGGACTGGAACGCCTGCTAGGCTAGGTCTGCTTCCGGCCGCCCTCGCAACGTGCAGGTGTGCAATGGGCGATGGGCCCAGACCCCTGCGCGCATAGGATTTAGACCGCCGTGTGGACCTCTCTGTTGAGCCTAGGTGGGGCTGCGACGTGTTGATCTTGCGAGGCCGGGCATGACCCAGGAAAGTGTGTCCGGCCAAATGGGATCGAGCGTGTTGGGTTATGTGGTGCACCCCTGCAGGGAAGTTTATCTATTCGAATAGCCGTGTCCCTCGGAAAAAGGACGACCCGGAGTTGTACCTTGACCTTATGACAACTAGAACCGGATACTGAATAAAATACACCCTTCCAAGTGCCAGATATAACCCGGTGATCGCTCTCTAACAGGGCGACGAGGAGGGATCGCCGGGTAGGATTATGCTATACGATGCTACTTGGAGGACTTCAATCTACTCTCTTCTACATGCTGCAAGATGGAGGTGGCCAGAAGCGTAGTCTTTGACAGGATTAGCTATCCCCCTCTTATTCTGGCATTCTGCAGTTCAGTCCACCGATATGGTCCTTTACACATATACCCATGCATATGTAGTGTAGCTCCTTGCTTGCGAGTACTTTGGATGAGTACTCACGGTTGCTTTTCTCCCTCTTTTCCCCTTTCTATACCTGGTTGTCGCAACCAGATGCTGGAGTCCAGGAGCTAGAGATCCCGAGGATGATTCTACATGGAGTTCGGCTTCGAGGAGTAGTTAGGAGGTCCCAGGCAGGAGGCCTTGCCTTTTCGATCGTTGCTACTTTTCTGCTAGCCTTCTTAAGGCAATCTTGTTTAACTTATGTCTTTACTCAGATATTGTTGCTTCCGCTGAATCGTCTGTGATCGAGCACTTGTATTCGAGCCCTCGAGGCCCCTGGCTTGTATTATGATGCTTGTATGACTTATTTATGTTTTAGAGTTGTGTTGTGATATCTTCCCGTGAGTCCCTGATCTTGATCGTACACATTTGCGTGCATGATTAGTGTACGGTCAAATCGGGGGCGTCACAGCAAATTAGGTCCCTTGATGGACAACTTAGGTCTCATCTTCCCTCACTATGCAACCGGTCCTCACATTTTGAGCAACTCCTTCTCATTGTGCGAGCAACTCATTCCCATCTTATGAGCAACTCCTGTATGCGTCAACCTCTCGACCCCGCTCCTCTCCAACCCTGCTCATCACATGCGTGATAGTTAAAAAACCTGAAAGAACTCTAGCATTACTACTTTAGGCACAAAAGTAGTGAAACGTCACATCATAGAAAGAGTAAAAAATGGCATCACAAAAAAACATAGGGTTATCTAACTTATACTATTTTTGCAGGGAACTTCGTGCGAAAAATATGATCAACTTACATAGATTTGTGGGCAAACTTTCAGATATGCCCCCTATGCAACTCTTGATCCCCCCTAGCAACTCGATGTCACACTATGTGCAACTCCTACTCATCTTTTGTGTATGCAACTATACATATCTGCATATAAAAATTGTTCTTGCAAACTCTCAGCAACTTCCCCCTAGCAGAAATCCACACAATTTTTCTAGCAAAGATCCAAAGCAACTATTCCTATATACAATTATCCTAGCAAATCCTAGCAATTGTATTACCAAAAAACAATGCTTGTTTCTAGCAAACCAAGCACATGTATTAGCAAACCAGAATGCAAAACTGAGCAATTCTCCTACAAAACCAAGCAACTGCATTACTAAAAAACATATATGGGAAAATTGTCCTAGCAAAACCAAGCAAATTGTCCCTAGCATTACTACTTGAATTGTCTACTTCAGGCAGAAAAAACCTATGACCAACTTGAATAGGCTTTGTGGACAACTATCTGACCCCCACCCCCCTCCCAATGCAACTTATATATTCTAGCAAAAATCCAAAACAACTCAATTACAAAGAAAACACAAAAATGAAAATCTGTTCTAGCAAAAAAAAGCAACTGTTCTAGGAAAACCAAGCAACTGCATTAAAAAATGCAAAAACCTGTTCAAAACAAATCCGAGCAACTGCCTAACAATGATGCCCTCGCTAATTAGTTGGCTAATATACTAGGAGAAGTTGTCTATCGGCGTAGCTCATATTGCCTATACTCTGAAACATAGTATTAGCATACTTGATAGTGTGGTAGACAACTTATATGTCAATTTAGTGAACATGATAGTCATGGGAGGCAACTTATAAGGACTTCTCGTTGGTTGATAGGCAATCATAGTAGGCAAACAAAGAATAAGTTGCTTTTCTACAGCACTAAAGTTGCCTCATCAGCACTCAAAGTTGCTCTAAAAATAAAGTTTGCCTAAACATACCCATGTGAGATCTAGTTTTGAAGAACTCGTCGCGAGAAACCCAACCGTGAAAACAAATCTAAATTTTGATACTCGAACCAAAAGTTATGGCTTTTTAATTTTGTAAAACCCAAATAAATGCACATATTTTTTCATTCTTGACTGATTTATGTAAAGTAGGGAGCATTCGAAGGGATGGAGACAAGATACTTTCCTTTTTTATAGTGTAATGATGACAAGGGATGCTAATTACCTTTTATGGTAGGCCTGCTCGGACGCACCGCGTGCCATGTAAGTTTTTTTGCCGTATATAGCGTGCGCTCGCGAGGTCCATTGGGCGCAGCTGCACGATTCAGTATTTGGGTAAAAAAAAGCCTTGATGTTCAGATAACTAATTAATCAGCCAGACAGAGCTCAGGCAGCGGCTCGGTGCCAAACACCTTGAGGTAGGCCTTCCTGTATTCCTTGGTGTATTCCTCGTAGTCGGCGGGGAGCTCGGCGTAGCCCTTCTCCTCCACGTCCTCCTTGATCTGCTGCTGGTACTCGAAGAGTTCATCCCTCAACTTGTTGAAGAAGCCAGCGGACTTGAACATTGTGAAGCGGGGAGGCTTTTCCCAGGACAGGATGTCGTTCACCATCTCTGCAGGCATCTTCTTCTCCTCCTCCTCCGAACCCGCCTTGGGAAACCGCTTCTCTTTGCCACGGCGCGACGATCCCTTCTCGCCACCACGACGCGGCGGTGCTGCCTTGGGAAATCCCTTCTCTCCACCACGACGCGACGCCATGGGCACCTCCACCTCCACCTCCACCTCCTGCGAGCCGGCACTGGAAGAAGACCCCTTCTTGTTCTTCGCCGGTGGAAGGGGAGTAGTAGACTCCTCCTTTTGCCGCGCCGGTACGGTCATCGCCACTGCCGCCTCCTCCTCCTCCGGCACACCCGCCAACGGATCTTTCTCGCCGGCAGTTGCCATCGCTCGATCCAAGCAGGTTAGGTTGGGTGTTTTGCGTTCAGGAGTCTCCATCTTATAGACAATGTCGGACAAGGCGATCGTGGAGTCTGTCCCGTCATCTCGGCCAAGACTCCAATTGGTCTCCTCAGGCCGCACGAAGTTGGGTTAGGATGCGTCTGGGCATTGGTAGATTTTTTTATAAGGGGAATATATTAATATCGCAAAAATACTAATTACATCCAGCATCTGCATCAACAAGACATCAAAAGACATTAAGGATGCACACAGCTAAGAACAAAAATATAAAAAGAGAAATATAAAAAACAAAGACCCCGTTGCAATGATGAAACACTCACAACAGCAACACTTTAACCACCACCAAAAACAACAGCCGGACTACATAAGAAGTCTCCAAAAGCGACATCTCCAAAAGGAAAACAATGCACAAGCGTTGTCGTCGCCCGATCAAGGATCTTGAGTTTTCACGGAGGAGAGAGTCCGAGATCCCAAAACAATGCATTTACAAGACCATTGTCAGTAACAACCAATGAAGGCCAGACCTTGGGCTTTCACCCTGGAGATCGCGGCTCGGTACTCGGGAAGCACCCCCAAAAATGTTGTCCACCTGTGTTGCCGCCCCCTCCTGCCAAGGCCACCGCTGCAAGTCTTCACCACCCGACACATAGGAAAAAGGTTGTGTCGCCTTTCTTCAACGTAAACAAAGCTCCTCTCTGTCGTTACAAGTCTCCAATCGCAGCCACCATGACTTTCTTCACCATTATCAACGTCGTGAAAATCTATACTTAGACATGTCCCATGGAACTGGCAAGGCAGCGACGCTTCATGCCATGCCCTCATGAAGCCTCTCTAGCCGAAGATGAGGGCACGGCCGGCCGGATCAATTCTTATCTAGCTATTCAGTGGCGTCATGCGCCAAAAGCTGAGATCTCCGAGCGGAAGACCAGAACCCGTCAGTGTCCAGATCGAGGAGGCCGGCATGAAGCAGATCAAAATTTTGGAGCACAAAGAACAACAAGGCCAACCACCGCAGGACTCCCCTGGATCCTGACGGGTCAGATCTGGGTCGTGCCGCCGCCAACCCAGGCGAGAGCCGCCGCAGCGACCATCCCTCCATGACCGGGACGAAGAACCGAAGACCGGCCGCCTCCAAGCTCTTGGCCAGCGCCGCCGCGCCCCCGCCCGGGATCGCCGGCCTGCGCCAAGCCCCCACGTGCGGAGAGGAGAGAGGACGCCGCCGCTGCCAGCACCAGCTAGGCTTTGGAGCACGAAGTTCACTAGTCTCTGTCAACAAGTGTAGTTGATGTCAATCTTGAAGTATTCATGTCCAGACAAAGAAGATAGTGTTGGGTCGGTCACACCTAGATGTACGGTTTGCTCGATGGAATACCAAAATCGACGCCGCTGGTGCTAAAGCACCAACGGTCCAATGAACACACAACCCACTCCCCCTGCATTGTCCACTAGGGAAAGGCAAACATGTCCACCCGATTTCGTCGCTAGATTCGAGGACAAACACACCATCAAAGCCAGAGAAAGTCGATTGAGACCTATGGCACACCCCCACCACCACCGTGAGAAGGGCCAAAGTGAAAGACATATGAGACGTACATGTCCATCCGAACTAGCCGCAGGTTCCAGCGTCTCACGAGTCACCGGAATCGTAGAAGAAGTTGAAGGAGTCCTTATTAAGCGATGTCGTCACCACCCTAGGAACGGCCGAAGCGGTGGACAACGAAGACCTACCAAAAGATCCCTACCAAAAGATCCAAGATGGGAGGAAACTAAAACTCCCACTCAAATATTTTTAAGTGCAGATCATGCCCAGTCAAACATCGCATACTTTCACTTAATACACAAGTAAGGTGGTCGTGCGTCACAATGGATCACCCATTGGTGTGATGCCAATTACACGTTAAACTCACATGTACAGAATACATAATCTTAGACTACTTGAAAATATTAAAAATAAATTTATTTTTTCGATGAATCAAGGAGCGAATCAATTTTCCTCTGTGTCGTGATATGGCCGCCGCAAACAAAGAACATCTCCGGGGTCCCTCACCTCCACCGTTGTTTCGATGGCGGCGAGAGGAAGGGTAACCCGTGACTTTGTTTCCGCCCGTGTCACTACTAGGAAAACCCTTACCAGTAGCGCTGGTTTTTTGGCTAGCAGTAGCGCGGGCAGGCGCGCTACTGCTATGGTGCTATAGCTATTTTTTAGCAGTAGCGCTTGTTTGAACCAGCGCTACTGCTATCTATATCTAGCAGTAGCGCGCCTCTGCCCATCGCTACTGCTAATACTAGTAGCGTGCCCCTTCAAAAAAACGCTACTGGTAAGCAGCGCTGCTACTACTCCAATACCCCACGCTACTGCTAGTATTTCTTTTTTATGTTGATGTATTCGTATTTTTACAGGTTTTATATAGTTACAACATACACATACACTGGAACTATATGAAAAAGGAATGTCTCATGATCATCATCGAAGTGGTACAACATAGTCTCATCATATCAACATAGTCTCAACACAAATGATGTCGATCTCATCATCATCTCGAAATAGCGTTACAAGTTAATGATCACATGTCTCTTACATTGTCACCGTAGACACATGTTTCATCATCTACCTAAACTAAGACATACACGATAAGAGCGATCACGATGATCAAAAGCGATATTATGTAGTAGTTTTTGCAGCGGCGCTGGTTCTGAATCCCCTGTTGTGCTATGAACCTCAAGTAACTAGTTCGGCTTCCGCTCTGCTATCAAACCCTTTCTGGCTTCCGCCGGAGAAGCCAGAGACTTGGGCCTGACACTCTGGCCATGAAGGAAATATGCCCTAGAGGCAATAATAAAGTTATTATTTATTTCCTTATATCATGATAAATGTTTATTATTCATGCTAGAATTGTATTAACCAGAAACATAATACAGGTGTGAATACATAGACAAACAAAGTGTCACTAGTATGCCTCTACTTGACTAGCTCGTTGATCAAAGATGGCTATGTTTCCTAGCCATAGACATGAGTTGTCATTTGATTAACGAGATCACATCATTAGGAGAATGATGTGATTGACTTGACCCATTCCGTTAGCTTAGCACTCGATCGTTTAGTATGTTGCTATTGCTTTCTTCATGACTTATACATGTTCCTATGACTATGAGATTATGCAACTCCAGTTTACCGGAGGAACACTTTGTGTGCTACCAAACGTCACAACGTAACTGGGTGATTATAAAGGTGCTCTACAGGTGTCTCCGAAGGTACTTGTTGGGTTGGCGTATTTCGAGATTAGGATTTGTCACTCCGATTGTCGGAGAGGTATCTCTGGGCCCTCTCGGTAATGCACATCACTTAAGCCTTGCAAGCATTGCAACTAATGAGTTAGTTGTGGGATGATGTATTATGGAACGAGTAAAGAGACTTGCCGGTAACGAGATTGAACTAGGTATTGAGATACTGACGATCGAATCTCGGGCAAGTAACATACCAATGACAAAGGGAACAACATATGTTGTTATGCAGTCTGACCGATAAAGATCTTCGTAGAATATGTGGGAGCCAATATGAGCATCCAGGTTCCGCTATTGGTTATTGACCGGAGACGTGTCTCGGTCATGTCTACATTGTTCTCGAACCCGTAGGGTCCGCACGCTTAAAGTTCGATGACGGTTATATTATGAGTTTATGTGTTTTGATGTACCGAAGGTTGTTCGGAGTCCCGGATGTGATCACAGACATGACGAGGAGTCTCGAAATGGTCGATACATGAAGATTGATATATTGGAAGCCTATATTTGGATATCGGAAGTGTTCCGGGTGAAATCGGGTTTTTACCGGAGTACCGAGGGGTTACCGGAATCCCCCCCCCCCCCGGGCTTAATGGGCCATAGTGGGCCTTTGTGGAGAAGAGGAGAGGCGGCCAGGGCAGGGCTGCGCGCCCCTCCCCCTAGTACGAATGGGACAAGGAGAGGGGGGCGGCGCCCCCCTTTCCTTCCTCTCTCCCTCCTCTTTCCCCCTTCACTCCTAATCCAACTAGGAAAAGGGAGGGAGTCCTACTCCCGGTGGGAGTAGGACTCCACCTGGCGCGCCCCTCCTGGCCGGCTGCACCTTCCCCCCTTGCTCCTTTATATACGGGGGCAGGGGCACCCTAGAGACACAACAATTGATCGTTTGATCTTTTAGTCGTGTGCGGTGCCCCCCTCCACCATAGTCCACCTCGATAATACTGTAGCGGTGCTTAGGCGAACCCCTGCGTAGGTAGAACATCATCATCGTCACCACGCCGTCGTGCTGACGAAACTCTCCCTCAACACTCGGCTAGATCGGAGTTTGAGGGACGTCATCGGGCTGAACGTGTGCTGAACTCGGAGGTGCCGTGCGTTCGGTACTTGATCGGTCGGATTGTGAAGACGTACGACTACATCAACCGCGTTGTGCTAACGCTTCCGCTTTTGGTCTACGAGGGTACGTGGACATACTCTCCCCTCTCGTTGATATGCATCACCATGATCTTGCGTGTGCGTAGGAAAATTTTGAAATTACTACGTTCCCCAACAGTGGTATCCGAGCCAGGTTTTATGCGTTGATGTTATATGCACGAGTAGAACACAAGTGAGTTGTGGGCGATACAAGTCATACTGCTTACCAGCATGTCATACTTTGGTTCGGCGGTATTGTTGGATGAAGCGGCCCGGACCGACATTACGCGTATGCTTACGCGAGACTGGTTTTACCGCCGTGCTTTGCACACAGGTGATTAGCGGGTGTCAGTTTCTCCAACTTTAGTTGAACCGAGTGTGGCTACGTCCGGTCCTTGTGAAGGTTAAAACAACACTAACTTGACGAACTATCGTTGTGGTTTTGATGCGTAGGTAAGAACAGTTCTTGCTCAGCCCGTAGCAGCCACGTGAAACTTGCAACAACAAAGTAGAGGACGTCTAACTTGTTTTTGTAGGGCATGTTGTGATGTGATATGGTCAAGACGTGATGAGATATAAGTTGTTGTATAAGATGATCATGTTTTGTTGAAGTTATCGGCAACTGGCAGAAGCCTTATGGTTGTCTCTTTATTGCATAAGATGCAAGCGCCAAATAATTGCTTTACTTTATCGCTATGCGATAGCAATAGTTGGCGAGACGACCATGTGACGACACATTGATATAGATCAAGATGATGGAGATCATGGTGTCATGTCGGTGACGATGGAAATCATGACGATGCTTTGAAGATGGATATCAAAGGCACAAGATGATGATGGCCATATCATGTCACATATTTTGATTGCATGTGATGTTTATCTTTTATACATCTTATTTTGCTTAGTTCGACGGTAGCTTTATAAGATTATCTCTCACTAATTATCAAGGTATAAGTGTTCTCCCTGAGTATGCACCGTTGCAAAAGTTCTTCGTGCTGAGACACCACGTGATGATCGGGTGTGATAGGCTCTACGTTCAAATACAACGGGTGCAAAATAGTTGCACACCCGGAATACTCAGGTTAAACTTGACGAGCCTAGCATATAACAGATATGGCCTCGGAACACTGAGACCGAAAGGTCGAGCGTGAATCATATAGTAGATATGATCAACATAGTGATGTTCACCATTGAAACTACTCCATCTCACGTGATGATCGGACATGGTTTAGTTGATATGGATCACGTGATCACTTAGAGGATTAGAGGGATGTCTATCTAAGTGGGAGTTCTTAAGTAATATGATTAATTGAACTTAAATTTATCATGAACTTACTCCTGGTAGTATTAGCATATCTATGTTGTAGATCAATAGCTCGCGTTTAGCTCCCCTGTTTTATTTTTGATATGTTCCTAGAGAAAATTAAGTTGAAAGATGTTAGTAGCAATGATGCGGATTGGATCCGTGATCTGAGGTTTATCCTCATTGCTGCACAGAAGAATTATGTCCTTGATGCACTGCTAGGTGACAAACCTATTGCAGGAGCAGATACAGATGTTATGAATGTTTGCTAGCTTAATATGATGACTACTTGATAGTTTAGTGCACCATGCTTAAACGGCTTAGAATCGGGACTTCAAAGACGTTTTGAACGTCATGGACCATATGAGATGTTCCAGGAATTGAAGTTAATATTTCAAGCAAATACCCGAGTTGATAGATATGAAGTCTCCAACAAGTTCTATAGCTAAAAGATGGAGGAGAATAGCTCAAGCAGTGAGCATGTGCTCAGATTGTCTGGGTACTACAATCGCTTGAATCAAGTGGGAGTTAATCTTTCAGATAAAATAGTGATTGACAGAATTCTCTAGTCACCATCACCAAGTTAGTAGAACTTCGTGATGAACTATAATATGCAAGGGATAACGGAAACTATTCCCAAGCTCTTCGTGATGCTGAAATCGACGAAGGTAGAAACCAAGAAAAGCATCAAGTGTTGATGGTAAACAAAAACCACTAGTTTCAAGTAAAGGGACAAAGGGAAGAGGGGAACTTCAAGATGAACGGCAAGCAAGTTGCTGCTCAAGTAAAAAAGCCCAAGTATAGACCTAAGCCTGAAACTGAGTGCTTCTACTGCAAAGGGACTGGTCACTGGAAGCGGAACTACCCAAAGTAATTGGCGGATAAGAAGGATGGCAAAGTGAACATAGGTATATTTGATATACATTTTATTGATGTGTACTTTACTAGTGTTTATAGCAACCCCTCAGTATTTGATACTAGTTCAGTTGCTAAGGATAGTAACTCGAAACGGGAGTTGCAGAATGAACAGAGACTAGTTAAGGGTGAAGTGACGATGTGTATTGGAAATGGTTCCAAGATTGATATGATCATCATCGCACACTCCCTGTACTTTCGGGATTAGTGTTGAACCTAAAATAAATGTTATTTAGTGTTTGCGTTGAGCATGAATATGATTGGATCATGTTTATTGCAATACAGTTATTCATGTAAGTTAGAGAATAACTGTTGTTCTGTTTACATGAATAAAACCTTCTATGGTCATACACCCAATGAAAATGGTTTGTTGGATCTCGATCGTGGTGATACACATTTTCATAATATTGAAGCCAAAAGATGCAAAATTAATAACGATAGTGCAACTTATTTGTGGCACTGCCGTTTAGGTCATATTAGTGTAAAGCGCATGAAGAAAATCCATGCTGATGGGCTTTTGGAATCACTTGATTATGAATCAGTTGATGCTTGCGAACCATGCCTTATGGGCAAGATGACTAAGACTCCGTTCTCCGGAACAATGGAGCGAGCAACTGACTTATTGGAAATAATACATACTGATGTATGCGATCCGATGAGTGTTGAGGCTCGCGGCGGGTATCGTTATTTTCTGAACTTCACAGATGATTTGAGTAGATATGGGTATATCTACTTGATGAAACATAAGTCTGAAACATTTGAAAAGTTCATATAATTTCAGAGTGAAGTGGAAAATCATCGTAACAAGAAAATAAAGTTTCTATGATCTGATCGCGGAGATGAATATTTGAGTTACGAGTTTGGCCTTCAGTTAAAACAATGTGACATAGTTTCACTACTCACGCCACCTGGAGCACCACGGTGTAATGATGTGTCCGAACGTCGTTACCGTACTTTATTAGATATGGTGCGATCTATGATGTCTCTTACCGATCTACCACTATCGTCTTGGGGTTATGCATTAGAGACAGCTACATTCACGTTAAATAGGGCACCGTCTAAATCTGTTGAGACGACACCGTATGAACTATGGTTTGGCAAGAAACCTAAGCTGTCGTTTCTTAAAGTTTGAGGTTGCAATGCTTATGTGAAAAAGGTTTCAACCTGATAAGCTCAAACCCAAATCGGGGAAGTGCGTCTTCATAGGATACCCAAAAAAATATTGGGTACACCTTCTATCACAGATCCGAAGGCAAGATATTCGTTGCTGAGAATGGAACCTTTCTAGAGAAGGAGTTTCTCTCGAAAGAAGTGAGTGGAAGGAAAGTAAAACTTGATGAGGTAATTGTACCTTCTCCCGAATTGGAGAATAGTTCATCACAGAAATCAGTTCCAGTGATGCGTACACCAATTAGTGAGGAAGTTAATGATGATGATCATAAAACTTCGGATCAAGTTACTACAGAACTTCGTAGATCAACCAGAGCACGATCCGCACCAGAGTGGTACGGTAATCATGTACTAGAAGTCATGTTACTAGACCATGCTAAACCTACGAACTATGAGGAAGCGATGATGAGCCCAGATTTCGCGAAATGGCTTGAGGCCGTGAAATCTGAGATGAGATCCATGTATGAGAACAAAGTATGGACTTTTATTGACTTGCCCAATGACCGGCGAGCCATTGAGATTAAATGGATCTTCAAGAGGAAGACGGACGCTGATAGTAGTGTTACTATCTACAAAGCTAGAATTGTCGCAACAGGTTTTTGACAAGTTCAAGGTGTTGACTACGATGAGAGTTTCTCACTCATATCTATGTTTAAGTTTGTCCGAATCATGTTAGCAATTGCCGCATTTTATGAAATCTGGCAAATGGATAAACAAAACTGCATTCCTTAATGGATTTATTAAAGAAGAGTTGTATATGATGCAACCAGAAGGTTTTTTCAATCCTAAAGGTGCTAACAAAATATGCAAGCTCCAGCGATCCATCTATAGACTGGTGCAAGCATCTCGGAGTTGGAATATACGCTTTGATAAGTTGATCAAAGGATATAGTTTTATAAAGACTTGCGGTGAAGCCTGTATTTACAAGAAAGTGAGTGGGAGCACTACAACATTTCTGATAAGTATATGTGAATGACATATTGTTGATCGGAAATAATGTAGAATTATTCTGCAAAGCATAAAGGAGTGTTTGAAAGGAGTTTTTCAAAGAAAGACCTCGGTGAAGCTGCTTACATATTGAGCATCAAGATCTATAGAGATAGATCAAGACGCTTGATAAGTTTTTCAATGAGTACATACCTTGACAAGATTTTGAAGTAGTTCAAAATGGAACAGTCAAAGAAAGAGTTCTTGCCTGTGTTACAAGGTGTGAAATTGAGTAAGACTCAAAGCCTGTAACGCCCCGGATTCGATGCGCCAGGTGTCTTCCAGTTATTCGTCGTCGTTGCCATGTCTTTTGCTTGCGTGTTGCATTTTGCCATGTCGTCATCTGCATTTCATTTGCATGTCTTTCAAAACTTGCATCCGGTCCTTTTCCCCGTTGTCCGTTTCGCGATCCGACACTCCCACACGCACCCGTCGCCCCTCTCAGACCTTGTTTCGTGAGCGGGAGAAAAACGTTCTCGAAATGGGCCGAGATTTGCCGAGTGGCCTTGGTATAGCACCGACAGACCGCCGGTCAAATTTCGTTCCATTTGGAGGTCGTTTGATGCCTCAACGGTTAACCGGGTAACCGTAAAGCCCCTCTTGTCTTGCAGCCCAACACCCCTCCAAATGAGCCCACTAACCCAACAAAATCCCCTCCATGCTCTCGGTCGTTCGATCACGATCGCGTGGCCGAAAACCGCACCTCATTTGCACTCTCCTAGCTCCCTCTATCTATAAATATGCCCTCTTCCCCAAAATTTCGCGAATGAAACCCTAGCCATCGTCCCACCTCGCAGCCGGACATGTCCGTCCGCCGCCAGACACACCGCGCCGCCGCCCCGAGCGAACCACCGCCCGCCACATGTCACCTCCGCCGCCACCCGTCCCGCGCGCCGCCGCGGCCCGTCGCGGGCCCGCGCGAGCCCATCCGCCGCCGTCGCCCGAGGCGCCCCGCACCCGAGCGCCTCCCATGCCCTTCACCGGCGCCCACCTCCGCCGCCGCCGCCGCCTCGGGCGACCCCGCCGCCCGGCGCCGCCCCGACCATCGCCGGCGCGCCACCCTTCGCCGGACCGCGCCGCCCCGCCGCCAGCTCCGCCTTTCGCCGCCCTCCGGCCTCCTCTCGTCGCCACCCGTCCCCACTCCGGCCACCGTCGCCCTTCTTCGGCGGAGATCCGGTGAGATCCGCGTTCGCCTCGGGATCCGTGCCGCGGTCAAACCCCAGATCTGAAGGTCGAACCCCCCCTCGTTTTTTCCACTAAGTCATTTTCCTGTGATAGTTTTATGCCCTGTTCATCATGCCATAACTTTATGTGTGCTACTCTGTTTTGTGCGTGTAATATGTCAAAATGTTCATCATGATGTGCTCTTCATTTTGTTCCATTGTGACATGCTTGTTTAAGGTCATGTTGATGCCCTAATCATCGTTGCAAGAGTGCTATATGATGTTAACTGCTGCCTGTTATCAGAACTTGGTGATTTGTCTTTTTCATTGCATTTTGTGTGTGCATCCTATGCGCATGAGCCCTACATGTGTTTTGAACTACATCATGCCATATTTACAGTGGTGCTAGTCTTGTATTTTTAGGATCTCTGTGGTGACTAGCACAAGCATGCAAAGTAGCCTCCATGATGTTGCTGATTTCTGTGACAGTGATTTCTGCCAAGTCTGAGTATCATGCTCCAAACTTGCTAAATAATGTTGCTGTCAGCCTGTTAATATTAAGTTCAGTTTTGACATGTGTTTTGCTAGTGATCTGTGCACCCTATGAACTTGCTCTTGCCATGCTTAGCTTGACAATTATGCCATCTTACTGTTGGATTCCCTGCCATGCCATGTAATGCTCTGTGGTGAGTGGTTCAAGCTCACCAACATGCCTACTTATCGTTGTTTCTGCCATGAACTGTTATTTTCTGTAAGTCTGAATCTGTTTATGAAACTTGCTATGTTTACATGGGTGCCATCATATCTTCTGTGCCTTTTTGGCTCATGATCAGTAAGGGACTTTTGTTCTATGCAATTAGTAGATTCATTCCATGCCTTTGTTTGCTAAGATCTGTTTCTATAGCATGTTGTTTGATAGCGCTAAACTTTGCAACCTGATGTAATTTCTGCCATGTCCAGTAATTTCTGCAGTCTGTGAAACTGTTATTATATGTAATCTTGCCATGTCCTTTTGAGCATATTCTAGTGATTTCTGGAGGTAGCTCAGTGTTGATGTTTTGTAATGCTTTACCTGTACATCATGACCATGCCTTTTGTTTTCATGTTGGGGTGCTGTAGCATATGTTCATCATGCTTGCAAGATGCCTAGTTGCTGTTTTGGACAGATTGTTGTTATATCTTGTTTGGAGTGTATGTGTTGCACCGTTGCTCCGTTTTGAGCATGCTCTATATGAAACTTGCTTAGTTTTGCATGTAGTTCCATATTTTCATGTTGCATCCTTGTTTTGAGGGTGTTTGCTTAATGTTTGAATGCGTTTTGCATCAATGCCACGTTTAACTTGTTTTGCTCATTTCTTCTAGGCCGTAGCTCCGAACTAAATGAACTTTATATGTAACTTGACTAGAATATTTCGTGTAGATCATCTTGGTGCATTTTAACTTGCTGTTTAACAACTTGAACATAAGGCTTATTCAGATCTGGACCAATTTCGAAATTTGCATATGAGGACTTACCGGATTTGTTCTATGTTGTTTCCGGCCTCATTTAAACTTGCTTTGATGTGTTGTTCTTGTATGCATCATCTCTTGCCATGAGTAGCCTCATGTAACCTTGTCATGCATCATACTTGGTTGAGCATCATGCCTTGTTCATGTGTGGTGTGTTTACCATGTTGTGTGCTTCTTCTCGATAGTTCTTGTTTCGTTGCGATCGTGAGGATTCGTTCGTCTATGCTTGGTTCGTCTTCGTGGCTTCATCTTCTTCATGAAATCGTTCTTCTTCCTAGCGGGATTTCAGGCAAGATGACCGTCACCTTGGATCTCACTACTATCATTGCTATGCTAGTTGCTTCGTTCTATCGCTTTGCTGCTCTACCTATCACTTACTCTTCAAGCCTCCCAAATTGCCATGAACCTCTAACCTTTGTCACCCTTCCTAGCAAACCGTTGTTTGGCTATGTTACCGCTTTGCTCAGACCCTCTTATAGCGTTGCTAGTTGCAGGTGAAGATGAAGATTGCTCCATGTTGGTTTATGTTTATGTTGGGATATCACAATATCTCTTATATTATTAATGCATCCATATACTTGGTAAAGGGTGGAAGGCTCGGCCTTATGCCTGGTGTTTTGTTCCACTCTTGCCACCCTAGTTTCCGTCATACCGGTGTTATGTTCCTTGATTTTGCGTCCCTTACGCGGTTGGGTGATTTATGGGACCCCCTTGACAGTTCGCTTTGAATAAAACTCTTCCGGCAAGGCCCAACCTTGGTTTTACATTTGCCTCACCTAGCCTTTTTCCCTTGGGAGTCGCGCACCCCGAGGGTCATCTTTATTTTAACCCCCCGGGGCCAGTGCTTCTCTAAGTGCTGGTCCGAACTGAGTAGACTGCGGGGCCCCCTCATGAAAACTCGAGGTCTGGTTTTACTCGTAGGATGTCTCATCCGGTGTTGCCCTGAGAACGAGATATGTGCAGCTCCTATCGGGATTGTCGGCACATCGGGCGGCTTTGCTGGTCTTGTTTTAACATTGTCGAAATGTCTTGTAACCGGGATTCCGAGACTAATCGGGTCTTCCCGGGAGAAGGAATATCCTTCGTTGACCGTGAGAGCTTATGATAGGCTAAGTTGGGACACCCCTGCAGGGTATAAACTTTCGAGAGCCGTGCCCGCGGTTATGTGGCAGATGGGAATTTGTTAATGTCCGGTTGTAGAGAACTTGACACTCGACTTAACTAAAACGCATCAACCGCGTGTGTAGCCGTGATGGTCTCTTTTCGGCAGAGTCCGGGAAGTGAACACGGTTTCTGGGTTATGTTTGACGTAAGTAGGAGTTCAGGATCACCTCTTGATCATTGCTAGTTTCACGACCGTTCCATTGCTTCTCTTCTCGCTCTTATTTGTGTAAGTTAGCCACCATACATTGCTTAGTCGCTGCTGCAACCTCACCACTTTACCCCTTCCTTACCCATTAAGCTTTGCTAGTCTTGATACCCATGGTAATGGGATTGCTGAGTCCTCGTGGCTCACAGATTACTACAACACCAGTTGCAGGTACAGGTTTTGCGATGATCATGACGCGAGAGCGATGTTACTTGTTTTGGAGTTCTTCTTCTGCTTCTTCTTCGATCAGGGGATAGGTTCCAGGTCGGCAGCCTGGGCTAGCAGGGTGGATGTCGTTTGAGCTTCTGTTTGTGTTTCATCCGTAGTCGGATGTTGATCTTATGTATGATGTATTGATGTATTCTTGCGGCATTTGTATGCCTTGTATGTATTCCTTTCTATTATGTAATGTCGATGTAATGATATCCACCTTGCAAAAGCGTTTCAATATGTGGTTCTATCCTTGGTGGGACCTTCGAGTCTCTTTAGGATAGTATCGCATATTGGGCGTGACAAAGCCCGACCACGGCAGAAGATAGAAAGAGAATGAAAGTCATTCCCTATGCCTCAGCCATAGGTTCTATAAAGTATGCCATGCTGTGTACCAGATCTATTGTATACCCTACACTGATTTTGGCAAGGGAGTACAATAGTGATCTAGGAGTAGATCACTGGACAGTGGTCAAAATTATCCTTAGTGGAATAAGGATATGTTTCTCGATTATGGAGATGACAAAAAGGTTCGTCGTAAAGGGTTATGTCGATGCAAATTTTGACACTGATCCAGATGACTCTAAGTCTCAATCTGGATACATATTGAAAGTGGGAGCAATTAGCTAGAGTAGCTCCGTGCAGAGCATTGTTGACATAGAAATTTGCAAAATACATACGGATCTGAATGTGGCAGACCCGTTGACTAAACTTCTCTCACAAGCAAAACATGATCACACCTTAGTACTCTTTGGGTGTCAATCACATAGCGATGTGAACTAGATTATTGACTCTAGTAAACCCTTTGGGTGTTGGTCACATGACGATGTGAACTATGCGTGTTAATCACATGGTGATGTGAACTATTGGTATTAAATCACATGGTGATGTGAACTAGATTATTGACTCAAGTGCAAGTGGGAGACTGAAGGAAATATGCCCTAGAGGCAATAATAAAGTTATTATTTATTTCCTTATATCATGATAAATGTTTATTATTCATGCTAGAATTGTATTAACCGGAAACATAATACAGGTGTGAATACATAGACAAACAGAGTGTCACTAGTATGCCTCTACTTGACTAGCTCGTTGATCAAAGATGGCTATGTTTCCTAGCCATAGACATGAGTTGTCATTTGATTAACGAGATCACATCATTAGGAGAATGATGTGATTGACTTGACCCATTCCGTTAGCTTAGCACTCGATCGTTTAGTATGTTGCTATTGCTTTCTTCATGACTTATACATGTTCCTATGACTATGAGATTATGCAACTCCAGTTTACCGGAGGAACACTTTGTGTGCTACCAAACGTCACAACGTAACTGGGTGATTATAAAGGTGCTCTACAGGTGTCTCCGAAGGTACTTGTTGGGTTGGCGTATTTCGAGATTAGGATTTGTCACTCCGATTGTCGGAGAGGTATCTCTGGGCCCTCTCGGTAATGCACATCACTTAAGCCTTGCAAGCATTGCAACTAATGAGTTAGTTGTGGGATGATGTATTATGGAACGAGTAAAGAGACTTGCTGGTAACGAGATTGAACTAGGTATTGAGATACTGACGATCGAATCTCGGGCAAGTAACATACCAACGACAAAGGGAACAACGTATGTTGTTATGCGGTCTGACCGATAAAGATCTTCGTAGAATATGTGGGAGCCAATATGAGCATCCAAGTTCCGCTATTGGTTATTGACCGGAGACGTGTCTCGGTCATGTCTACATTGTTCTCGAACCCGTAGGGTCCGCACGCTTAAAGTTCGATGACGGTTATATTATGAGTTTATGTGTTTTGATGTATCGAAGGTTGTTCGGAGTCCCGGATGTGATCACGGACATGACGAGGAGTCTCGAAATGGTCGAGACATGAAGATTGCAATGTTGGAAGCCTATATTTGGATATCGTAAGTGTTCCGGGTGAAATCGGGTTTTTACCGGAGTACCGAGGGGTTACCGGAACTCCCCCCCCCCCGGGGGGGGGGGGGGGGCTTAATGGGCCATAGTGGGCCTTTGTGGAGAAGAGGAGAGGCGGCCAGGGCTGGGCCGCGCGCCCCTCCCCCCTAGTCCGAATGGGACAAGGAGAGGGGGGCGGCGCCCCCCTTTCCTTCCTCTCTCCCTCCTCTTTCCCCCTCCACTCCTAATCCAACTAGGAAAAGGGAGGGAGTCCTACTCCCGGTGGGAGTAGGACTCCACCTGGCGCGCCCCTCCTGGCCGGCCGCACCTTCCCCCTTGCTCCTTTATATACGGGGGCAGGGGGCACCCTAGAGACACAACAATTGATCGTTTGATCTTTTAGCCGTGTGCGGTGCCCTCCCCCCCCCCCTCCACCATAGTCCACCTCGATAATACTGTAGCGGTGCTTAGGCGAAGCCCTGCGTCGGTAGAACATCATCATCGTCACCACGCCGTCGTGCTGACGAAACTCTCCCTCAACACTCGGCTGGATCAGAGTTCGAGGGACGTCATCAGGCTGAACGTGTGCTGAACTCGGAGGTGCCGTGCGTTCGGTACTTGATCGGTCGGATCGTGAAGACGTACGACTACATCAACCGCGTTGAGCTAACGCTTCCGCTTTCGGTCTAGGAGGGTACGTGGACATACTCTCCCCTCTCGTTGCTATGCATCACCATGATCTTGCGTGTGCGTAGGAAAATTTTGAAATTACTACGTTCCCCAACAGGCCACTCATCATACACAACCGGAACATGCCCTACATACACGGCATACCACTTCCTCGCCATCGTTGATCTATATACCTGTCAGAGATGCACATATATATACCATGAAGCGAATTCAACAAAACAGTTACGAAACAGAAGCAACATATATAGTAAACATAGTTAACAAATTTCATCGTACCGAAAGTAATTAACTAGAGCGCGGCACCATACATCTAATAGTTTCGGCGTACTAAGAGATTCGAAGTTTCGTCGTACAGAAAGTAACAAGTAACTAAACAGACACATTGTTTTAAGCAGTGCACTCTTCCCATCTCTCCATATCCGGAAGGGTGCACCCAAGCTTAGTGAAAGGCGTCATGTCCTGACGCTGTAGGGCAATGTGGGTTCGGACGTCAGCTCGCGATATTGGGCCGCCGTAGAACATCCCATTCTCTTCGTGGACATCTTTCATGATGATGGATGCAATTTCCTGTTAGATCCGGTAGATATCATTTCGAAGTCGATTATCTGGCACAGCTCCAAAGGCTTCGGCCCATCTCTGGATATGGGTATCGGATGAAGATTTCATGCAAAGTGATTGCACATCCCTTCTGTACTCCATCATTAGATGGATGACGTAGAATCCATCATTCTCACTTCTTGCTGGTTGCTGGATGCAACAGAAGTCAGTCTTGTGGTTGAAACAAAGCCCGGCCTTATTTGTTTTTTTGCATTGGATGTAGCCACCCCGCATGCTGAAGCCCAGCATAGCTCTGTCCAGGACATACTTTATGTGTGTGTAATCTTTCTTCTGTATTTTCTTCGACGGGTCCAAATATAGAGCGCGGGAGTAACGCGGGTAAAGAACAATGAGAACGGCACAACACCCCCCGCTGCGCAAAATACACGATCAAGTTTAGCCTCCATGCGTGCAAAGTAACTATTGAAATGCACGAAAGGATGTATGTGTTATAGTGCTATCCGCGGATGACTTACCTGGGATGATAAGGTAGGAGAATCATTTCTTTGTCCTTATTGCTGACCAAGAATTCTTCGATGTACTGACTCGCATACTGACGGTTGGCGTCGTTGATTGACAAGAAGCCCTCATGCATGTAGTATGAGTCCGCGACCGCAAGACCGGTGACTTGCTCTCTCCTGACGATGTAGTTCATGTGCAGCGCATACAGGCGGACGAACGTAAAATCGAGTGTCCTCATTTGAAACATCTGGAAGATGTAATCAAACCTCAGGAAGAAGAGGTCCGCGGGGCATGTCTGGACATACATCTTGTAACTGCTCGGCCAGTGAACTCAGCCAATGGGTTTGGGATCCCCTGACGTTCACGTTCTGCGTCCTCCTTAGCCCACACGGGCCTCTTTCCCGTGTAACCACGACTTCCAAGGCGGTGGTTCCCCATGTTCTTTGCCTGCAGCTGCTTGCCTCTCTCCGATCTGGCCTTGGCAGCTTCATTGCAAGTCTCCTTGAACTTTTCAAAGTCCTCTATCATAATTTTCGGATTGTCTGCAACAATCTCGGCGTAGGTTTCATGGTCTACTTGAATCGCCTTTTTCACCCTAGTTTTCCAAGCGCTCAATGCGTTGCTGAACTTCCCTAGGGCTTTGTTGTTGATTTTTTTCATGGCATCATCATCCGATGGGTCGACTTCGTCATTCCGACCGGGGAACAGGAATCTTGCGTGCAACCTAGTTAGAAGCAGCTTCTTCAAATGTTCATTCTTCCGTATTTTGTGGTGTTGATGTTAGCGGTATCCCGTAGGATGCATGCTAGTTGGTTGCCGTAACACGCTGCCACTTCTCGCGGCTCTATTGGCTCGAACTCGCCAGGGTGCACCGCCGTGACCACCAGTCTTCCGGTGCTGAGCTCATTTGGGCGTCGTGTCCTCTTTTCCTTCTTTCCCTCACTGGCTTGGGAGGTCCCACCTTCCGTGCTATAGTTAGGAACATCATCAGCGCCAGTCTCAGTGCCGGTGTCGTTGGTGGCATCAGTGTCGGCGCCATCCGTCATGACAAGGCGGTCCGGACACCCATCTTCCTGTCTCTCCTGATCCGCCAGAAAGTCGAGGTAGGCGTGTGCTCGACCTAATTGGGACTGAGAACCTCCGGCCTCATCGGTGACGGTCATGTTTCCTAGGGTTCAATTATCGAGCTTTATATAATAAAGTAAATAATGAAAAAAAAGTGACCTTTGTTTTGCCGGAAATGTCGTTTCATTCCCTTCGCGACAAATCTCGAGCACTTGATATGTCCAACTTTCTAGCACAAGTCATGTCGAAATTCACGGAAAAATTCGGCATGACCTTTGCTAGTAAGTGCACATATAGAGCGCCTGAAATTTGACGGAATGGAAATGAATCAACATTTCCGGCAAAACATAGGTCACTCGCAATCGGGAAATGAATCAACAACCAAAGTCCGGTAGAACTACAGCAGCACAACAATATAGGATGCTCACTATAGCAGCACAACAACCACATGCACATGTACTCTCCTCTAGCATCTGCATGTACAGAGCTCTATATAGTGTGGGTTTTGGGATGCTCACTATCTGCCTGTCGAGGATGAGGGTGTGGTGTCGATGATCTTCGAGCGGCGTTGTCGAGCGGCACGTCGGTGATCTACCTGTGCGTCAAGCATTCACAAGATAAATTATTGTAGACACACAAGATAAATTATTGTAGACACACAAGATCAATTGTGGACCTACAATCTGCCTAATAAAATGTTCATTTTCATTTTATTTACTCTATAAACAAACTAAACACTCATTTTCATTTACTCTAGCAACAAAATCCAAAACAAGCATATTAACAACATTCTAACAATAGGCATTTTAACAGCAAGTATTTGAACAACATGCATTTTAATAGCAAGCATTTGAACACTCTAACAATAGGCATTTTAACAGCAAATGAACACTCTAACAACACACATTTGAACACTCTAACAACAGACATTTAACACTCTAACAACATGCATTTTAACAGCATTCAACATTTAAACAGCAAGCATTTGAACAAAACAAGCATATGAAAAGGGAGGGAAGAGGGGGTGGCACACCTCGTCCGGGGTTGGGATCAGGGTCGGGGTCGCCGGGGCAGAGGGGCCGGGTGCACCTAGGTCGGGGTCGCCGGGGCAGAGGGCCCGGGGTCCTTCTCCTCCTCGTCGATCTGCAGGGAGACCAAATTTGGTCAGAGAGAGAGCAGGGGCGACACGGGGGGGAGGGGTCGGGCCAGGGGTGCACCTAGGGCAGGGGGCAGCACGGGGGGAGGGAGCGTCGGGGTGGCCAGTGGCCGGCGTCGAGGTCGGGTGCGGCGCGCGTCGACGGCGGCGTGGGCAGGTGCGCGCGTCGGCGGTGGCGTGGGCGGGTGCGGGCGTCGGCGGCGTGGGCGGGTGCGGGCGTCGGCGGTGGCGTGGGGGGTGCGGGCGTCAGCGGTGTGGGCGGGTGCGGGCGTCGGCGGTGGCGAGCTCAGAGAAAGGGGAACGAGCGAGAGTGAGAGAGAGGAAAGAGATAGGATCTAGCGGACGGTGCTGTAGGCAACTTAGCTATAGCGCGTGTTGGCAAAACGTGATACAGCTAAGTTAGCTATAGCGCTGCCCCAGCCAAAACGCGCTACTGCTAACTTTTTTCTTTATTTATTTTTCTTAGCTATAGCGCTGCCCAAGCCAAAACGCGCTACTGCTAATTTTTTTTTATTTTTTTTTTCTTAGCTATAGCGCTGCCCAAGCCAAAACGCGCTACTGCTAATTTTTTTTTCTTTTTTTTATTTTTCTTTTTATTTTTCATATTCCACAAACTTTCTTCCTTTTTATTTTATTTATATTTCTCTTTTTATATCTATTATTCTTTTTCTTTTACTTTTTCTTTTTCTTTTTCATATTCCACAAACTTCCTTCCTTTTTCTTTTTTATTTTTCTTTCATTTCAGTTTCCACAACTTATTAGTTCTTTTTTCTTTTTTTCTTTCATTTTGCAAGACTTCCTTTCTTTTTCTCTTTCTTCTTCTTCTTCTTTTTCTTTCATTTGCACTTTTATTTTTCTTATCTTTCTTTTGCACTTTCCTTCCTTTAATTTGGTCTGTCGTTAGAGCAATACCACTGTTACCTTCCGGATAATAATTAGTATAATATATATTACATGATTTGACCGCTAACACCGGTATACAAAAAAGACACACATAAAATTTGTGGATTAGTTTGTCAGCTTGGGCGACGACGACGCTTTAGACTGATCTTCTTCCCTCTTTTGTTCGTTGTCGAATAATTGAGCCCATGGTCGTGACTTTTCCTTCTCCAGGGATTACGATCTTTCGTAGGTAATGTAGTCTTCATTCTTCTTTTGATGTATGTTTCATCGTCATCAGCATCATCTTCCCTCATCGGATCACCGTACTGGTCGTAGTCTTCCTCGTTGGCGACTCCATCCATTCCGGCGATGCTCCTTTCGCTTCTCCTCGCGACAAAACGGCTGGGATTGATCGGATCAGTTATGAAGAAACATTGTGTCACGTGTTTAGTGTGTACCCATGGCTCATTTTTGGCGATGGCGTTGACGGTACCGCTATCGGAGTCGGGTATACACATGGTAGTGAAATGTCGGTTTTCTCTGTGTACATTCTTAGCCCATCTGACACGGAACATCGTCGCGCTATGCAATCCAGAGTAGTTAAGCTCCCATATCTCTTCGACCCTTCCGTAATATCTTTCAATTACATTCCCGGTCATGGCTTCCATCATCACCCCTGAGTTTTGGTCATCACTGTTTATATCTTTCTCCTCCGTGTAGAACGTGTATCCGTTGATATCGTATGCTTGATAAGTCGCGAGGTTGGTCGAGGGGCCATGTGCTAAGGCGTATATGAGTGTTCCGTTCGGAAAACCGTCTTCCGGGGGATTAGCCAGAACTCGCTCTTTGAACCAACACACGAAAGTGGAGTTGTGCTCTCTAATAACTTCAGCGTCCGTCCTGTGCACCCCACAGTCACGGTACTTCTTTGCGATGGTCTCTTTGTGCAGTGTCACGAAATTTCTAGCACATCTAGGTGTTGTAGCACTACTAAGTTTGCCCTGTCAAGGTCGTTTTGTCGGCCCGAGCGTAACACATTCACATCCCTATGACCGTTGGTGTGACCTTCGCCTTCGAATCCTTTGATGACCCCATTCATTCTCTCGAACGGCATCATGCAATGTAGGAATGTCGGCCCTAGGTCGATGATGTCGTCCACGATGTGGACACATAGATGCACCATGACATCAAAGAACGCGGGCGGGAAGTACATATCTAGCTCATGCAGTATGACAATGATCTCTTCCTGTAGCCTATGGAGTTGCTTCACACTGATCGACTTTCGAGAGATAGCATCAAAAAAGTGGCATAGGTCAGTAAGCGTCTCACGCACATGTGTGTCCATAATCCCTCGAAGTGCAACCGGGAGTAACTGCTTCATCATCACATGACAGTCGTGAGACTTCATCCCACTGAACCTTTTTTTTCTTACTGTCCAGAATCTGTTTATCTTCCCACAGTATCCGGAACTAACTTTGATTCCGGCAAGGCACTTGAACAATTGATCGACCTCCTTCGGATCTAAGGTGAAGCAAGAGGGGGGCAATATTGTTCTTCCTTCTTGTTTACTTTTTTGCCCCTATCTTCCGTCTCCGTCTCCGTCTCGGTCTCCTCTGACGACCTTTTACCGGGCATTTGGAGATCTTTCCTGATTTTCAAAAATTCCAAGTCTTTTCTTGCCTTCGGCCCATCCTTGGTCCTCTCCAGCATGTTCATCAATGTTCCAAGCAAACTCTCAAGGATATTTTTTGTGATATGCATTTGATCAAGGCTATGAGGCATGTCGAGTATGGGCCAGTATTCCAAGTCCCAGAAAACAGATCTCGTCTTCCATACCTTCAGCAGGGGCTCCGGCGCCTTTTTCTTCGTCTTTCCCGGCGAGGGGCACTCTTCCTAGTTCTTCAATAACTCATATATTTCTGCACCGCTACGCTTATGTGGAGGACCTCGATGCTCAGCCTTACCATTGAATAGATCTCCACGCTTTCTCCATGGGTCATCCTTCTCGAGCCATCTTCGATGCCCCATGTACACGATTTTCGAAGACCCGCCATCTTTCGATAGCTGCAGAGAAGTTGTATCATCCATGGACCTCGTGCATCCGCAATATCCGTGGCACACCTGGCCGGAGAGATAGCCGTAACCGAGATAGTTCTGCACCGTCGTGATCAGCGCGGCTCTCATGTAGAAATACTCTCCTTTGCTTGCATCCCATGTCTTGGCCGCCGTTGTCCATAAGGTCTGTAACTCCTCTTTTAGTAACCCGAGATACAGATTTATATCATTTCCCGGTTGTCTCGACCCTTGAATAAGCATAGCCATGTGTATGTATTTTTCCTTCATGCACAACCAGGGGGGAGGTTGTACATCCATACAAACACGGTCCATGTGCTATGATTGGTGTTCTGGTTGCCAAATGGATTCATGCCATCACTACTAGCGCCAAGCACGATGTTCCTTGGATCATTTGCGAAAAATTCAAATTCGGCATTTAATGCTCTCCACTAGCTAGCATCTGCGAGGTATCTCAGCTTCGGCTCATCTCCGTCATCTGGCTTCACCCTCTCCGCGTGCCAGCGCATAAGCTTTGCTTCCTTAGGATCTACGAAATACCGCTGTAGACGCGGAGTGATCGGAAAGTACCATACAACTTTCTATGGAGCTTTCTTTCCGGCCTTTTTATATCGTGAAGCATTGCACTTTGGACAGATGGTTTTTTCTGCATGCTCGTTCCGATATATGATGCAATCATTGATGCATGTGTGATATCTAATATGTGGCAGATCAAGAGGGCACACGATTTTCTTTGCCTCCTCGACACTAGTAGGAAACAGGCTTCCCGCGGGAAGAACCTTCTTTAGGTACTTCAGAAGCTCATCCAGGCTTGTATCTGTCCATTTGTTTTTTGCCTTCATCTTTAGAAGTTCTAGTGTGAAACTCAAGCGGGTCACCTCGGGATTGCAACCATCATACAAAGGAGTCATCGAGTCTACCTCCAGTTGCGCCAGTTTGGCCTCCTCTCTAGAAGCAGCTCTATCACTAGTCGTCTTCTTGCGAAGCAGGTCTCGAACATGCGGGTCCCGCATGGCTGAACTTAGTAGCGACGAAGACGACGGCGTGTCCGCGTCTTCTCCGCCTTGAACTGCCTCTTCGCCATCGACATTTCCGAGGCCGTCTTCCTCTTCGGGCACATAATCGGTCATCTCTTCGTCTGGTGGCCCCATGTCGTTATTTCCTGCCCCGTCGATGTCCTCCTCCTCCTCATCATCATCTTCACTTATCCACCGAGTATGGCCATGCATGAAACCATGCATGAGCAGGTGCGCCTTGAATTTACCACCCTGAAAGGGGTCAAGCCTGACTCTTCCTTTGCATTTTCGATACGGACATAAAACATCCTTCAGTCTTTTTTCATACATGTCATCCACAGCGGATTGCCAGTATCTTTCCACCTTCCTTCCATTGACCTTCATGATCACCTGCGCGCGAAGCAAATATTTTAAACACGTATATATGCATGCATGGATCAAATTCATACAAAAATTCGGCATGACCTTCCCTAAACATAGGACATATTGAGTTTGCATGCCCGAAATTTGCCGAAAAGGAATTGAATCGACATTTCGGCAAAACATAGGCAACTCATGTCACTCACATGCCACACACAATTCGGTATATTCATATCGCACATAGTTTCGGTCCTAATCGCAAACACACATATTTCCATTCTTGCACAACCCTTTTTTTGCTCACCTATTTGTCGAGAGGAATATCGAGCACCTTCTTATAATTAGCTAGTAGCTCTAGATAGAGCTATGAGAGGGAGGAGGGAGGGCATTAATGGAGGGGGTGGTGGAGGGGCAAAGAAGAGAAGGGGAGAAGGGGCAAAAGAAAGGAAGAGGAAGGAGGGAGGGCATTAATGGAGGGGGTGGTGGAGGGGCAAAGAATAGAAGGGAAGGAGGGGCAAAAACAAGTAAGAGAAAGGAGGGAGGGCATTAATGGAGGGGGGAGGAGGGGCAAAGAAGAGGGGGAAGCATTGAAGGACAAGCAAGTGCAAGAGGGAGGGGGAGAAAGAAAGGGGGAGGAAGAAGGGGGGGGGAAGGTGGCAGATATTTTGGCCAAGGGGTGTGGTGTGGCTAACTTACCAGTAGCGTGTCCTCTAGAAACCAACGCTGCTGCTAAGTTCTACCAGTAGCACGGTTTGTAACACACGCTACTACTAATTATCAGTAGCCTGGGCTCCAAAACACACGCTACTGGTAAACTTCTATGTATAAGCCTTTTTCTAGTAGTGTGTCTAGTACTCTAGTGTCATAGTTAGGTCTCTTTGTCCAGTGTTTCGTCTCCAGAGGTGATGGTGGTGTTGTATAAGTTTCCTCTGGATCTCTCACCGAAGTTATGATTCTCTCGGCTATGGATGGTGCTGGATTTGGGAGACGATGTCTACGTCGTCTCGGGTCCTTCGTATCTGGGCAAGCGCTTCCCGTGCCTTTTGTGTTGTTTTTGAGCTAATGATCTTTTCCTTCCTACCAGTGGCGGAGCTTTCACAAAAAGGTAGGGCAGGCTCGGCTATAAGGACTGCTACTAACTGGCATTTTGTGATCCATGGGCTGGCTATAATAGGAGTAGAAGCTCCAAAGTTGGACAGGCCATGGCCCATTCGGCCTTGCCTAAGCTCCGCCAGTGTTTCCTACTCTTTGCGGTGGTGGTGTTGCAGGCATCCAACGGCTTCGATAACAGAAGGACGGCCCTTGGGGATTGGGTTGATGTTCTCCTGACTGTATTATGGGCAGCGACAAGTTGTGGCTTCATTTTCTTCCCTTGGGTATCTCCCTGATGCGACAGGTCGCTCTCTGGTGGTCCATGCCCTCTCTCCATATCGCAGCGACATTTCTTCTGCGTCGTTGCAAAGCTGGCGGAAGTTTTGTTCAGGAGATGGTTCGGCACTGCGTTTTCAATCTATACAAGGCTTCTAAATGGTGCCTTCTTCTTCGAGGTGTTGGTCCTACTAGACCTTAGTATGACGACTTCTGGACCGTAGGATACAATGTCAGGCTGACTTTGGTGATGGAGTGGTAGCGGCTGCACGCCTTCGGTTCATACTGGAGATTTAGTTTATTTGGCTTTTTGAGAACCTGGTTGTCCTTTCCTTGTTCTTTGAGATGTCTTATATCAATCTATATCTATACCTAATCAGTAATAAAGGGAGAAAGATTTCTTAATTCTCCTTCCATCATCCATTTATATTAGTTAATTTTGTGTTAACAATAAAGATTGATGGTTGAGATTTAGAAGGAGGAAGGCTTCTCTATACCTAAAAAAAGTTAAGGTTCCCTGTTCCGTTTGGTTTCGTCAATCCCTTCCCATGCGATACCGGTACCTCACATACGCCTGGTTTTCCTTTGTTAGTCCTTACTTTCGAACTCGGTTTATACATATCCCATGCACGCCTAATAATTTGGGCTAGCTGCAACATAATTTCATTGTTAGGAATAATAAGCATAGGAAAAGCAATAGATGATAGACAAAGTTGCTTGTAGATAAAAACGACCGAAGATGTACAACTGGATCCAAAAGAACAACAATGGAGCCGAAGAGGTACGGCCGGATCCAAAAGAACAACAACTGAGTTGCAAATTGAGGTGAAATTTGCACGAGTGTGATTTTTAAATTATGTGAGCAAATAAAGAAATTCATGACTTACAAAATTGCCTCACTACGCAAACCAGTGTTGATCAACTATGCCTAACTATGTCGTATAGAAATCAAACATACTCCCTCCTTCCCGTAATATAAGACGTTACGGAGGGAGTATTATATATTGCACATGAAGCAAACAGCATGTCTAGGCACAATGGAATACATATTAACTATCATTACTTTATATAAGGTGTATTTTTTGGACACGGTGAGACCAAGGTACATAATTGAAAAGAATTTTGGACGAAAATATCCTTCACTAATTAGGAAGTTAGCAGCTTAATTAGCGGCAACTAAACAACCAGCGAACTAATGAAAAGCAACTGCATCTCGAAGCACCAGAATAAAATCAATTGGTGGGATGAGAGAGAGAGAAATGTGAGTGCATGCAATGAGCGAGAGAGATCCCATTTTTACTACCTTCCTATTGGGGACTACGTAGTAGTACTTCTTATGAGAGGCATGTACTGGATGGTGGAAGGGCACGCACAGAAAACTGAGAGAAAAAAGAAAAACACACACCTTACATTATGAAAATTTTGGGGAAAAATACAACTTATTATATAAAGGAACAGAGGGAAATACACTTCGGAAGGGAGTAATAACATAGAGAGATTGCTCCAACATATGAGTGCATGACAGGCAGATAAGGTAGATGGAAATTTTAGTGCAGATATTAATAGTACATACAAATACTGCAAAGTGCAAACTATAGTTGTTCTCCAGTCACAACTACTAGGGAAACGTTTGAAACCGGCACGCCGGCCGAAAGTTCAGCCGGCCAAGAGCACGTCGTTAGATCAGATGCAAATCAACCGTCCTTATTGCTCCAGCAACTGCCCATCGCTTTGCCTGGACCTTATCTTATCTCTTCACGCGGAGAGTCCTCAGCCACTTTCTTCTCTCTCACACATGATGCATATCCTCTCTCGTTCTTCTCCCCGCCCACCTTTTTGGCTGCTGCAGATGCGGTCACCGGCGGCAACGCGGGACGACTACCACGGGTGCTACAAGGCCACCGCTGGCGCCGGCCTCAGCGACCATCGGCGCCGCGTGCAGAGGAGCAGCGCATACGCGTGGAGACAGGCAGTGGATGCAACTGGGGGCCTCGCTTCTGCGACGAGGTGCCATGACTTGATGCTCCCGGCGGCGACAGGACTTGCAACCCCAGCTTCATGGAGCTGCAACCGCGGTGACGAGGAGCTGCATCCGACAGCGATTTTTGCTGGAAGTAGTTCTTTTCTTTGCTACAATCGACACATATATTTGGTGATGAGATTTTTTTTTTGCTAGAACCATCATCAAATTTTGCTGGAACCGGCTTTTTCTGTTGCTACAATCGACCAGCAGTGTTTTTGCTGGGAAGAACTTTTTGCTGGAACCAGTGTTTTTTTTGTTGGAACTGGCTTTTTTGTTTGCTACAATCGATCTTTTTCCAGATTTGTTTCTCTGAGATTATTTTTGCTGGAAACGTCTTTTGCTATCATCGTAGTTTTTTTTTTGCTGGAACCAGCATTTTTCAAAGGATCCAATGGGACGTTGACTCACATCTACCTTGGGTAATTTTGTTGCCAGCGTCGCTGGCGAGCATCGACGACGAACATTTTTGCTACCACTGTAATCTATTTTTGCTACAACCATAGTCTGTTTTTTGTTGCGAGCGTGGCACAAGCGACCGGCGAGCGCGGCTGGCGGGCGTGGTGGCACGGGTGGCCGGCAAGCACGAAAAACCAAGGACAAGTGCGGGCGGCCGGTGAGCACGCGCGGAGTCCGGCCGGCTAGTGTGGCTGAGCTAGTTCGCTGCCTTTTTCCCCTCGATCCACTTTTCATTCGCGTTTGACTTTTTGAGGGACGGAGAAAGGTTGTATCCTACGGTTAAAAGAAGCTCTATCGTACGTTCGACAGCCGACCGGCCCAAATTTGGGCCGGTGCGCCGGCGCCTAGCACTGGCCCAACTACTAGGGATAGATAGACGGTGAAATAACAGTGCTCCTCCGATCTAGAGCTTAGCTGGCGGTTCGGTGCCAAACACCTTCAGGTACGCCCTCCTGTGAGCTTCATGGTTGATTCGCTTGTTGTCTTCCCGGAAGTTGTCAGGGATCTCCACGTAGCCCTTCTCCTCAAACTCATCCCTGATCTGCCGCTGGTACTTGAAGTTTTCGTCCCTCAACTTGTTGAAGAAACCGGCGTCCTTGCTCTTCTTTCGGTCGAAGGGGGCAGTCCTTTTCCACGACAGGATGGACCTCACCTCCTCTTCAGACATCATGTTCTTCGCCGGAGGAAGAGGGCAGTCCTTGCACTTGCCATGCCCCCCCTGCGAACCGGCCTTAGGAAACCCCTTCTGTCGACCATGACACCCTGGCATGATCGCTGCCTCCTTCTCCTGCGAACCGGCCTTAGGAGGAAGAGGAGCCTCCTCCTCGCAGCGCGCCGGCGTGGTCGCTGCCACCACCACCTCGTCCTCCTCGTCAGACGTAACGGTGAACCGATCTTCCTCGCCGGCAGTTGCCATCGCGCGATCTAGCTGAGCAATTTGGGGTACTTTTCGTTTTCGATTGGATTCATCGTCCCCGTGTTATTATAGTCGGTGTCCGACGAACCAAACCACGATCGATGGAGTCTGTCTCGTGTCTGTCCAGGGCTCCGATTGGGCTCTTCAGGCCGCACGAGCGCCATGACGCGACCCAGCCCAACGCGCATCGCCCACGGGTATTCCAAGAAGAGCCGGGGCAACACTATGTCTCGCTTACAGCGAGACCTAGCGTGCTCTCCCTTGAGACGCGTCCCTAAATGGCCGGCCCAGACGTGCACGAAGCCACAACCCCGTTTTTTTACGTTTTCTATTTTCGTTTTTCTTCTTTTCGTTTACTATCATTTATGCTTCCAAATATTTTAAGTAAATATATTACAAAAAAACTTCCCATAAAATATTTGAAAAAAGTACTAATCAGGAACTAAAAAAATGTTAAATGTGTATAAAGAAAACGTTTCTCATGTATAATAAAATTATATAAAAAAAAAATATGTGTGAAAAATTTGATCATGTATTTAAAAAATATTAATCAAACATTTGAAAATAATCTTGAGCAACTATTTTTAAAAAGGTGAAAAATTATTAGCATTTTTAATGAAGCATTTGAAAAAAAAATCAATGTGCATACAAAAAATGTCGACCATGTGTTAAAAAAATGTTATTCAAGCATTTAAAATAATAATAAATATGTATAAAAAAAGTTTTAACCACGTATTAAAAAAACATTAATCTTTTATTGTATTAAAAAAATGTTAAACTTGTATTTGATAATTTTATACTCAAGCATTTACAAAATGATAAATGTATATATCAAAAATGCTGGCTATTTATTCAAACCTAGTTAATATTTCATTTGAAAACAAATGAGCAAGCATTTAGAAAATGTTAAATGTGTATAGAAAAATGTTGACCGGGCATTAAAAAATAATATAAATCTTGTATTTGAAAAATGGTAATCTTGTATTTGACAAATGTAATCAAGCATTTGAAAAATGTTAATGCCCGTTATAGCATACTTAAAAAAACTGAGTAGAAAAAGGGAGCACACACAGATCGATCCCAGGATCTCTTGGTTGCTCTGTAGTCCTGCTAGCCACTGAGTCACCAGAGGGAATACTCCCTTCGTTCCAAAATATAGTGCTTCCTTTATTCACGTGCTTCAATTTTGACCATAAATTAAACAACGAAACCGACTGCGGTGGGAGCAAAAGTTATACCAGTGAATTCGTATTCAAAAGAAGTTTTCAATTACATAATTTTTTCTCCCGCCGCATTCGGTCTCGTTGGTTAAATTAATGATCAAATTTGGACCTCAGGAAGCGCGGGCGCATTATATTTTGGAACGGAGGGAGTATTCCCTCTGGTGACCGGGCATTAAAAAATAATATAAATCTTGTATTTGAAAAATGGTAATCTTGTATTTGACAAATGTAATCAAGCATTTGAAAAATGTTAATGCCCGTTATAGCATACTTAAAAAAACTGAGTAGAAAAAGGGAGCACACACAGATCGATCCCAGGATCTCTTGGTTGCTCTGTAGTCCTGCTAGCCACTGAGTCACCAGAGGGAATACTCCCTTCGTTCCAAAATATAGTGCTTCCTTTATTCACGTGCTTCAATTTTGACCATAAATTAAACAACGAAACCGACTGCGGTGGGAGCAAAAGTTATACCAGTGAATTCGTATTCAAAAGAAGTTTTCAATTACATAATTTTTTCTCCCGCCGCATTCGGTCTCGTTGGTTAAATTAATGATCAAATTTGGACCTCAGGAAGCGCGGGCGCATTATAGTTTGGAACGGAGGGAGTATTAAATTAGTAGGGCGCAACCTACTTGAAGGGAAAAAGTTGGTTTTCCACTTGTTTCCAGTTTTTCTATTTTGTTTTTCTTGTTTTTTCACCAGTATTTCTTCGGTTCTTTCTCTTTTTTACTATTTTTTCCTTTTCTTTGTTTTTCATCGATTATTTTGTTTCTTTCTCAGTCTTCACTGCCTTTTTTATTCCTCTTCATTTTTATTCAGCTTTATTTTTATTCGGTTTCGTTGAGACCCATGTAGAAACAGTAGATCTGAAAAGAATGAAAAGAACAGTCAAGAACAAAGCTTCAGACTAATTAACTGCACGAGTCTCCACCTAGTTTTCTTGGACGTCCTCCACATTTTTGCTAAATTTTAAAAAGAAACCAAGCTTTTCATATATCTCATGAGCAGGAAAACACATATGCTCCCCGTCTTTTGTGATAAGACATAGGGATCAAGCCGTTTTATCTAGAGAATTTAATCAGTCCAACGTGCTGATGATTAGAGCAGGAAAGTTTGCGATTTAGCAAAAAAGAAAATATGATGGGCTTTGAACTGAAATAGCGTTGAGGATGGCAAACCTGGCTGACCGATCATGGCTGACACTGGTTTGCTTTAAACCCAATACTGTGCATTTCATCAAATTGATGAATGATCCTGGGCATGGTTTGCCAAAAGTGATATGCCAACCGCAGCTAGCTTTGATTATTTGTGTTTTCGTATGCTGATAGCGCATGGATACGACCATGGAATTGACAACGATGTCTCCGCGGGTATCGACCGTGAGGACGTTGGATCGGTGCCAATGCCTGCCAAGCCAATTTTTGGCATTGGCTACCTGCATGGGCAACCGCTTGGACGAAGCCAATTAGTTGGCACGCCATCGAAAGCCCATCCCGCCAGTTCACTTTCACGTGAACTTTTGTGACTCATGGGCGGGCGAAAGCTTCGCCAATTTTTTGGCACGCCCATACATTGGCAGGGCTAACTTGGGCGAATTCCAAACACGCCCTTAGAATGCCGAGCACTCTGCGGGCCTAGCACCACCAGGTCTCAGAGTTGTCGTGCCGCCTTCATGCCACCCACGAACTCCGCAGCGGCAACCCGCTCGACCAATATGATCCCATCATGAAGCTGTTGGTCGGCCGGGTCTATCATGACCCACACGCGTTGCTTGTTTAGTCAGTTCTCCATGGACACATGCATGTATCACACGGTCACGATCTCCTAACCACGCTAATTAATCACAATGACCTCCCACGATTTTCCCCTGCCTTTTTATGAGGAAATTACAGTCAGGAAGTCGCCTCGTCGGCTCCCAGCACAGCCTTCGACGCACGGTGTTGTCCATTGCATGGTCCATTGGAGTGGGGTGACTGAGGCCACATCCAGCGAGCGACGCTGGCGTTTGCCTAAGGTGACAGACCGGCCTCTCCACCAACGGAGCACGCCAGCAACACGACAATCGGTGCAAGGAAGATGGTGCGGTGCGCACGCTCGGCTGTACGAGAGTTCACTGCCACAACGTGAAACACAGGGCGTCCCCGATTGAGTTCCCGCCTGTTGGTCCCACTTGGTGCGCTCCTTCGCCGACACAACATGTTGCTTGCTCCCGCCAGCCATGGCTAATCCTCCCTCGACTCCGGCCACAACAGATTGGCGAATACGGTTCACTCTAGATCTACGCCTTGCAATTCGGTGCTCATTGTTGGCCCACTCTTGATGTCGAGTACTTCAGGCGACGGCGATACGACCGGCAACGAACACGGCGAACAACTCGAACACGCAAACTGTTTCCTGATCGATCTACTCAGTGCAAAGCTAGCCTCCTGATCATCATCACCCAATCGATCTACGCGAAGCTGCCGTGAACCAATACCAAAGACCCGTACGTGCACAGCGGCCAGCCAGCTGGAACACAACACGCACGCACACGAAAGTTGGCTTGATTGCCAATGGCTCGTACCGAGCCTGTTGTTGATCTGTATTGCTACACACGGTCTCCCTAGTTACAGGCTGGGGTACATAGTTACTCCCTCTGTTTTAGAATAGTTGTCGCTGGAGTGAATTTCCGACCAGGTGAAAAGGGGAAATGTACCAAAGTACCCCTAACTTGAAAACAAAATTGTCTTAATCGTCGTCTTCCCTCTGCCAGGCTCCTCCCATCCGCCGTGGCCGCCCAGCCTCCAGGCCCCGTTGTAGCAGCACAGCCGTCGGCGACTCGTGCCCGTCGCGCCCGCACCTCCAGCCACCCGCGGCTCCTGCCCGTAGCCCCCGTTGTAGCAGCAGCGCCTCCAGCCGCCGGCGACTCCTGCCCGTCGCGCCCACTGTAGCAGCAGCGCCTGCAGCCGCCGGCGACTCCTGCCCGTCGCGCCTGCTGTAGCAGCACAGCCTCCAGCGCCTGCAGACACCTGCCCGTCACGCCTGCTGTGCGACTCCTGCGCCGGCGACTCCAGCACCTCGGCCTCCCAACGCTGGAGCTCCGGATCCGGCCAATTGACCTCGTCGGCGAGCAGCCAGGTCGCCTCGTCGCGCCTCTCTTCCTCACTGGTTCTCATGCTCTCGCTTCCTCCAAATTGTGACTGGCGGACCAAGCAAATCGAGCAAGAACAACGACAGGGGTTCTCCTGTTTGGAGGAAGAACATCAACATAGGTTTGTTTAGAGGAAGAACAGCAACAGGGACCAACCAAATTGTGAATTGCTACCTGTAACAGGGCTCTATTTGTGAACAGCAACAGGGACCAACAGGTGTATGTGTTTGGATTGATCAATTGCTTGGATTGATCAGAAGTGTTGCAGCAACATGGGTCCTCCCATTGTGTTACTCCACTTGATCAGAATTGCTTGGATTGACCATTGTCCATCTGTCCACCTGTGAAAACAAAAGCAAGATTGACAAATCAGCACAAAATTGACAAAGCAAGATCAACAGTAGGTTAGCTACTCCATTTTTAATCCAAGTACTTTTAATGATCAACAACAAGGAGTAGATTCTTGGGATACTAATTGGATTATTATCCTGAAACCAGGCTCATAATTCAGTTTTTGTCTGGATTGTTTGAAAGCAAACTGTACATGCTCACCAATTATTTTTGCTGTCTTTCAACATTGGCAACTCTCTCGTGTAAATTAACATAAAGAGAAAATGAAACTCCTTGCTGGAGTATGTGTAACTCCTTGATGCATCCTTGAATTTAGTTTGAATTACTCCAAGTTTTTTATCTTAGTTTTATTTAATTGATTTTTGAATTATGTTGGAGGAGAAGAGTAGAGAGGAAAAGGGAGGAGAGGAGGGGAGAATTTCCATTTTAAGTTTAATTAACTTAAAATTTCCATTTTAGTTTAGTTAACTTAAAATTTTCATTTAGTTTTAATTACCTTAAAAGTTTCATTTAGTTTTAATTAACTTCAAATTTTCATTTGGTTCATCTCACTCACCTTAATTAACTTAAAAGTTTCATCATACTGCACCTTAATTAACTTAAAGGTGAGTGGTTTCTTGTAACGCCCCGAGACCGACGCTCCAGACGGCTTCCATGTTCTTCGTGATCGTCGCGTATATTTATTTGTTTGTTGCATTCATCATGTCATCATTTGCATCCGCATGTTTTCTTAAACTCGTGGTCCGTTCGTAGTTCCTGCTTCTCCCTGTTGCCTTCGTTGTCCCTTTTGAGACCAACCGTTCTTTTGTTGTCCGACCGTTTGAGCCTCTCTGCACAATGCACAAAACCCCTTCTTGCGCGCGTCCGAAACCTGTCCCGAACCCGACCCGCTCAGTCATCAACGTTGGGTCTGGATCATCCCCAAACATCTATAAAACATCTCCGTTTTCTTAATTGAACTTCCCAACCTATATTTTTCTCGACCGTCCGATTTAAATCGGAGGGTCCTAACCTAATTCTATTTCCCTTTATATAGTCCACCCACCTACCCAAATTAGTCTAACCCTAGCCTAACCCTATTCCCCCTTGCGCCGCCACCCACTCTCGCATGTTCCTCGGGATCCTTCCCTGACCAGCCTCCTCCTTCCTCGGGATCTTGCCCGATCCAATCCAGCCACCACCGAACCATCCATCTCGTCCTCCATCCAATCGAACCAACCAGCCACCTCGACCCCCTCCTTCGTGCGCCCCTGTGCCGCGAGCGCCGAGACTCCAGCCTCCTCTCGTGCCCGAGGGGCTCCCCGAGCACCTCGTCCCCGCCGTCGCTAGTCGCCGGAACCAGCAGGCTGTCCTCGCCACCCCTGCTTCCTTCCCCTTTCTCTTTTCTTCGGTGAAGCTCTCAGCTCTCCCTCTCCCTCTCTGTGAACCAGGGACACAGCACCGAATCCTCCCCATGGCGCTGTCGCACGGGTCTAGGCGTCCCCCACCTCTGCGTCGCCGGAGTCGCCAAGTTCCTGGTGCCGTCGCCGCTCCCTGCGTCAGCCCCGCCATGAACGTCGTGGAGTTTTCCTCCGCTCCGGAGCTCCTTCCTCGACGCCGAGCTCGCCAAGCCCCGCCGCCAGGGACCTCCTCTGCGCCCCATTGACCTGCGCCCGTCCGCCTCGGAGCCGGCCTCCACCGCCTCCTCCGCATCTGCATCGCCTCACCGGAGCTCCGTACGCGTTGCTGCCGTCGTCTCCATGCCGCAGTCCCAAGCGCCGCACCGCGACGTGCTGCCTCCTTTTGTCGGGAGCAGACAAAGGAAGCCGCCCCTGCCGCGTTGACCGCCAAGTCCAATCGCCGCCCAGATCCGTCAAGTCCCGGCCATCTCCGCTGTTCTCGGTCCTCCCCGCCACCCAAGACCCTCGCCGGAGTCGCGCCCAAGTCCCTCGGCTCCGCCGCCTCGCCATCCCCTGCTGCGGCCTCTGCTTCCTCTACAATGAGCAGGTCGCTCGTACCGCGCCCGCTCGCGTTGACCAAGCCAGCGCCAGGCTCAGCCTGCTTCTTCGCCAAGGCCCCGCGCCTCTACATCCCCCAGCCGGCCAGTTTTGGCCCATGGGTGAGCTCCCCGCAGCCCCTCCTGTTCAGCCCAGCAGTGCACCAGATTCAGCCCAGTGCATGTTTTTTCCCCTGTCTGCGAATTTTCCCAATTATCCAGAGTGTGCAGTTTTACAGAAAAGTCCCTAGTCTTCATGCATATAATAACTCATTAACTGTGCATCATATGTAAATAATTTATATATGAAAAATGCTTAGAATTTCATCTAGTTTCATAATATGCTGCTTACATCCTTGTTTAAAATGTTTAAAATGCTGCTTGCATTTAATTTGCTAAATGCCATGTTAAAATGATTTATTTCATAACTAAATAACCGTAGCTCCGAATTTAATAAACTTTATATGTAAATGGGGTAGAAAAATGCATAGATTAACATGTTGCACTTTATTTTCCTGTTTAACAACAATAAAATATGGTTCTAGACAGAACAGTACCATAACCAAAATATGCAAATGGGGATTTTCCGGAATTGTTGTTTGTTGTTCCGGCCTCATTTAAACTTGCCTAGATAGGTAGTCTTACTATGCTTCACCTCTTGCCATGTTTAATAACATTTAATATTGTTGAGTACATAAACGAGAGAGAACTAAATAATTGATGTGGTGTTTCGTCAATATGCAACTCGTTGCATATTGAGCTCCACTTAATTTGTAGTGTTGTTTGTTGCACTTTGTCATGCCATGCCTCATTAAATCGGACATGCATCATACTTGATTTTGCATCATGCCATGTGTATGTGGTGGTTGTTTACTATGTTGTTTGTTTCTTTCCGGGTTGCTTCTCTCGTTAGCTTCGGTTTCGTTCCGGAGTTGTGAGGATTCGTTCGACTACGTCCGTTTGTCTTCTTCATGGACTCGTTCTTCTTCCTTGCGGGATCTCAGGCAAGATGACCATACCCTCGAAATCACTTCTATCTTTGCTTGCTAGTTGTCCGCTCTATTGCCATGCCGCGCTACCTACCACTTGCTATATCATGCCTCCCATATTGCCATGTCAAGCCTCTAACCCACCTTTCCTAGCAAACCGTTGTTTGGCTATGTTACCGCTTTTGCTCAGCCCCTCTTATAGCGTTGCTAGTTGCAAGTGAAGATGAAGTTTGTTCCATGTTGGAACATGGATATGTTGGGATATCACAATATCTCTTCTTTAATTAATGCATCTATATACTTGGTAAAGGGTGGAAGGATCGGCCTTATGCCTGGTGTTTTGTTCCACTCTTGCCGCCCTAGTTTCCGTCATACCGGTGTTATGTTCCTTGATTTTGCGTTCCTTAGGCGGTTGGGTGATTTATGGGACCCCCTTGACCGTTCGCTTTGAATAAAACTCTTCCAGCAAGGCCCAACCTTGGTTTTAACATTTGCCACCTAAGCCTTTTTCCCTTGGGTTCTGCAGACTCAAGGGTCATCTTTATTTTAACCCCCCCCCCCCCGGGGCCAGTGCTCCTTCGAGTGTTGGTCCGAACTGAGCTGCCTGCGGGGCCACCTTGGGGAAACTTGAGGACTGGTTTTACTCGTAGCTAGTCTCATCCGGTGTGCCCTGAGAACGAGATACGTGCGACTCCTATCGGGATTTGTCGGCACATCGGACGGCTTTGCTGGTCTTGTTTTACCATTGTCGAAAAGTCTTGTAACCGGGATTCCGAGACTGATCGGGTCTTCCTGGGAGAAGGAATATCCTTCGTTGACCGTGAGAGCTTGTGATGGGCTAAGTTGGGACACCCCTGCAGGGTATAAACTTTCGAGAGCCGTGCCCGCGGTTATGTGGCAGATGGGAATTTGTTAATGTCCGGTTGTAGAGAACTTGACACTTGACTTAATTAAAATGCATCAACCATGTGTGTAGCCGTGATGGTCTCTTTTCGGCGGAGTTCTTGAAGTGAACATGGTTCTTGTGTTATGGTTGTGCGTAAGTAGTTTGGGGATCACTTCTTGATCACTTCTAGCTTCACGATCGTTGCGTTGCTTCTTTTCTCGCTCTTATTTGCGTATATTAGCCACCATACATGCTAGTGCTTGCTGCAGCTCCACCTCACTACCCTTTCCTACCCATAAGCTTGAATAGTCTTGATCTAGCGGGTGTGAGATTGCTGAGTCCTCGTGACTCACAGGTACTTCCAAACAGTTGCAGGTGCCGTTGACGTCAGTGCAGGCGATGCTACCCAACTCAAGTGGGAGTTCGATGAAGACCTTGGTCGTTACTATGTTTCGTTTCCGGTTGATCAGTAGTGCAGCCCAGTTGGGACGATCGGGGATCTAGCAGTTGGGTTATCTTCTTTTCTTTTGGCTTTGACCATAGTCGGTCTATGTGTGTACTCTGATTAATGTATGATTTATTTATGTATTGTGTGAAGTGGCGATTGTAAGCCAACTCTCTTTATCCCATTCTTGTTCATTACATGGGATTGTGTGAAGATGACCCTTCTTGCGACAAAACCACAATGCGGTTATGCCTCTAAGTCGTGCCTCGACACGTGGGAGATATAGCCGCATCGTGGGTGTTATATTTCTAAGGAGTAGAATTTGTGTTTACTGCTACTGGAATTGCTACTGGAAATCCAAGAAAAGGAAGGAGAAGATAAGAGATCCTACACCATGCTCCTACTCCAAGAACTAAGTTTTAACTATTGCACTTGTGTTTCCCTAAATATGAGGTAGTTGCTGTCAAGCTTATCCTATCCAAAATTATTTGCAGTGCTCTTGTTAGCAGAGAAGAGAATGAGAAGAAAAAGAGGAGAAAAAGAAGCTGCAGTGTACTCCTTCAAGCTACTCCTAAGAATAGAAATTTTGTTTACTGAATTTGCAAAATTCTTCAATACTTCATTTGACAAAGTAGGAGTACCATTCTGAACATTCTCCAACTTAACAAAACTAACTGTTTTGATACAATCAAATTTTGCTATCACACAAAAGTACTCCAACATGTAGCTACTGAAACATGTACTCCAGCTTGTTCAGAATATCAAGCTTTTTTTATATCTAATGTATACCTACTGTCCTCACAAACTCCAGCATTCAAGCAAAACAAACATTCAGTAAACACACATTCAATCAAAACAGGTGTTGACTTAACCTACAACATTCTATGTAAACACACACTCAAGCAAAATACACATTCAGTAGACACACATCCAAGCAAAATAGGCTGAAGGAGTATGTTGCACATACCGGAGATGGCTGGTCGGCGTCGGGACTGCGTGGTGGTTTGGCGCCCGGAGGCCTTCAGACCACCACAATTGGCCGGCATTGCTCTCTTGCAGCTCCTGGGAGTTCTGCTGGAGCACAGGAGGAAATTCAGTTAAGCACAGGAGGAAACTCAGTTAAGCACATGAACTACTCCTGCAGTTAAACGCATCGCCGCCCATGAAATTCAGTTAAACACACGAAATTCAATTAAAGGCTGAGCTAATACTAGCAGCTGCTCACCGAGTCACCGAAGCAGAGGTCTGGCACCACCGCCAGGGAAGAAGATGCCGTCGTCCCACCCGTGCTCGCCGAACCCGCTGTCGTCTGGTCCATGGCCGCGCCTGCCCCGCTGGGCCTCGGCCTCGGCGGCGGTGATGTGCTGCCGAATGAAGGCCTCGAACTCCAGCTCCGACACGCTCTGCTTCGGACCAGCACCATCATCTTCCTCCCGCTGCTCCGGTCCAGCACCGGTGTCCTCCTCCCGCTGCTCCAATTCAGCACCGCCGTCCTCCTCCCTTTGCTCCAATCCAGCACTGTCGTCCTCCTTCCGCTGCTCCAGCACAGATCGAGCACTGCCGCCCATGGATCGAGCACCGCCGCCCATGGATCGAGCAACGCCGCCCACGGACAGAGCACAGCGGCTCTAAAAATGTTACCTTTGACCAAGAGCTAGCAGGCGGGATAATAGGGTTAGGGCCTTAGGGGTACGAATCGGGGTGGTAGAGGAGCAAGACGACGGCGAGGAAGACACCGACGAGAGGGAGTGGACGGCGACTGGCCGGCGAGCGATCTGGGCTCGGGAGGAGCGACTGGGGAGAGAGCGAGTGGTCGCCTGGTCGGTGCAGTGGGAGGGCAAAATGGGAAAGGGAAGAAAACTGGTAGCGTGACGGAAATTGTACTAAGATTCTAAAACGACAACTATTTCGGTACAGAGGGAGTATATATTAGGTAGCTAGCCAATACTAATCCTACTCGGCAACGGCTAAAAGCCTAACACGGACAAACACCTACACGTGCATCAAAATCAGTTGAAGGCGAGAAGAAAGTCAGACATGCCTTCTATTAAATCTCATCCATCAATCCTTATGATTAAGGATAAAATCAACGGATATAAAAGGATGACGTATGGAGATCTATGAAAGCCTCGTCTAGTTTTTCTTTGTTAGTCTTTATACTTTTGGACTCGGTTTATACCTATCCCACGCACGCCTAATAATTTGGGCTGGCTGCAACATAATTTCATTGTTAGGAATAATAAGCATAGGAAAAAACAATAGATGATAGACATAGTTGCTTGTAGATGAGAACGGCCAAAGATGTACAGCTGGATCCAAAAGAACAACAATGGAGACGAAGAGGTACAGCGGGATCCAAAAGAACAACAATGGAGATGCAAATCGAGAAAGGCAAATACTGGCTGTGAAATTTGCACGAAAAATTATGTGAGCAAAAACTGAACTTCATGACTTACATAATATATATTGCCTCACTACACGAACCAATGTTGAACTATGTCGTACTGAGATCTATGTCATACCGAAATCAAACATACTCCCTACGTCTCATAATGTAAGACGTTACATTATGGGACAGAGAAAGTATTATATTGCACATGAAGCAAGCAACATGTCTTCGCACAAGGGGATACATATTAAATATTATTCCCTCCATTCCTAAATATAAGTTTTTTTTTTGAGATTTCAATATAGACAACAGACGGGGCAAAATGAATGAATCTACGCTCTACAATATATCTATATACATCCGTATGTAGTTCATATTAAAATCTTTAAAAAGACTTATATTTAGGAACGGAGGGATTACTAGCATAGAGAGATTGCTCCAACATATGAGTGCATGAGAGGCAGATAAGATAGTTGGAAATTTTTGGGTAGATATTAATACAAATACTGCAAACTACAGTGCTCCACTCAATACTACTAGGGATAGATAGACAGTGAAATAACAGTGCTCCTCTGATCTACTCGAATTTAGCTGGCGGTTCGGTGCCAAAAACCTTGAGGTACGCCTTCCTGTGAGCTTCACGCATCATTCTGTTGGTGTCTTCCCGGAAGTTGTCGGGGATCTCGACGTAGCCCTTCTCCTCAAACTCATCCTTGATCTCCTGCTGGTACTTGAAGTTTTCATCCCTCAACTTGTTGAAGAAACCGGCGTACTTGCTCTTCTTTCGGTCGAAGCGGGCAGGCTTTTCCCAGGACAGGATGGACCTCACCTCCTCTTCAGACATCATGTTCTTCTCCTGAAGAGGACCCTTCTTGCACTTGCCATGGCCCCCCTGCGAACCGGCCTTAGGAAGCCTCTTCTGTCGACCATGACGCCCTTGCATGGTCACTGACTCCTCCTGCGAACCGGCCTTCGGAGACCCCTACTGTCCACGACGACGACGCGTCGGCTTGGTCGCCGCCGCCACCAACTCCACCTCCTCCGACGAACCGGCCGAGAAAGAAGGCCCTTTGGAACCCTAGCTTCCGACTCGAGGCGACTCAGATTTTTTTTTTTAGCATCTGTAACCTTTATTAAATCTGGATGTCCATAGGGATACAGATGATGTCGGGCGTATTAGCAAGCCACAGGTGGCGCCCGGGAGACAAAGAAACCACAGCTTTTGCAAGAGCATGCGCTTCGAAATTATGCTTCCTATTCTCATGAATAAAACGGATATTAGGAAAAAATCTAGCCCTATGATTTATCTCACTCAAAACCGAGGCAAACTGGCAGGGAACATCCGAGCCTATCATGGAAATAACAGCAGCACAGTCTGAAGCCACGCATATAGAGTCGAGATTGAGATCCATCGCCAAAGCAAGGGCTTCATTGCATGATTGTGCTTCCAACGAGGGCGGATCCGTGAGACCCTCAAAAACTCTGGCTGAAGCTCCAAGAAAAGCTCCCGCTCTGTCACGGCAGACCACAGCTACTGCGCCCCTTCTACCAGATCTGGACACGCCTTCATCAATGTTTAGCTTCACTTCTTCATCGGTTGGAGGAAGCCAACCAGATGATGTCGCTCTAGTCCTCGAGTTTCCCGCTGATACATGCAGGTCCTTTGGCTTTGCATGCATGCAAGTCCCTCAGGCGTGACTTGTGCACAGCCATACAATCAAGATCCACCAGAAATTTCTTGATGAAAACCGAAGTGCTCAGGGGGCTTTGGTACTGCTCATCATGGATAGCACGGCGTCGCGCCCACCATATGGCCCACATTGTGATCAAAATACGAACAACTTCCTGCTCTTTTAGAGTATGCAGTAACCAGAACATCCACAAGTCGAGCATCCTCTGTTCGGTTTGAGATCATTACTTTTGTCAGTTCCTCATCAGCCAGAGCCCAGACACAACATGACATATGGCAATCAAACAAAGAATGTCTCCACGTATCCACTGCCGCTTGGCAGAGCGGGCAAGCCGGTGAGTCTGTCATCTTCCTGTGCTTCCTAACCTCGCCGGTGGGGATCGATGTCTTGGCTGGCCGCCAAGCAAAAATTTTGATTTTGGATGGGATGCTCAAATTCCAGAGTTTGCCCCAAGACTTCTTATCTGCATCCGAATCTGAATGCCCCGGACCATGCTCCAACCAGTCTGTTCTTTGTTGCTTTGTGGTCGCCAGTAAACAGTATGCAGACCGTACTGAAAAAGTGCCTCTTCTGTCATAGTGCCAGGCCCAAAAATCAGATTGAACTCGTGTACTCAAAGGGATATTCAGTATCGCTTCCTTGTCCATTGCATAAAAGTGCTCATCGAGAACATCAATATTCCAGCCCGCAGTAGTGTGGTCAAGGAACATCGAGGCGATTCAGATTGGGGAGGAGACGATGCCGCGTCTTCCATCTTATAGGGAGCGGTGGAGGCCAGCCTAGTCGGTGTCGGCTCGCTCTTGGGCTCCAGCTGGGCTTCTCGTGCCACGCCAGGTAAGATGATGAGCGCCCGATGCGGCCCGGCCAGCCCAGCGCCCAGACGAACGATTCTCATACGAGACAGACCATCCATCCTCTCTCTCGCCTGAAGAGACATTGTAATGGGCCAGCCCAGTAGCGCTGTTTGTTCATCTCGTTTTAAGTTCGTTCGCTTCGTTACTATTGTATAAGTTCACTCACTTTTTTTTTCATTTATTACTTTTGCTTATATTCTAAAAAATATATCTAAATTCCTAAAGAAGTACTTAAGTATTGAAAATGATATTTATGCAATTTAAAAAAGTAGACATAAAAAAATATCTAAATACACATATTCCTAAAGAAGTACTTAAGTACTGAAAAATAATATTTATGCAATGTTAAAAAAATGCCGGTGCAACTTTAACCAAATTTTGATTGCATTTGAAAAAAATGTTTCAAATCCGTATTGGAAGAAAATGTTTAACACAAATTAAAAAGCATGTGTTTGAAAAATGTATAACCATATATTTTAAAAATTATAAACTTATATAAATAAATGTTTCAATGTATGCAAAAAGTACAATGTGTATGAAAAAAGTAGAAATCAAAACATGTATTTGACAAAAATTCATGGTCTTTGAAAAAAAAATAGTAAAAATATATTTTGTAATTGCTAAACATTTATGAAAAAATGTTTCTGACATATACAAAAAAAAGAACAACGTCTATAAAAAATAGACATCAAAACATATATTTGAAAGAGGTTAATACTGTATTTTAAAAATGTTAACACAGTGTAAAAAATTGTTAGCGTAGTCTAATCAAATGTGGATATGCTTCGAAAAAGTGTTTTATATTTTATTTGAAAAAAGCTTAACATTTATTCAAAAACATGTATTCGAAACAATGTTAACCATGTATTGAAAAAGAATTTACATGCAAAAACATTGTTTCAGGTAAATACGGAAAATGTCCAATCTATATGGAAAAAAGTAGACATGAAAACATATATCTTAAAACATGATTAACATATATATTTTTTCATGTGTACAGAAAAATAGAAAATACGTACAAAAATGTAGAAATCAAAACATATCTTCAAAAATAATGTTAATCATATATTTAAAATATGTTAAACATGCGTAAAAAATGTTTCTTGTGTACAAAAAAATGTACAATTTGTATGAAAACAGCAGGAATGAAAACATATATATTAAAAACCCACAAAAAAACCCAAAGAGAACTGAAGGAAAAAATCAAAAAAAAACCAAAGAAAAAAGCAAGCTTATGAGAAACATAAAGAAAACATGTAGAAAAAGAAGAGAAAGAGAAAACAGTGAAAACCGTAAAAGGAGTAGACAAAATAAAGAAAAAAATCAATATATTGAACGAGCCCAGCCAATGTACATTAAATAATAAGGAAAAACTAATAGAGAACAACGTCCGAGCGAGCGAACGAACCCAGCAACATAGCAAGCGGCCGAGCAAGCATTCACTCTAATGGGCCAGCCCATACCTGCCGATGCCATAATACGAATCACGTTAAGCGATATATAGCTTTTTCCAAACAAAAAAGACGATATATAGCTGTAGAGAGCAACTAATCAAGGAGTGCTCCTTTTGAAGGACAGTAAGGGTCACTTTTTGTGGGCTGGGATGCACCACTTAGCACGCTCTCATTCGCCGCCACGTGTCGTGGGCTCTCCCTTCTGGTTTTTTCTGTATGCATTGTCAGCTTTTAGACCAAAATTTTTGGGTTTTTGGGTTTTTCCCTGATTTTCCCTAGATTTTGGACAAAAAACAGTCGACGAGAGGCATAGTCGTGCCCCTGAGAAAAGAAAAAGAAAAACGTGTTTTCCTTTTTTTTCGCAAGAAGCACGGATTTACTTCCCCTGAAAGCACGGATTTTCTTCTGCGAGGGGCTCAGTCATGTCTCTGGGGAAAGATAAAAAACATGTTTTTCCTTTTGCGAGAGACGAGACACAAATTTACTTCTCATGGATGCATAGATTAACTTCCACAAGAGGCACAATTGTGAGTCCCGAAAAGGAAAAAAATGTGGGATTTGCTTTCGCGAGAGGCACGGTCATACCTCTTGGAAATGGAAAAGAAATGTGTTTTCCTTTTTTTACTTCCGCAAGAGACACGGATATACTCCTCGTGGAGTCACGGATTTGCTTCCGCGAGAGGAACAATCATCCCTCTTGAAAAGGTAAAAAAGACACATTTTCCTTTTTTTTTCCCTTTTCGCGAGAGGCAAAAATTTACTTCGCAAAGAGTCATGATTTTCTTCCGCGAGAGGCACAACTGCACCTCTCGGAAAAGGGAAAAACGTGTATTTGCTTTCACGAGAGGTACATATTTTCTTTTCTTGGAGGCACAGATTTGCTTTCGCATGATGCACAGTTGTGCCTCATTGGAAAGGAAAAAAATGTGCTCCCGGTTTTGTTTTTTTCATCAAGTTTTTTCGTGAGAAAAAAAATCATCGAAACATATCAACATGGGATCTAGTTTTACAGATCTCGACGCGAGGAATCCAACGGCGAAAACGGTTCGAGATTTGAACGCACGGTTTAAGAGATAAAATGTTTTAAATAAACGAATCTACGAAACGGAAAACTCGCAGGTTGCAACAAGACTTGTTGCAATCGTAAAAGATGGGAATGACCTTTGCAAAGAATACTCATTAATTAGTGATTTTGATAGCTATAACACTATATGTCGCCTGTACCGATTCCTAATAGGAATCGCCAATAGCTGACGTTTAGCAGGACGGCCTAGTAGCGCAGTTTATTCGCGCTCTGTAGGTTTGCTTTGCTGCAGTTTTGCACTTCTTTTTTCTTTGGTTTTATTTATTTTTCATGGATTTTTATTTTATATTTTGTTTTGTTTCTTCGCTTTTTCATCGGTTTTTGGGCTTTCTTTTCTTTATTTCACGTTGATTTTCTTTTATTTTTTCTTGGTTTTCTTTGGTTTTTTTTCTGTTTTAGTTTCTTTGTCAGGTTTTACCTGTTTTTGTCCAAGTACATGTCCACTTCTTTTCAGTACACAATGTACATTTTAAGAGCATCTATGAAACATTTTACGATACATATTGAACAATCTTCAACTACATAACGTATATTTTCAATACATTTTTTGATCACTTTTTCTAATACACGGTAACATTTTGCCAAATACATGTTTCACATTTGTAATGGCAATAAACATTTTGTAAACTACACAATTATTTTTGCCTTGTTTATTTTTTTTAAATATCATGGACAATTTTTTAAAACATGTGATATTTCATTAAAATATCATGTCTATTTTTTATAACCATCGCAAACATTTTATACATTGTATATAGCATTTTAAAATGTTTCAAACATTTTTGTGAAATGCAGGAACAATTTCCTAAATTGTCACGTACATTTTTTAATGGTATGAAACATTTGTTTTACATTACACAAACATTTGTTTTACATTGTATACACATTTATAAAAAGGTTTTTTTTAAACATGAAAAAAAAATTATTGGCATGAACATCTTTTTGAGAGTTTTATTAAAACTGTGCTCACTTTTTTATAGTAGTTTAACATATAATGAATTTATGTTTTTGAACTTTGTTAATTAATTTTAAGGTTTTGAAATATATGCATTAAAATATAATAGAATAAAACATATCGAGTGAAGTCCTCCTAACTTTCAAACTTTATAGAGCGCAACCATTCTTCTTGATATTCCAGTGCATATATAAATTTTGTTGGTAGTATTACAAATAACTAAGTGCATTGCCGATATTCTAACTTTGATTGTGGGAAGTAGATTTAAAACAGTGTCACCAAAAATGAACAAGACATTGATCGATGCATCTAAGAACATGTTATTAGCCCCTTTGCAACCTCTTACTTCCACAAATTAAATATATGTGAATTAGTCAACCACCATTACAGTTTTGATGGACCACATAATATGTACTCCCTCCGTCCCATAATATAAGAGCGTTTTTGACACTAGTGTAGTGTAAAAAGGGCTCTTATATTATGGGACGGAGGGAGTACTTCCTATGGATTTCAGGCTGCACTTTATGATATGTGAAATTCCAGTTCACCAGTGGTGCATAAGATCAAGACGACTGACTAATTTGCTTTGTTTTGGTTGTCTATTAGCAGCATGCACCAGTACTCATCACCTCAACTTTGAAATGACCACCTCAGTGACAAATGTTCATTTAACCAAGAAATTCTTTTTTTTCACTATGTTTACTTTAGTCGAGATATATTTGATCACTTGTATCAATAAAGGCACTTTTATTTGTGTATTTTTTTATCACTTGTATTTTTTATACTTATACCAATATATTTGATCGCTTGCACCAAAAAATGCTCATTTTACCAACAAATATGTGATAACTTGTACCAATAAATATTTTCATCTAACCAAATCTTAAAATATTATGTATGTACCAGCCCTCAAAAAAATATGATGTATGTACCTGATAGGTGCTCAACCTTTGTGTCTCTTGATCCGTTTGAATATTACGCATTACTTTATTATATGAACTTATGGTTGGTTGCTTCTCATCATATTTCGTATGGAATTTGAACTACCCTAGAATTTTGTCACATTTCTTGGTTGAAGAGAATGTAAGCATTCCTTGAGAGAGATAAAGGCGTGAACTTCCTCGGATGTATAACATAAATATATGAAACAAAATATTTATTTATCAAATACTTTCAATACACTATAGACGATGCCCTCACATTTGCAAGGGCCACTTTGCTTTTTTTAGGGGGAAATCATGCCGCTTTATTTAACCAAAGCTAGGAATCTCGTCTGAAATTACATCTAAAATAAAGTCTGGTGGCGAGCCCACCCAAATCTTCGAACGGTTCTCCCCTACCCCTACTTTTGCTAGCTTATGAGCGGCTACATTCCCAGACCGACGAATCCATGACACCTTGGACTCCTCCATAGAACGAAGCATCGCCTTAATCTCCTCCACCCAAGGACCGGCAGTAGACAGATTCTTCTGCGGGTCATTGAGCATCTTGACCAGGGCCAGGCAATGAAGCTCAACATGCACCCGTCGTAAGTTTAGATCAGTCGCCATTCGAACAGCTTGTCTGCATGCTAGCACCTCAACCATCTCAGGATCAGCATTATTTGGGAAGAAATGGCACCGCCCAGCTCGGAACGCTGCTTGGTGATCGCGAAGAACCGCCCCACCTCCTCCTTTCTCCCCGTACCTGTAGACCGCGCCGTCGGAGTTGATCTTTACCCATCCAGCAGCAGGGGGTGCCCATCGCTGAATAGTCTTTGGCTCCGGTTGTGATGCCCTCATCTCATGAGATGCTCTCCACTCTGCAACTTGCACCTGCACAGTAGCTATTATTTCATGTGGCGATATTATCTTCCTCCCATCTCTTGCCTCGTTTCTTGCCAGCCAGAGGTTATAGGCCGCCTGAAGCATCACCTCCTTCCCGTCGCCAGTCGCCCGAGCAAACCAGTCAAGTAACCAAGAGGCTAGGGCTCGCTGAGTCTTAATGTGTTTTGGTGGTTCTTCCAATACCAACCCCACCTGTGCCCTCAACATCTCCCAGAACATGACTGAATGTTGGTAGCCCCAGAATCTATGCATTATAGTCTCTTCCTGGGCGCACAGAACACAAAAAACGCCCTGCTTGATCCGACGTCGATGGAGTTCTGCACCCACAGCAAGCCCGTTGCGGATCATGCGCCACATATGAATTTTGACCTTGCCCGGCGCACTTGTATCCCGCAGCGCCAAGTATCCTTTGTGCATAGCTACCGAACTCGAGAACTCCGGCTGTCCGGTCCTCGCTCTGTTCAGAGACATTCTTAGGTGGTACGCCGACCTAACTCTGAATACACCATTACGCGTAAAGTTCCATGCAAGAAAATCATCAAACTCCGGTCCGCCAATAGCGATTTGCTTCACGTCCATAGCATCCTCCGAAGTGAACATCTGATCCACCAACTCCTCATTCCAAGACACACCATCGGGATTGAGTAAGTGAGCCACCTTGGTTATGCCCTGCATGTATACTTGACCGAGGGGTTTAGTGCTCCCGCTCCGAGGGATCCACGAGTCGTGATGGATGTTAATATTGACCCCGACCCTACTCTCCAAATCAGGCCCTCCCTTAGCAAATTCCGGCCATGCAAAATGCTCCTGAAGGTGAAAGAGCCCGAAGCAGGACATGAAGCGGAAAGAATTGAGTCATCTTTAAAGTACCTTGCTTTAAGCACTCTCGCACATAGAGAAGTTGGGACTTGTAGAATACGCCACGCTTGTTTCGCCAACAACGCTTGGTTGAAGGCCTCGGGGTCACGAAATCCCATGCCCCCATCCCTCTTGCTCGCACACATCTTCTGCCAAGCGACCCAATGGACCCTTCTCTCACCATTCATTGCACCCCACCAGAATTTAGACGAGATTGAAGTCAGGCTCCGGCACATCTTCTTCAAGAGGTGAAAACAACTCATGGTGTAGGTCGGTGTCGCTTGCAACACAGATTTGGCGAGAACTTCTCTCGCTGCTTTGGATAATCCTTGGCCCTTCCATTCACACACTTTACCCTTTGCGCACTCGGTCACATGTTTAAAAGTGCCGTCCTTGGACCTGCCAACCAGTGTTGGGAGGCCCAAATACTGTTCACTAAGGGCTTATGACTGAATCCCCACTATATGCTTCATCTGTTCCTTCATCACATCTTGGCTTCCTTTTCCAAAAAAGATCGAGGACTTCTGCAAGTTTACCTTTTGTCCGGACGCTTTTTCATACTTCTCAAGAATTTGTTTTAGAGTCTCCATATTCTCCTTCGTTCCCTCAAGGAAAACTATACTATCATCTGCAAACAAAAGGTGAGTTACATGGGGGCCAGTGGTCCCAAACTTCATCCCCGATAGCTGTTTGTCATTCTGAGCCTTCTTGAAAAGAGCTGAAAACCCCTCCACACAGAAGAGAAACAAATACGGTGACAACGGGTCCCCCTGTCTTAAACCTCGAGAGGGTATAAAGCTCCTGGATAGCCCACCATTTAATTTTACAGAAAAACGAGCTGAGGTGACACATCTCATTATCATCGAGACCCACTGGGGATCGAAACCAAAACGTGTCATAACCATCTCAAGGAAGATCCACTCCACCCAGTCATACGCTTTCATCATATCCAACTTAATCGCACACAAACTCTTCTTCCATTTTCTGTTCCGTATAGCGTGTACACACTCATATGCCACCAACACATTATCAGTGATCAGACGCCCGGGCACAAAGCGCTTTGTCCTTCGGAGATTAGGAGTGGAAGAATACCCTTCAACCTGTTTGCCAACACCTTGGTGGCGATCTTGTAGGGTGAGGGCCACTTTGCCAGTTGGTTTAATCAAAGAAAGAGCTCCCTTTCTCTAGCTGGCGTCCGCGTCTAGGAGAAATAGCTTTCCCGTGACTGTCAGGCAGAATTGTCAAAGATACTGGACCTCACCCTGCCGTCCCGTCCTGCACAAACTGAACGGCCTGACCAGTGACCTGGCAAGTTCCCTTCTTGGCTGAAGCCGGTCGGAGGCATATTAGGACTTTGCTTGCTGTTAGATACACATAGTTAGCATAAAATGATACTCCCTCCGTCTTAAAATAAATGTCTCAACTTTATTATAACTTTGTACTAAAATTAGGACACTTATTTTGGGATGAAGGGAGAGTATCCAATATTGTTTCAGGGTGCTGCACGTACCACTGATTCGAACCATGATTAACATGAGAAGCTGAGCACCGATACTTCTTTTTTTTGCGGGTACTTTTTCTTTTTAGCTGAGCACCGATACAACGACACGGGTATGGCGATATGGGATACGGCAAATTTTAAAAACAGCAATACGGCGAATATATATAAATAATTAATAAAATGTCATGTAACAAAAACAAAACCTAATAAAATGTGTGACATGAGATCAAAATACTACTCCATTGGTTGTCTAATTGCATCAATATACTATTGGTTGCATGCATGGTTGCAGTAATACTATTGGTTGCAGGACGTGTGTCACCTGTGCCTTCAACATCAATACTACTAGATGATACCCCGCGCGTTGCTGCAGGACTCTTAGCTGACATTTGAGGGTTTTGTAATAAATAGAATACAGTGCTAAATTATCACGGATAATTCTAAAAACAACAATTGATAATAGAGAGTATTTAACCCACTGGTAGTACAGTAGGTTTTGTATATGTCAATGTTCAATCCTATTGTACTACCAATGGTTGACTATACCTACGTTAGTAGAACTTTATTACCTGACGGTGCACTGTGTAGATGTATGTTATGTTAGAGGGTAAAAAGGGGTAGAAATAGTGCCATTTATAAGGCCTAAACTAAGAAAGGTGTACTCTAGCATATTTCCATTCAAAATGCTATGAGAGGCTTGCTATTTTCATTGATAAAAGAAGAACGTTAGCTTGTCAATAGCATACATTTTCATTGTACCAATTCAAGCAAGTGGTTTAACTTTTTCTCTAAATTCATCTACAAAAGATTGGACCAAGGAATAATAATGATTATATTCAGATAAAAAATGGTTAATAAGGTCAGTCATATAGCAATTTTTAATTTAATATATGCTAGCAGACATAGACCTATATGGAGATTAAAAAGTGTTAATTAAAGCAGGTCACTAAAATTCTAAAGACATTTGAAAAAAAATGGTGTCGCACCTGTTAGGTTGATCTCTCCCGTTTGAACCCAACGGGTCGAACGGGCCCCTGACTCGCGCCCTGATCGGGGGCGCCCAACCAAACCATGGTTGGTGGGCCCCTGTGACTCGCGCTATATAAACAGAGGTGGGGGCCGGGGCACGACGCACGAGGTTAATCGCTGCCACAATCCCCACCTACAATCCCTACCGATCTAGGGTTAGCGCGGTGCTCACGGGAAGCTCCACCACCTCGCCCACTCTCCGTCATCGCCGTGCGCCCCAGCACCACGATGGCCTCCGGCTCGAGTTCATCCACTGCTGGAAAAGTAGGTTCACCGGATCTACTAGCCTACTCCGATCCAGAGGTTCTATCAATGGTATCAGCCAGATCGGGCTAGTTGATTTCGGTACAAAGAAACAAAAACAGAAAAAGAAACAGAAAAAGAGATCCTCCTTCCCCAAAGAACCCTAGAAGGGCAAAGAAGAAAAGAGCGCCGCTGTAAGGCCGCGCCTGTTCCTCTCGATCCTGTCGTGCATCGGCAAGCCGAGGCGACAGGGACGAAGAACCAACCCACCACAGGGGCAAAGTACAGGCACCACCACCGATCCGTTTGACGGCGGCGCGTTCACCATCGAGGTGCTCGCGCACGCCGGCAAAGGGGACAGGGAGGGCGCCGCCGTATCGCGCACCGCAGCTCACGGCTCTCTCTCTCTAATAGAAGGAGGTGGTGGATTGGTGAAACAGAGAAAGAGAAAGAGAAAGGAAGGGGGAAAGGGAAGTCTCGCACAGCGCGGCTCGACGCTGTCGCCGGTGGCCGGCGTGGCTCCACCCGCCGCATCGGGAAGGCCGGCTGCGCCTCTCTGCTCTCTCTCACGCTCTCTGTTGCGCGCGGTGGCGCGGTGGCTTCAGCCGCCGCCGCCGCCGGCCAGACAGGGCGGCCGGGGCGCATCCCCGTGCTCAGCCAGTGGGAGCGGCGAGAACGAACCGAGCGGCGCGAGGGGGAGGAAATGACTAGGGTTCGCCTCGCCCCTCACCGCATCGATCGACTTTGATCAGGCGAAAACGACGCTGGTCCGTCAGATCGCTATGGACGGTCTAGATCGAAACCCTAGCCCCGCCCTGGGCCACTAGGCCGAAAGAGAGGGAGGTCGGGCGCAGTCGCTGCTGGGCCGTGGCCAGCCGCCGCAGGCGCGCTGGGTCCAGGCCGGCTGGGCCGCGCGCTGGGCCGAGGCCTTAGCCGCACGCCGTTGCTGCTGTCGATTTTGTCCAGTTTCTGGGCAGATTTTAAATAGCTTTCCTATGCAATTTTTTCCAACCAAAATTTTGTCTAGAAAATAGAAAAGTGACAGAAAAAGTTTCTGAAAATGCAAAAAGAAAATTTTCAGAAAATAAATGTTCATAAATTTTATAAAGAAAATTAAAAAAGTTCATGATTTCTTATTCGGTCAAAGAAAAGTTTCTGTAAAGCTTAAAAAGTTCGTGAATTTTTATTCATGTTTTTCCGCTGTGTAAATAATTAATGCTCTTTTACAAAGAAAATAAAAGTTTACATAGTATTAAGTTTTTAAGAGCATGTTAAAGTGATTATTAAAATGAATATGATTATGTTATTTTTATGACCAACGTTGTTAATAACATGATCATGTTTTATTATTGAAATTTAAAGGTGCATTTATTTCTAATTTTTGCCCAACGGTAATATAGATTTAATTGCATAGACAATTATATGTTTAATTTGACCAACGTTAGATTAATACATATGATTGTTATATTGATGTCACTTAAATTGTAATTACGGGAGGCTTTCACTTGATGAGTTGCCTAAAAGAAGTTCCGACACTCAGAGGTGACAACCACACTGAGTGGAGGAAGAAAGTTGAACTGGCGTTTGTTTGTGCTGATCTTGACTGGGTTGTGGAGAAACCACAGCCGGTCAGACCCACAGAGCCAGTAAGAGAGGCTACTGATGATGATGCTGCATGGGCTAAAAAGAAAGGGGACTATGCTCCTTTGGAGCAGTCCTACCTCATAGATAATCAAAAGTGGGTCAATGCAAACAAAAAATGCATGGCCTTTATAAAGAACACAATTGAGAGCGCCATTGTGGGCTCCATTGCAGAGTGCACTTCCGCAGGGGAGTTGCTCTCAAAGATAAAGAGCCAGTTCACTGGCTCTTCAAAGATATATGCCACCCAGGTGTTAGAGCAACTGGTGACAGAAAAATACACAGGTGGTAGTCATGGCATAAGAGAGCACATCCTCAGGATGAGCAATATGGCAGCAAAGCTCAAGCCCATGGATGCGGATCTGGAGATCAAACCAGCGCTCCTGGTCCACCTTGTCATGGCTTCACTGCCGAAGGAGTTTGAAGCTTTTGCTGTGAACTACAATATGTCACCTGGAACATGGGACGTTGAAAAGACAATAGAAATGTGTGTCCAAGAAGAGGAGAGACTCAAAGCCTCACATGGTGGTACACTCAGCTATGTGCAGGGTCACAAAAGAAAGAATTACAATCAAAACAACAAAAGTTCTCCTTCAAAGCCACAAGGAAAAGCTTCCTATGAGCATCAGCGTCAGCAACAGCCTTTCTCAGTGGACAAAGACACTTGTCTCCACTGTAAGAAGACCTGGCATTACAAGAAAGACTGTCCTGTTTGGCTAAAGTTGATCATGGCAAAAAGAGGTAACAATATAGTTTCATTTGTAAATGAATCCCTGTATGCACAGTTTTCAAAATCCACTTGGTGGATTGACTCAGGAGCAACTGTTCATGTTGCAAATTCTTTACAGGGATTCCATTCGACGCGGACTACGCTAAGAAGCGAAAGACGCATTGAAGTGGCGAACGGTGTTGAAGCAGAAGTTGAAGCTGTCGGTGATATCTCTTTGGAGTTAGCTGATGGATTCAATCTTCTACTTAGAGATGTTTTATTTGTTCCATCATGTCATAGAAACTTAATAAGTGTTTCTTGCTTGGACAAAGATAATTATGAATGTTATTTTGGACATGGCAAGTGTGCCATTTGGTTAAATAATGCTTATGTGGGTGATGCTTTACTACATGATGAGCTTTATTTGTTATCACTTCGTGAAAAAGTTTATTCCGTTTGCAATGTGAAAGAACATGTTTCTGCGTCGAATAAAGAACAAAAGAAAAGAAAAAGAACATTTGACTCATCGAAATTATGGCACTGTCGCTTGGGCCATATTTCGAAGGGGAGAATAGAAAGATTAGTCAAAAGTGAAATTCTTCCTCCGTTAGAATTTTCAGACTTAGAACAATGCATAGATTGCGTTAAAGGAAAGTACGTAAAGCAAATCAAAAAAGGTGCAATCCATAGCACAGGCACACTAGAAATCATTCACACTGATATTTGTGGACCATTTCCGGTGAAAAGGGTGGATGGATATGACTCGTTCATAACATTCACAGATGATTACTCTCGCTATGGTTATATTTATCCAATCAAAGAAAGATCGGAAGCGTTGGATAAATTTAAAATATTCAAAGCTGAAGTTGAAAATCAGCACGATAAAAGAATAAAGATAGTAAGGTCCGACCGTGGGGGAGAGTACTACGGTCGACACACTCCATATGGCCAAGTCCCTGGACCTTTTGCGAAGTTCTTGCAGGAGACTGGCATAGTAGCCCATTATTCAATGCCGGGCGAGCCTCAGCAAAATGGAGTAGCTGAAAGGCGCAACCGTACCCTTATGGATATGGTGCGCAGCATGATGAGTTATTCCAACTTGCCATTGGGATTATGGATGGAGGCGCTTAAAACCGCCATTCACATTCTCAATAGAGTACCAAGCAAGTCGGTGCCCAAAACACCGTACGAGCTATGGACAGGAAGGATGCCCTCCCTACAACACTTCAGGGTGTGGGGGTGCCCTGCTGAGGCCAAAATGTTTAATCCAAACATTGCAAAGTTAGATCCCAAAACAGTAAGTTGCCACTTCATTGGCTATCCAGACAGATCAAAAGGTTTTCGTTTCTACTGCCCTGATAGATATACAAAGTTTGTAGAAATGAGGCATGCAGTCTTCTTAGAGGACGAAATGATGAGGGGGAGCTTGGTAGCTCGGAAAATTGATCTTGAGGAGAAGAGAGTGCATGCACCTAATCCGATGATTCAGGAGCCATTTTTCTCACTACCAGTTGCAACTCCACCCATGACAGCTATGGGGGAAGACCCGGAACCTGTCCGTCAGGAGCCGACTGAACCCGTTGTTGAGCATGAAAGGGAGGTGCAACAGCAAATTTTAGAAGAAGTGCCAGAAGTTGAGGCACAAAATGTGCCAGAAAATGAGGCCCTTAGAAGGTCTACAAGACCAAGAAAGTCAGCTATTTCTACTGACTTTAAAGTTTATAACACAGAAATGGTTCATATGGAAAAAGATCCCACCTCATATGAAGAAGCCATGAGAAGCCCTCATTCATCGAACTGGATGAAGGCAATGGAAGACGAGATGAAATCAATGAGTTCCAAAGATGTTTGGGACTTAGAGGAAATTCCCAAAGGAGCCAAAACAGTAGGCTGTAAATGGGTCTACAAAATTAAGTATGACTCTAAAGGGGATATAGAAAAGTATAAAGCACGACTCGTGGCAAAAGGATTTACACAAAGAGAAGGGATAGATTACAATGAGACCTTTTCTCCAGTCTCATGTAAGGATTCCTTCAGAATCATAATGGCATTAGTTGCTCATTTTGATTTAGAGTTACATCAAATGGATGTTAAGACGGCATTTCTGAATGGTGATTTAAAAGAAAAGGTCTACATGAAACAACCCAAGGGTTTTATCATGGAAGGCAAGGAAAATATGGGATGCCGCCTGAAGAAATCCATTTATGGATTAAGACAAGCCTCTCGGCAGTGGTATCTAAAGTTTAATCAAACGATTAAAAGTTTTGGATTTAAAGAAAATATTGAGGATAATTGCATTTATGCAATGTTTAAAAATGGGAAATATATTTTCCTAATCTTGTATGTGGATGATATCCTGCTTGCTAGTAGTGATGTTAGTCTACTACAAGAAACAAAGAAATACTTATCCTCAAATTTTGACATAACAGATCTTGGTGAAGCATCATATGTTTTGGGCATAGAAATTCACCGAGATAGGAACAATGGAGTCTTAGGACTATCTCAGAAAGCATATTTAGAAAAGATTCTTAAATAGTATAATATGCATGTGAGTAAAGCCACACCTGCTCCAATAGTCAAGGGCGATAGTTTTGGGAAATTCCAATGTCCCAAGAACCAGTATGAGATCGATCAAATGAAAGCAGTACCATATGCTTCCGCAGTTGGCAGCTTACAGTATGCACAAGTGTGCACTCGCCCTGACTTAGCTTTTATCACCGGGGTACTCGGTAGATATCAAGAGAATCCAGGCTTAGAGCACTGGAAGATGGTAAAGAAAGCATTGTGTTATGCGCAAGGCACGAGGGACTACATGCTAATATACAGGAGAAGTGATTCCCTAGAGATAAAAGGGTATTCAGACGCAGATTTTGTGGGGGACAGAGATGATAGAAAATCCACGTCAGGATACATATTCACCCTCGCTGGGGGAGCTATTTCGTGGAAAAGCTCCAAACAGTCGATAGTTGCATCATCCACGATGTATGCAGAATTCATAGCATGCTTCGAAGCCACGGGGCAGGCGATATGGCTAAAGAAATTTGTACCCGACTTGAAAGTGGTAGATTGCATTCACAAACCACTAAAGATGTACTGTGATAACCAGCCCGCAGTATTCCATGCTCATAACAACAAGTCGAGTAATGCTGCCAAAACAATAGAGATAAGGTATTATGTTGTGAAAGATAAAATCCAGGATCAAACTATAAGTCTCGAGCATATAAGGACAAAGGATATGCTTGCGGACCCGCTAACGAAAGGCTTACCACCCAATGTTTTCAAGGAACACTTAGCCGGCATGGGTTTAAGGGAAAGCCTTATGATTCCTGGATAGGCCCAAAAGGAACATAATTTGTTTCTGAACATAAAGTATGTTGTAGCTGTATGATTCTAACGGAATTAAGCTGAGACGATGAAACATGCTCTATGTACCAATATGTGATGAAACAGATAAACTAGAAAGTATAAAGTTAAAAGTAAAGTTGAGATCAAGGGGGAGAATGTTAGGTTGATCTCTCTCCCGTTCGAACCCAACAGGTCGAACGGGCCCCTGACTCGCGCCCTGATCGGGGGCGCCCAACCAAACCATGGTTGGTGGGCCCCTATGACCCGCGCTATATAAACAGAGGTGGGGGCCGGGGCACGACGCACGAGGTTAATCGCTGCCACAATCCCCACCTACAATCCCTACCGATCTAGGGTTAGCGCGGTGCTCACGGGAAGCTCCACCACCTCGCCCACTCTCCGCCATCGCCATGCCCCAGCACCACGATGGCCTCTGGCTCAAGTTCATCCACTGCTGGACAAGGTAGGTTCACCGGATCTACTAGCCTACTCCGATCCAGAGGTTCTATCAGCACCTACTGGATGTCAGACTACATCCATGCTTGTCCATCAAACACAATGGTTCCTGTTCATGGGGCAGTTGACTTGTTTCTGTCAAGCCTAGCCTCTCCTCCTCCTAGCCGCGCCGGTGGCCACTCCGGCCCGGGCGGCCACTACCTAGCCCTCACCGGTGGCCACTCCGGCCCCGGTGCCCACGTCCCTCACCTGCCGGCCGTCACTCCGGCCACCGGCAGCCACCACTTGCTAGTTCGATCTCCATCGCCGTGATGGCTCTCTCTGACCTCAAGTTCGAGCAAGGCTTGGCCTTCGAAGCCTACATCTGGAAGCAATTTGGTGTGCCAATGAATCATTTCGAAGGTGGCAAACTCAAGGAATTCTTCCTGGTGGTAGAGGTGACTCGATCTAAACTTCGTATCAATGCTGATTCGGTCAGTCTCATGCTTCAATCCTGCTTTGGGGGTCATGCTTCTCGTTTCAAAGTTTCATGCCTTCAAAATTGGTCCTTTAAGTTCAGCGTTTCCTCCAAGAGTGTGGGTTTTGCTATCATCAAAGGAGGGAATTGTGTCAATGATCTTTTCAGTTTGGGGTTTTTCCTTTGGGGCAATGGTGGACCGGATTCTCACAGAGAGTACTGGCTGTATCAACAAGAACTTGACCAGCAATAGACTGTGGTGAATCGTTCTGGTGATCGTAGGTCCTATTCTGAAGCTGGTCAAACTCCAAGATTCTTTCCTGGCCACAACTCCACCGTCCGCTCTCCGGTGAGATCTCCGACCAGATCTCCGGCCCGATCGCCGCTCAGATCCGATGCTGCTCGTCCGCTTTCAGTTTCCGAGCGCCTAACTCAATCAGCGGCCTCATTACACCTGGTATTAACTGCGCCCAATAATGTGGCCCTCGGAAGGGCGGGACTCACGGGCATTCAAAATTCTAGGCCGGCCCAAGATACTAGGGAGCCCAACAGACTTTTCTGTATTCGTTGTCTTGAGGTGGGCCACCTTCGGTCTGGTTGCAAGAATAGAATCCGCTGCAGAGGATGCCGCCGCTTGGGCCATATCAAAGATAATTGTAGGTTTGGAGGCGCCAATTCCGAGCCGGCGCCTCGCATTCAACCGCCTCTCCTGCGGCAGCCACTTTTGGCTAGTGACCGAGACTGCCGTCAATCGCCACATTTAAGCCCATCTGTCAGAGAGGGCATCATTTCCCCCGTTCAGTCAAATCAAGCCATTACCGCCAGTGCCTGCTCGCATTCCCACCACTCTCCTCCTTCTCTGCAACAATCAGCCCTCCCTTCGAGGGTTTTGACCGACGCGACTGCTCTCCTCTCGTCCGCAATGGCGACGTTCCCCTTCGACCCTGCGCCATTTCTCCCTGAGGGTTTCCATGCGATTGAGGTGGAAGGGAGGCCTGCGCGCCATCGTGTGCTTCATGGCAATCTTGTGCCAGCAAACGAAGATCTTGCCATTGCAACAATCATCCCCATGCCCCAAGGAGAAGTAAGTTTTCTTAATGTCCACGAGATCCTCCTAGAGTTTCTGCAATCCAAGCGCATTGGAGTCTCTGAGGTTTCGAAGTGTCCATTTGGACAAGCTTTTGTGAGGGTTCGTAGTGCGGCCGATAGGGATTTTCTAGTGAATAGAGGGCCGCATGCCTATGATGACATTCATATTGTCTTTCAAAGGCATAATGATGGGCTGAATTGGAAGAACTTCAATCTAAATCGAGATGTCTGGCTCATGGTGTTTGGTTTCCCTGCCGATTTAAGGAGTTTTCATGAACTGTCTAATGCTACTGCAAGTTTCGGACAGTTGATGGTCTGGGACAGATTTAAATCAAGTGATGCGGCTGTGGCTCTGAAAGTAAAAGTTGAAGCCCTCAAAGATGTTCCGGCTAGTCTGGTGGTTTCTGGTGCCAAGAATTTTAGTGGTCAGTCTTGGACTTGCCCTGTTGTGATTGTGGATGATATTCCTATTGGAGTGCCACCGCCTGATGAAGATCCAGTTCCTGAACATGGCAACCCGCATCCAAGGCCACTAGAGCAATTCCATCACCCCAATCAGAACAATCTCATGGTTGGGCCAGTTGCTTTCCATCTTTTGCAGCCTGAACATCAAGGTTTGCCTGTCATTGAGGAAGCTCCAGCACAGAATGATGAAGATGAAGGCTGGGGTCACTGGGCTATGCCAGAGCAACATCATCCTGTAATGTGGAAATTCAGGCTGGAGAGTTTCTGGAATTAAATGACTTAATGGGACCTCTTGAAGTACGTGTTGTGCAGCCAGAAGATGATCACAGTGGTCTCACTTTATCTTTGGGTCTGCCAAGTGCAAACGTTAGCTCTGCTGAGTCTGCTATTGGAGCACCAGGCATACCAGATCTGGATGAGCTTCTGGCACCCCTAGTTCCGCCTGCAGTTCAACCAGATGTACCCGTTGCGCAGGCTGCTCTTGATCTTAACCAGCCCATTGAACAGCTGCCCCTGGAGGATTTGGCAGTTCCTGTAGTTCAATTGCCTGCTGCTGAGATTGGCATGTCAGTTGATGAGTCTCTTCCTCAGCCTCAAAGGGAAGTGCCAGTACCAGAACCACTGGATCCGCTCTTGCAACATATGTTATTGCCAGTCGATGTTGCTGCTGCTCCTTCCAATATTGCAGATGAAATTGTTGCTCCTGCTGCTGCTCTCCCCGTTGCAACAATAGTTCCAGAAGTAACTGCTGCACCTTTGCCTGCTGAAGAGATGACAGTTGATGCCTCCAAACTTGATGACCTTGCTGCCCCTGCCCAGCTGCCTGACAAGGAGCCCCACCCTGAGGCCCCCCCCCTCTGGCCAATGCGGATGGCCCTGCTCCAGAACAGCTTGAAGTTCTCAATCAAAATGCAGAAATCTCCAGTTCCTCAGCAGGTAACAGTTTGGAGGCCCCTCCTGGTTTCCCTTATCCTATTTTCAATGCAAGCTTTGCTGGCAAGGATTTGCAATTACTGTCATCTTCATCCTCAGGTCAGGATGATGAGTTTCTCTCAGAGGAAGGGCTGGCTCTTTGGGAGGCTCACTTTGCTCCTGGGGCCTCAACAGATAAAGTTACTCAGGTACCTATTGAATGGTGCAAATTCATCATTTTTGCTCTTTTGACTGTGGATAATTTTGACTGGGCAAAATCTTTACTTGCCTCACAATTATGGACTTATATCATTGAGGGTTCTGCAAGTAATCAAACTCTGCCATTTGTAATACCTGAAAAGTGTCAAAGTGATCAGATTTTATGTTGTAAGAATTCAGATGAGGAGCCAGAAGTTTCTTTTAATGTTGCTTTCACACCTCAGGCACTGCACAGAAGTAGCACCCCCCTCTGCCACCTGCCAGCACCTCTCTTGCTCACACCCAAAGGAAGAGGAAAGATAAAGCTCCCATGGTTGTAGGGATGGCAATGGGTAGGGTATTGGCGGGTACGACCTTCTTCTGCCCAAACCCATACCCACAGAAATCTTCTATACCCACCCGCTTCAATACCCATGGGCATAAATTGATACCCATGCCCATACCCATCGGGTATCCTATACCCAATGGGTATCCAATGGATACAATCTATGGCATTTAATTTTTTTTAAAAGTAGATAAATGAGTCTAAAATTCAAGTGATCATGGTAGGGCGAGCAGTATAGCATTGACGCGGCTTGCTTCTGTGGGTGGCCTCTTGGAGGAATCAAGCGAGTATGAGCAATGGTTAGTGGTACCCCTACGCTGTGAGAGGCGGCAGTGGGAATTGCGGATCACTAGATGGAGAGATGGACAGGTGTTCGATGACGATAAGTCAAGATCTCATCACTTCAAGGAGACACATATGACATAGGAGGAGTGGCGAACAAGTATGTGTGGCCCTATGTGTGCCGGTTTCCACATATCATAGGAGTTGGTTTCATTTAACATTGTTTGTGGGTATCCATTGGGTTATCCATGGGCGCAATTTGATACCCATGCCCTACTCATATATTTTGCGGGTATGGATACCCATTACCCGTGGGTACAAAACCTCTCCAAGTCTTGCCCATGCCCATTGTTTTCGGGTAGGGTACCCGCGGGTACCCATACCCATGGGCAAAACTGCCATCCCTACATGGTTGAAACTGAGGTAAGAAGGAGCCTCAGACTAAAAAATTTAAACAATGGCTTCAGAAGGAAATCATGCTGAGACAAAAACTATTTCCCCTGCTCTACTGATCCTCCTGCTATTACCACTAAGATTGTAAAGAATCTTGTTGTTTCCTTTTGCAAGGCTGCTGCAAAGGAATGCTTTTAGGAGATGTTGCATCAGCCCAAGAAGAAGAAGGAGGCCAAGGCTGCTGCCAAAGGAACATCCAAGAAGGCTGCTTTCAAGCCTTAAGTTACATGTCCAGCCTTAAGTTAGCTTTCTGAAATTTCCTATGTTAGCAACAAGAAATATTAGACCTAGGACTCTGTTGCACTTTTGTGATATTCTATCCATGGTACTTATGAGAGACAATGCTTTTGTACTGAGCCTGAACTCTGATATGATGCTCCATGACAGTTGCTTTATCATTTATCTTTGTGTTGAATCTGCCCTGTGTACTGCGCAAAGTTGTGGTCTTCTGCTCTGTTATGCTGATAGCTTGCTTGTCCTCTTGCTTGATTGGTTCTCTTTGATTGGTCTCTTCAGAGAAACAGTACTAGTTTCAGACTTGACTTTATCTGAACGTGAATAGATCATGGAATATTCTCAATTAGAACATCAGAGGTATTAATGACAGTAACAAATGGCTTTCGCTTTGAAACAAGATTGCTGAGGCAAATGCAGATATTGTCTGCCTGCAAGAAACTAAGAAAGAGCACTTTGATTTCAGATATATCAAGAATTTCTGCCCGAACAGGATCAACTGTTTTGATTTTTTACCCTCTGTGGGAGCCTCTGGTGGGCTTCTCATAGCTTGGAATGGCAGCATTTTTGAGGGAGAAACTTTGTTCCAAAATGAGTTTTCTATTTCAATCAGATTTCTGTCCAAGCTCACTGGTGATTCGTGGATTCTTACCAACATTTATGGCCCTTGCCAAGGTACAGTTAGAGAGGATTTCCTAAACTGGTTCAGCAACATCCACATGCCTGATGAGACAAAATGGATGATCTTGGGAGACTTCAACTACATTAGATACCCACACAACAGAAGCAGGTCTGGGGGCAATTTTTCTGATATGTTAAAATTCAATGATGCCATCAATAGTCTGGCTCTGGTTGAAATCCCATTAAAAGGAAGAAGCTTCACTTGGATTAACATGCAGCAAGCACCACTTCTGGAGAAGTTAGACTGGGTGTTCACTTTTGAATCTTGGACATCTCATTTTCCCAACACCCTAGTCCTCCGTTTGTCCAAACCTGTCTCAGATCACATACCTTGCCAGGTGCAAATTGGTACTCATATTCCCAAGTCTAAAATCTTCAAGTTTGAGAACTATTGGCTACAAATTGAGGGATTCAAAGATATGGTAAGGCAGAATTGGGAACAGGACATCAACATCCAAGACAGTGCTAAGAGAATTACTGCAAAATTCAAAAGGCTCAGGAAATGTCTCAAAATCTAGGCCAAATCAATTTCTCAACTCAGTATTTCCATCAAAGCCACTAATGAGGTCATTCTTTTTCTGGATACAATTGAAGATTTTAGAACTCTCACTTTACAAGAATGGAATGGAAGAGATTTTCTAAAGAAACATTTACTCACACTTCTGAAAAGACAAAAGATCTATTGGCAACAGAGAGCTACAATTAGATGGGTCAAATTTGGAGAGGCAAACTCAAAATATTTTCAGGCCAAAGCCACCATCAAGTACAGGGTTAATCACATTGCCAGCTTGCATGATGATTTGGGCAACATCCATAGAGAACATAATGCCAAGGCTAATATTCTCTTCAATGCTTTCAAAAAGAGATTAAATACCTCTGTGCCCACTTTCAACCCTCTTAACCTGGGTACTCTGTTGAATAGAGATGTGGATCTCTCTCAGTTGGAAACCCCTTTTTCTCAGGAGGAAATTGATACTGTTGTCAAAAACTTGCCTAATGATAAGGCCCCAGGACCAGATGGTTTCAATACAAACTTCATCAAGCATTGTTGGGATATTCTGGCCCCTGACTTCTATACTTTAATTGAAGACTTTTATCATGGAAGAATCAGCTTGCAGAGCATCAACTCTTCTTTTATTGCTCTCATTCCTAAAAAAGATGCTCCAACCACACCCAACGATTTCAGGCAAATAGACTCCAAGAGGTCATTTTGAAGCTGGTGCATACTAACCAGTATGGGTTTTTAAAGGCTAGATCCATCCAGGATTGTCTTGCTTGGTCCTATGAATTCATTCACCAATGTAAAATGTCTGGCCAGGAGATTATTGTGTTAAAACTGGACTTTGAGAAGGCATTTGATCTCATTGAACATCAGTCCATTAAGGATATTCTCATTGCAAGAGGTTTGGGTAACAGATGGCTCATGTGGATGGATATGCTTTTTTCCTCTGGATATTCTGCTGTGTTATTGAATGGGGTCCCTGGGAAGCAGTTACTGTGCAAAAGAGGAGTGAGATAGGGAGACCCTCTCTCTCCATTACTCTTTGTGCTTGCTGCAGATCTTTTACAGTCTATTCTGAATGAGGCCATGCATCACAATTTGATCTCAAGACCACTTGAACAGCACCATTGCCCTGATTTCCCGGTCATTCAATATGCTGACGACACTGTTTTAATTATGCCAGCTTCTGCCATGCAAGTGGAGCAACTCAAAAACCTCATTCTCCACTTTACAGTCTTTACTGGGCTGAGGGTTAACTTTGATAAATCAGCCATGGTGCCCATCAACACTGAGAATGAGATACTGCAAGATCTAGCTGCCAGATTGGGGTGTTCTATTGGCTCCTTCCCTTTCACTTATCTTGGATTACCTTTGTCACTCTCCAAGCCTAAGATGGAAGATTTTTCCCCAGTCATCAAGAGGATTGACAGCAGATTGGCTGGTTCCTCAACATTACTTTCATATGGGGACAAGCTTACTCTCATCAAATCTGTCTTCATGCATCTTCCTATTTTCTTCATGTGCACCCTTAGTCTACCAAAAGGCATAATTGAGCAAATCAACAAAGCCTTAAAACACTGCTTTTGGAGAAAATATGGACTGGAGGGTAGAGGTCCTGCACTCATTGCCTAGGACAAAGTTTGCAAGCCCAAAGATCAAGGAGGATTGGCAGTTCTCAACATTGATGTCCATAATAAATGTCTTTTAATGAAGCATCTGCATAAGTTCCTCCACAAAGAAAATCTCCCTTGGGTACATCTTATTTGGGATTCTTACTATCCTGATGGAGTGATTACCGATAGGAATGTAGGTTCATTCTGGTGGAAAAATATTTTCAAGCTGCTACCTGAATTCAAAACAGTAGCCAAAGGGCAGTTGGGCACTGGAGACACTATTGATTTTTGGATGGACAACTGGGGACATGGCATCACAAGACATAAATTTCCAGAGCTTTACTCCTTTGCCATTCAGGACACATTGAGCATTCAGGAGTTTTTGCAGCAGGCAAACATAGGTGACAATTTCTTCCTCCCACTCTCAGCTCAAGCACATAACCAATTCACAGAACTTCAGAGCACCCTTGAATCTCTTCAGACTTCAAATCATGGTGATAAATGGACATATCCTTGGGGAACATCTTACTCATCGATCAAGATGTATAAGGAGCTGACAAAGGGACCACTAGCTGCACCACTTTTCCAAAAATTATGGAAGAATGCAACCATGCTTCGGTACAAGATCTTTTTTTGGCTCTTATTGCATGACAGGGTCAATACTAGAAACATGCTTCAACGAAGATCATTTCACCTGCCATCCTACAATTGTGCACTCTGTCAGATGAACACAGAGGAAACTTCCCAACATCTTTTTTGGGACTGTGACTTTGCTTTCAATTGTTGGCAATCCCTTCTAGGACACATGCACAGAGGATTATCTATCTTTGACAAGGTCTCACTGACCATTCAGAACTTGGCTACTACCTTTGCCATGGAAATCATGATTATGGGATGTTGGAACATCTGGATACAAAGAAATGACAAAATTTTCAAGGCAAAACCAGCCACAACCCAAGCTTGGAAGGCTTCACTCAAGACAGATCTTCAGCTTCTGTTACACAGACTGAAAACTAAATTCAGAGATCAATTTTCCAGCTGGATTAAGCAACATTTGACATAACAATGATAGCTTCAGGTTTCACTAAAACAGGAGTGGGTTGAGACTTTTTTGGTTTCTCCTTGTACATATTGTAAACTATTTATTTTAATGAAATTTCCCGTAGAACGATTGTTTCTACGGTTTCGGTTTAAAAAAAAACACAATGGTTCCTTTTTACGGTAAAATAGAACAGTTCTCTGAATGGGGCAGTTAAATGTTGCATTGGTTCACTGGTAGAAAAAAGCCCTTTAGTCCCGGTTCGCAACAGCCTTTAGTCCCGGCTGTGCAACCGGGACTAAATATGCGCGACTAAAGACCCCCCCCTTTAGTCGCGCCTCTTACGGACCGCGACTAAAGGCTTTAGTCCCGGTTCTTGTGGCTGACCGGGACTAAAGGCCCGTCCACGTGGGCGCCCGTGGTCCGTCGGGGCGGAGGACCTTTAGTCCCGGTTCTCGTGGCCAACCGGGACTAAAGGCCTCCTCCGCAGGTTTAGGGTTTTAGCCCCCCTAAACCTGGTTTCTTTTTAGTTTGGAGTGTTTTATTTCTTTTATATTATATTTTGTGTTTTATTTTAATTTTGATAAAGTTTCAGTACACATATTCTACGCTACTATATACATGCATATGAAATTTCAAACAAGAAGAATTCAAGAGGAATATATAATATATATTCAATCTCGGGTGACCATATACAACTTCGAACAAGTTTCCATACACAATTAGGATGGATGACCATATACAACTTCGTACAAGTTTCAATCTCCGGTATGCATATAAATTTCTTCGTCCTCGGTATAGTGTTCTCCTTTAGGATTGATGACTTCCCTCATGAAAAATCCTGCTAATTCTTCTTGAATTGGTCGGAAGCGAGCTTCTGGACTAAGCCTCCTCCGCAAGTTATCCGTCGCGTTCCGCACGCTATCCGATGCCTTCCGCTCAGAGGTGTGTCTCCGGATGTTCTCACAAACATAGTATCCACATAGATTGGTCCCCGGTGGCTGCTTATCCACATTAACTAACTTTCTGAAATCTAGCTCATGTTTGAATTCACCGACAATTTCTTCTGAGAACCGTCTCCAAACCCTACAGGGCAAAGAAAATTAAATTAACAAGGGAGTTATTAGTTACTTGATATTAGGAGATGAACGAAAGAACCGATCGATATAGAGCTCAAATGATTGAAAATAATTACTTTTGCAGCATTTTTCTCATGTCGGCCCAACGCTTTGGATCCGAATCCATAGAGTCCATGATTAGAACTCTGGAGGTGTGAAGTTCAATATTTAGCAGAATCCAGTGGAACCTGCGGACACGTTACATGCACAGTCATGCATAACTCATCGATTAGACATACCATGCATGGAGTAAACAAAAGAGAATGGGCACAAGAGAGAAACACTTACCCAAAATGGTAAGGAAATAGAATATGACTTTTGAGTTGATGCTTTCTAAGAAACTTGTACAAGTCTTTCTCCACGTCTTCGGGGTGATGTTGTAACACATGTCCATTAACGATATGTCGGTCAATGAACCCAACATCATGGATGTTTCTTATTTTGCATTCCCAAATCTTCAATCTGCATAATAGCGTACGCAACAATATAGTTAGGACAATATATATATATATATATATATATATATATATAGTGCAGGCAATGAAGAACGAGATGAGGTAGAAATAAATCACTTACAGAACGTAGCAACTCAGCATAGATTTGTCGAGGTCGCGCAGATTGAACAGCTGGAACAATTCACTCATATGAACTTCTACAGAGTACCGTTTGGTGTGATGCTCATCTGTAACATCCGCATAAATATATTCTTTGTCGGCCCATGTTATGAATTGCTTGTACCAACGTAGCAGATTTCACATTTGTGGTGGTAGACTCTTTTCCCGCGCAGGCTCGACGAGAGGCCCATTCCGCACATATTGTAATGCTATCTCACATACTGGCGCATCCTCAAGGCCTAAGAAGGCACGAAGAGTCAAACCCATCTCGGACGCTTGTTTCATGGCACTCGCTACAGTAAATCCAAGTGCTGCCGCAGCTGCTATGATCTCGGGGTCCTCTTCCGGACCGGCTTTCACTATGAGCGGGGGGATTGATTGTTTCTTCTGCATCCCGAGCTGGTCAACTTGTTTCCCGCTTTTTTTACTTTCTTCTTTCTCCTCCTTCAATATTTTTGCTTGCCTACGAAGTTCATGTCCATAGTCGTCAGGCATATTCAGCTCGGCTTGGGACGGTGTCGTCAAAAAATCCTTAGCCCACTTCTTTTGCTTCTCAGTGAATACTTGCTTGGGCTCAGGCTCTTTTTTCGCCTTCATATCCGCCTTCCATTTCTCATAATCAGCAGACGCGGCCAATTTGGTTTCAGCTTCACTAAGTTCCCCAGGCCTTGGGAGGAGAGGCTTCAGTGATGGCTCCGGTACCCTTGTGGTCTTAGGTACATAAGGGTCCGGGTTAATAGTCCAGGAGCGGGTTTCCTTGCTGTCCGCCTGCTTCTGCTTCTTCGCCGGAGGTGGATTGGGGGGCGTCGTACCCGCCGGAGGAGGATTGGGGGGCGTCGTACCCGCCGGAGGTTGTGGATCGGGGGACGGCGTCGAATGGCGTGAAGGAGGTGTAGGTGAACCACCACGACCACCACCACCGCCACCACCGCCACCACCACCACCATCGGAGGGGGGTGGACTTGCTAGCCTTGGCGCCTCGCCTGGAAACACTATGTACTTCTTTTTCCATAGAATGAACTGGCGCTTGACATCTCCAAGTCTTCTCTCCCCTTCGGGTGTAGGTTTGTCAATCTCCAGGTCCTCAAACCCTTGGACTATGTCTTCCACCGTGACACGAGCATAGCCATATGCAATGGGGTTGTTGTGGTGGAGTGCTCCAGGTGTACAGGGTAAAGCACTGCCGCTAGCTACCTTCGTGGAAATGTTCCCCACGGGATAATGCAGATCACATTCTTTCATCTCCTTTACATCATCCACGGGGTAGTGAGGCTCTGGTGCACGAATCTCGATCATCGGTGTACTAGCACCAGGCGGGGCATCCGTGGAAGCCACGCTGCTTCTCCGCTGCTGGCTTCCGCGATCCGCTTCATGAACTTCATGCGGCCCTGCAGCCGATTTTTCTTTCACTAGTTCATGCACGGTCTGCTTCAACTCATGGAGTTCCGATGCAAACTTCGTCATAAGATCTGCATCCCGGTCCGTCTTTCTCTTATGGCTTCTGTAACAGTACGGGTCATTGTCCTGGGAAAACCCTACTTTCCACGGAACTTTGCCTTTGCCTCGTACACGTCCTCCATGTTCATCATTCCCGAGGGCTGTTGTCAGTGCGTCTTTCTCTCTGTTGAACTTGATCAAGCCCTCTTGAGCTTGGGTCATTGCGTCAATAAGGGCTTGGGTGGGAGCAAACTGTCTCTGCCGATGAACACACACCCCTGTCTCCGGGTCTAGCGATCCCCCATGCCCGTACCACCAGCTTTTGGCCCTTGAGTCCCATCCCTCTGTACCTAGAGGGATTCCTCGCACCCTCAGGTCCTCCTCCATCTTCTGCCACCTAGGCTCCGAAAGGCGGTATCCTCCTGGCCCCATAATATGATGGAACTTTTTCTTACTCGCATTATCCTTATTTTTTTGATATTTCCTTGAAATGCTCCGATTGCTTTTGCCTCACAAATTCTGGCCAATCATCTTTCAGTTTCTCATGTTGTCCATTGAAATCCGGAGTCTTGCCCTTGTTGACATAGTCACGGGTTAAATTTTTCTTGAAGTTCCGGAATGCTTCGCCCATCTTCTGAAGAGCGAACTCTTTAACTAGCCTCCTCCTCTGACGTCCACCCGGAACCTCGTTACCGAATTCATCGACTTTGTTGTATTCCGGAGGTAGAATGAAATGTTCCATAAGCTTTCTCCAGCAATCCTTTTTCGTTCTCTTGTCGACAAAACTGAAACCAAGACGTGCCTTCTTTGGCTCCTTCCATTCCTGGACGGTGATCAGGACGTTGTCTCTAACAACGACTCCGCATTGGTTGATAAACTTTGAGGTGTGCTGTAGGGGCTTGCCGGTTTCACTGACAAACTCAATAGCATATGTTTCTCCTGTTTTCATCGCCTTGGATTTGCCACGCTTTGTCGTACTCGATCCGGAGGGCTAAAAAAAGAAAGAGAGTCGCGCGCGTTAATACATATGTATTCACATTTCAGTAAGTTTGTATCACGAGAGGCTCAATGTATATATACCTCGCCGGAGGTGGTTGCTACTTGCAATTCGAGATCGTCGGTTGTTGACGGTTGACCTCCGTCGACAATGTCCGTTCCTTCACCTTCTTGATCATCGACAATCTCTGTTCCACCGTCAAGGTTCAGAAAAGAAGAGACTACATCCTCTTGTTGCTCATATTCTGAGCCCGGCACATAAGGAATCTCGTTGTTGATGATGCCATTAAATAACGTTTAGCCTCCGGATCCCTAAGCGGCTCGGCTCTATCGTCCGCCATATGTCACTCCTGCATGTAGTAAAAATTCTTTAAGTATAAAGGAATTAAAAAATAAGATTAAGGGGACATAGAGGAGGAGGAATTAAAAAATAAGATTCTTTAAGTAAAAATTCTTTTTTTCTTCTTCTTCCTTTCTTCTTCCTCTTTCTTCTTTCTTTCTTCTTCTTCCTTTTTCTTTTTTCTTTCTTTCTTCTTCTTCCTTTCTTCCTCTTTTTTTCTTCTTCCTTTTTCTTTCTTCTTTCTTTTGGTTTTCATTTGGTTTTCATTTGGTTTTCATTTTTTTCTTCTTCCTTTGTTTTTCTTCTGTTTTTTTCTTCCTTTTTTCCTTTTTCCTTTTTTCTTCTGTTTGTTTTTCTTGTGTTTTCTTTTGTTTTCTTTTTTCTTTTTCTTTTTTCTTGTGTTTTCCTTTTTTTTGTTTTTTTCTTCTGTTTTTTTTTTGTTTTCTTTTGTTTTTTTCTTCTTCCTTTGTTTTTCTTCTGTTTTTTTGTTTTCTTTTGTTTTTTTCTTCTGTTTGTTTTTCTTGTGTTTTCCTTTTTTTTTCTTTTTTTTTCTTCTTCCTTTGTTTTTCTTCTGTTGTTTTCTTCCTTTTTCTTTTGTTTTCTTTTTTTTCTTCCTTTTTCCTTTTTTCTTCCTTTTTCTTGTTTTTCTTCTGTTTTTCTTTTGTTTTCTTCTTCCTTCTTTCTTCTTCTTCCTTTTTCCTTTTTCTTTCTTCTTCTTCTTCCTTTTTCTTCTTCCTTCTTCTTCTTCTGCCGGCGCGCGGAGGACGGCAGGCAGGGCCAGCGGGCGGCGGGCGGCGGGCGGCAGGGCGTCGGGCGGCGGGCGGCGGGCGGCGGGCAAGGGCAAGGGCAGGGCACGGGCGGAGGCGGCGCTCACTGGGGACGGGGGCGGCGGCGCGCAGGGCTTCGGCGTCGGCGTCGGGGCAGGGCTTCGGCGTCGGCGTCGGCGTCGGGGCAGGGCTTCGGCGTCGATCGGCGTCGGGGCAGGGCTTCGGCGTCGAGAGAGGAAGAATGGGAAGTGGCGGAAACTGCTAAGTGCAGTATTTATAGACGCACCTTTAGTCCCGGTTGGGGAGGCGGACCGTGACTAAAGGTACCCTCTAGTCGCGGCTGGCCACACCAACCGCGACTAAAGGGTACCCTTTGGTCGCGGTCCGCCTCCCCAACCGGGACTAAAGGGTTTTGGCGCCGCTTTCGTTCCCGCGCAGAAAGACCCTTTAGTCGCGGTCCGCCTCCCCAACCGGGACTAAAGGGTCTGTGCTGGAACTGGCGCGGTGCGGTGGGATGTTTAGTCCCACCTCGCTAGCCGAGAGGCTTCGACAGTGGTTTATAAGCGCGGCTGCGCTCACCACTTCGAGCTCCTCTCAAATGCAGGCTTACGGGCCTATTCTGTCACTATGTGCTTGTGGGCCTACTGGGCCTTCTGCGGGCCTGAATCCTGGCCATTGATGGGTTTCTAGTCGTATTCAGGCCGTGGTGGCCCAGTAGGAGGCATATTTTTTATTTTTTGCCTGTTTTTTGTTTTCTTTTTTGCTTTATTTATTTTGTTTTGTTTCTACTTACAACAAAAAACTTATTTATTTTATTTTATTTTGTTTCTAATTACTTATTTATTTTACTTTATGATAATTATTTTTGCTATTAAAGTTTCTAACAAAAAAAGTTCTTTATGAAAATTCTTTTAGCTTTCAATGATTTTGAACAGAAAATACTTCGATAATTTTAGTTGAATCAATTTTATTTATGTTATTAAAATTTATTAAAGTTTATATTATTTTGTTTCTAATTCATTTTAAAATCTTAAAAATACAATTATATATCAAAAAAATCAGAAAATAAAACTAATTCATTTTAAATTCTTAAAAATACAAATAATATATCAAAAAAATCAGAAAAATAAAACTAATTCATTTTAAAATCTTAAAAATACAATTATATATCAAAAAAATCAGAAAAATAAAACTAATTCATTTTAAAATCCCTTGAAGGTTTGACAAAAGGTTTGATACATCATTCAGTTCATCGACCAAATACAAAGTTTGGTACAATAAATTATTACACATCAATTCTTCCCTTGTGTCCCTGCTTGCTTACGATTGTGCCGTATCCATGGAGCATCCTCATCATTTAACTTAATGCTTGGGTCAGTGTTCACTTTGAAGGGCGGAATTTCACCAAACATATTATAATCTTCTGACATGTCTGTCTTGTCCTCCACTCCCACGATGTTTCTTTTCCCTGAAAGAACAATGTGGCGCTTTGGATCATCGCATGATGTACTGATCGTTTTCTTATCTTTCCGTTTCCTCGGTTTGCTACTCATGTCCTTCAAGTAAAAAACCTGAGCGACATCTTTGGCAAGGACGAATGGTTCGTCAAGGTAACCAAGATTGTTGAAATCCACCATTGTCATTCCGTATTGCTCGTCCACCTTTACCCCACCTCCTGTTAGCTTGAACCATTTGCACCGGAACAAAGGGACCTTAAAGGAGGGTCCATAGTCAAGTTCCCATATCTCCTCTATGTAACCATAATATGTGACGTTTTGCCCATTCTCGGTTGCTGCATCAAAGCGGACACCACTGTTTTGGTTGGTGCTCTTTTTATCTTGGGCGATGGTGTAAAATGTATTCCCATTTATCTCGTACCCTTGGAAAGTCGTTATAGTCGAAGATGGTTTCTTGGCCAACATGTACAGCTGATCTCCAACATCATTGTCATTCATTAAATGTTTTCGCAACCAACTGCCGAAAGTCTCCATGTGGGCCTTTCTAATCCAGGATTCAGGCTTCCCCGGGTTGTCCGAGCGTAAAATATTCTTGTGTTGCTCGAAGTACGGAGCCACCAAGCTGGAATTTTGCAGAACTGTGTGGTGTGCTTCAGTCATAGAATGACCGTCCATACATATCGTGGATTCCCTTCCGATCTTGCCTTTTCCACTTAGTCTCCCCTCGTGCCGCGATTGAGGAATACCAATCGGCTTAAGGTCAGGAACATAGTCAATACAGAACTCAATTACCTCCTCATTTCTATAGCCCTTGACGATGCTTCCTTCTGGCCTAGCACGGTTACGAACATATTTCTTTAATACTCCCATGAACCTCTCAAAGGGGAACATATTGTGTAGAAATACAGGACCGAGAATGGAAATCTCTTCGACTAGGTGGAGCAGGAGGTGCGTCATAATATCGAAAAAGGATGGTGGGAACACCAACTCGAAACTGACAAGGCATTGGACCACATCGTTCTGTAACCGTGGTAGATCTTCTGGATTGATTACCTTCTGAGAGATTGCATTGAGGAATGCACATAGCTTCACAATGGCTACTCGAACATTTTCCGGTAGGAGCCCCCTCAAAGCAATCGGAAGCAATTGCGTCATAATCACGTGGCAGTCGTGAGACTTCAGGTTTTGGAACTTTTTCTCCGCGATGTTTATTATTCCCTTTATATTCGACGAGAAGCCAGACGGGACCTTCATACTGCTCAGGCATTCAAAAAAAATGACCTTCTCTTCTTTGGTAAGAGCGTAGCTGGCACGACCTTGAAACCATTCCGGATGCCGGTCATCTGGGTCTTTCAAAAGTTGCTGGTCCTGCCGTGCTTCCTTTGTATCATTTGTCTTCCCATACACGCCCAAGAAGCTTAGCAGGTTCACGCAAATATTCTTCGTAACATGCATCACGTCGATTGCAGAGCGGACATCTAGGACTTTCCAATATTCTAGCTCCCAAAATATAGATTTCTTCTTCCACATGGGTGCGTGCCCGTCAACTCCCCGCGGAACTGATTGTCCGCCAGGACCCTTTCCAAAGATGACTTTCAAATCCTTGACCATATCAAATATCTCAGCACCAGTACGTTCCGCAGGCTTCGGCCGGTGATCTGCCTTGCCGTTGAAATGCTTGCCTTTCTTTCTTACGTTATGATTTCGGGGAAGAAATCGACGATGACCCAGGTACACGTTCTTCTTACAATTAACCAAACGTACACTTTCAGTCTCATGTAAGCAGTGCGTGCATGCATTGTATCCCTTATTTGTCTGTCCCGAAAGGTTACTGAGAGCAGGCCAATCGTTGATGGTTACAAAAAGCAACGCTCGTAGGTCAAATTCCTCTCCTTTGTGCTCATCCCAGACACGTACACCAGGTCTGGCCCACAACTGTAAAAGTTCTTCAACTAATGGCCTTAGGTACACATCGATGTCGTTGCCGGGTTGCTTAGGGCCTTGGATGAGAATTGGCATCATAATGAACTTCCGCTTCATGCACAACCAAGGAGGAAGGTTGTAGATGCATAGAGTCACGGGCCAGGTGCTATGGCTGGAGCTCTGCTCGCCAAAAGGATTCATGCCATCAGTACTTAGACCAAATCTTATGTTCCTTGCGTCAGCTGCAAAATCTTTGAACACTTTGTCGATCTTTCTCCATTGCGTTCCATCAGCGGGGTGTCTCAACTCCCCGTCGGACTTACGGTCCTCTTTGTGCCATCGCAACGACTTGGCATGCTTTTTGTTCATGAACAGACGTTTCAACCGTGGTATTATAGGAGCATACCACATCACCTTGGCGGGAACCCTCTTCCTGGGTTTCTCGCCCTCAACATCGTCACCAGGGTCATCGCCTCTGATCTTATAACGCAATGCAGTGCATACAGGGCATTCATTCAAATTCTCGTATTCACCGCGGTAGAGGATGCAGTCGTTAATGCATGCATGTATCTTCAGAACCTCTAAACCTAGAGGGCAGACAACCTTCTTTGCTTCGTACGTACTGGCGGGCAACTCGTTATTCTTCGGAAATATATTCTTCAACATTTTCAGCAAATTTTCAAATGATAAGTCACCTACACCTTCCTGTGCCTTCCATTTTAGCAAATCCAGTGTGCAGCCCAGCTTTTTCAGACTATTATCGCATCCTGGATACAACAACTTTTTGTGATCCTCTAACATGTGATCCAAATTCTCCCTCTCCTTGTCAGTTTCGCAGCGTCTCCGTGCATCAGCAATGGTCCGACCAAGATCATCAGCGGGCTCATCATGTGCCTCTTCTTCACCTTCACCTAACCCTTCCCCACCTTCAGCATCATCCTCCATGAAAGTATCACCGAAATGATCATGATAGTTGTCATCGATATCATCCCCTTCTTCATCTTCTTCCATTCTAACCCCTCTTTCTCCATGCTTGGTCCAACAATTATAGCTTGGCATGAAACCGTGCCGAAGCAAGTGCATGTGAACGTCTCTTGAGGAGGAGTAACCCTTCTGATTCTTACAGACAGCACATGGACAGATAATAAAACCTTGCTGCTTGTTCGCATTTGCCACTACGAGGAAATCTTTCAAACCCGTAGTGAACTCGCCGGAGAGTCGGGGACCGTACATCCATTGCCGATTCATCAGCATTATTATTATATAAAGTATATAATTAACCATCATGCATTTGTTAAACTAACTAGTTAGAAATAATACAAATTAAACAATGAACTACACACATGCATATTTTATCAATGACACATGAAAGGTTCAAGTTGCTAACCGCGATAGCGGAGGAAAAATAAATGAGAAAGCTCAAGTGTGGCTCGGACACTTCATATCATGTTTGTTTCAGGCTCTCGGGCATTTCATCGAACACCTTGTGTGCATAGGAGGAACCAAAAGCAAACCCACCACCCCCTTCTGAAAATTGTGAAGTGAGCTGAGTGAAGTGAAGTGAGCTGAGTCCTATATATAGGGATGGGCCTTTAGTCCCGGTTGGCCTGGCCAACCGCAACTAAAGGCCTTCGGGGACCTTTAGTCCCGGTTGGCCAGGCCAACCGGGACTAAAGCCCCTCCCGTCCGCCAGCTGGATGGGCCTTTAGTCCCGGTTGGCCTGGCCAACCGCGACTAAAGGCCTTCAGGGACCTTTAGTCCCGGTTGGCCAGGCCAACCGGGACTAAAGCCCCTCCCGTCCGCCAGCTGTCGACCGAGCGCGCTGGGCCCAGATAGTTGGTCGCGGGTCTCCTCCCGAACCGCGACTAAAGACCCCTTTTGTCGCGGTTTGATTGTTTTGGGGACTAATGGGGACGTATGGAAGCCTCTTTTTCTACCAATGGTTGAGAATATAACTAAGATCAACACCTGTTAAATATTTTACATCTTTGCAGAAGTAAGGAAGAAACTCTCACCGGACAATAAATATAGTTATTATCTATTTCTTGGATTGGGTTGCACGACTCGTACAACACATCCTGCACCCTGATATTAACTTGGGAAACCCCAGTATTAGCTAGCTCCAGTATAATCCATGAACGAAATACCATCCCCATCTTCCTAGAAGTGGATTGTGTTGAGCTATGCAAACTGCTGGAAGCCAACTTCGAGGACAGTTTCAGGCATATGCATCTAATTCCACAGTTGAAGTTGAAAATACTGCAAAAAAGGGAAATTCGTAATGTAAACATTAGTTGTAATTGATTCTTTGATGGCTGAGTAGTATATCCCTATTTTTCCCACAAAAAAGTAGTAGCACATACGTACGTTCATACAATTTATATCTGTAAGTGAAGCATGTGTACAAACTATTTGCGAGAGAGAGAGAGAGATGATTGTCTACAGATAACCCAATCTCATCGTAAGCATATATACGATCGAACAGATGGAAATAAATTCTATGCTCCGGCACCATATGGCATCAGACCATCAGACGAAAATGTAAGAGAACATACATGGTAATTTAACCCGTCTGCATCTGTAGAGATTGCCTTCCTGGAAACAAAATTGAGATGGCAGATCAACACGCACTAGTAGAAAAAGACCCATTTGTCCCGGTTCATAAGGCCCATTTGTCCCGGTTCGGAAACCGGGACTAAAGGGTCGGTACTAAAGCCCAATACCTTTAGTCCCGGTTCTTATACGAACCGGGACAGATGGGGCTCCACGTGGCCGCTGCGGCTTGCCCAAGCAGGGGGGCCTTTTGTCCCGATTGGTAGCACTAACCGGGACCAATAAGCGTCCACGCGTCAGCACTTCAGGGGCTGGGGTTTTTGTTTTTTTTGGGGGGGGGGGGGGGGGGGTTGGGGGTTTTGTAGGGTTGATTTAGTGGTTTCATATATTGTGTTAGCTAGCTAATAGACAGAAGTGTCCTCTCTTATCTCCGTGCTTGGTCGACACTACGTACTATACGTATAGAGAGGACTCGACACGCTAGCTAGTAAGCAAATGAAGGAAACCATTAAGTACACAAGATGGTCATGAACATATACAAAGAGAAGTGATTGACCTCTCTTTCTCTGAGAGATTGGTCGAACAACAAGTTTTCGTACATCTATCCGACGCTATTAGCTACATATATACAATATAAGATCTCTTACAATCCCTAGCATATGATGTCAACTTCCACATGGTATTCTCCGTCTTTATCTATGACGTGGTCAAGAAAGAATCCCGCCAATTCCTCTTGAATTGCTTTGATGTGATCTTGTGGTAGGAGTTCGTCCCACAGCTCCCAAAACTAATTTGAAGAAGGTGGTCAATACATATATATGAATGAAACTCAACACAAATGATGGTATTAAAATAAAATTGTGAATATTATTGCTTACGCACTTCAAAATCTTCTTTAGAGTAGCCCCTCTTAGAGGTCGTCGCATTGCAGATGTACTCGCAAATCTAGTATCCACAAAAATTATTCCCGCCTTCCTGCTACAACCACTTTACGAGAAACAGAGGTCAATCAAACTGATAATCAAGCATTATAAATGGTATTGATGAAACTAGCTAGAATCAATGGGAGATGCGCGGAACTAGCTAGTAGTACTTACTTTCGGGTGTGTAAATCGCAGCTTCCTCGGCAGTCCCGGAGCTTCTACGGTGAACACTTTCCAAACCCTGCAAGACAAAGAAAATAATTATTACTTGATATGAGGAAATGAACAAAGTTGCCGATATGGTGCGATAATGATCGATTTAACTTACTTCTCGAGCATTTCAGTCATGACCGCATACTCCTTGGGATCTTTTCGTCCTGAGTCTAAGATGGTTACTAGTCCCTGCTCAAGCTCAATCTCTAGGAGAATAAAGTGGAAGCTGTGCACGCATGCATAACTCATCAATTACATTAACCTCAAGTAAAAAGGGAAACCGAATCTGCACAAGACAGTAACACTCACTTGAAGTTGTAAGGAAAGAGTATTTTATATTTGTTTTGATTTTGAATCAACGATTTTAGCAAGTTGGCCTTGGCTTCTTTGGCATCATGTTTAACCATCCAGTCATCCATGAGATTTGTGTTAATGAACCCAATGTTATAGATTTGTCTTTTCTTGCATTCGACGATTTTCAATCTGCATAATATAGTGAGGATAATTATATATACATGCAATGAAAGGGCTGAGCTATATATAGAGACTTAATTACAGAAGTAGTACTTACAGACAGTAGCAAGTGATGATTATTTTATCGAGGGCCTTTTGATTGAAAAACTGGAAGAACTCCTCAAATGGAACGGACAACAGATCAATTCCAACGAGGTCGTGCTCCTCTTTAACTCTCAGTGTCAAAATATCCTTCCTAGACTTGCAGGTGTCCATGTACCACTTATGGAATCTTTGCATCATCGTTGTTAGAGGAGGATGACCAGGTTTGACGAGAGGCCTCCCGTACCGGTATTTGTGTTCGTCCACCTCCATTGTATCAAAATGTGCAGAGTCGGGCAGGTAATCACCAGGATTGGTATAACCGGGCACCATCCTCGGATCATTAACGGCGATATCGCTTGACACCTTCAGCGGGGGGCACGATTGGTTCGCCTGTTTGCTGAGCTGGGGATTTTTTTCCCACTTCTTCTTTCTTGTAACCTTTTGTCACTTGAAGTAGTTCCCGACTGGGGCGCTGCTTGCGTTGCCTTTTTAAGAGCCCGGACATGGTTGTCATCTGGCGGAGGCGGCGGTGGTCGCTTCAGGGCATCCAAAGTGCGCTTCAATTTCACCGGATCTATCTTCTCCTCCGGAGGTGGATTTTTCTTTGCAAAAAAGTCCTTCACTTGCGCTTTAAAGATCTTCTCATTTTCGTCCTCGGTCATCTCGTATGGTAACTTCTCTAGAGGCCTGAGAGATGGACCGAATCTGTATTGCCTCCCGCCTCTGGCTGTACTGCTAGATGCTGGAGCGGCCGGAGCAGCGGCGGCTGACTTCCTTTGTTGCTTACAAGGCGGAAAAGGAGGCAGAGTGCTACGACGCGTCGGAGCAGCCAGAGCGGCGGCGGCACTCTTCCGCCCTTGCTGACGAGGCGGAGGAGGAGGAGGGCTGCTCGGACATGCCGGCGCAGGCGGAGAAGGAGGCGGAGTGCCGCCACGCGCCGGAGAAGGAGGCGTAGTGCCCTGATCACTCGCTGGAGGAGGAGGCGGAGGAGGAGGCGGAGTGCCCTGACTCACCGAAGGAGGAGGAGGAGGCGGAGGCGTCCAATTCACCATAGACATGGAGTCTTCAGAGCGCAACCCAGCAGGAGCCGTGAGCTCCTCAAATCCCTCCGTTATTTCATCCACCATCATAGCAGCATATCCTGCTGGAATCGGACGGCAGTGAAAAGTTGTGCCGGATTTAGGAGGTGCAACAGAGCCGACAGCCGCCTTGACTTTGAAGTTCTGCCATTGCGTCATAAGGTAGAATCTTGAGACTCCGTGATAGCATCCATGGGGTAGCTAGCAAGAGCCGTGAAGACAGGCTCCTGAAGCAGCTTGGTGGCAGCCATGCTGCTTCTCCGCTGAGATGGCGGGGTAGCTTCTGGGGTAGCTTCGGCAGGTCGCTTGCTGTGAACTGCTTCTCGTTCCTCTAGCGCTTGTACCCTTGCGTGCAGCGCCTGCAGTTGGGTCTGCTCTACTTTCCTCCTCCTCTCCCGGGTTTTGTAACCGCCTGCGTCGGGAAACCCAGCCTTCCACGAAACGGAGCCTGGCGTGCCTCGTGTCTGTCCAGGGTGCTCAGGATTCCCGAGGGCCTGTGTGAGCTCGTCGTTCTCTCTGTCGGGAACGAACGTCCCTTGCTGCGCTGCGGCGATATACTCCTGAAGCTTCATGACGGGTATTCTCAGTTTCTTGTTCGTCCAAATGCACTTCCCTATTTCAGGGTCCAACGATCCCCCAACCCCGAAGAACCAAGTCCTTGAACGGTCTGGCCAGTGCAATGTCTCTGGTTCGACCCCTTTATCAAGCAGGTCATTCTCAGCCTTGTCCCACAACGGACGGGCTTTGAGGTAGCTACCTAACCTCGTGCGATGGTGAAGCTCCTTCTTTGCAGCATTTTACTTGTTTGTCACTAACATCTTATTACTCTTGTCCGATGTCTTGTGGGCCAGAAATGCGTCCCAATGATCTCTTATCTTCTCAAACCGGCCGGTGAATTCTGGAGTCTTTTCTTTATCGACAAACATTGTTTTCAACTCATTCTTCCACCTCCTGAATAGATCTGCCATATTCTTAAGGGCATGAGCCTTGACCAATGGCTCTATAGTTGGCTTCTCCGGATCCTCCTCTGGCGGTAGGGTGAAATTTGCCTTCAGCGCGGTCCAAAGTTCATCTTTTTGCCTATCGTTGACATAAGACACCTGAGGGTCTTTGTTCTTAGGCTTATACCATTGGTGGATGCTAATTGGGATCATGTCCCTAACAAGAACCCCGCACTGAGCAGAAAATGCTTCCTTGGTCCGGATGGGCTCAATTGGTTGGCCATCGCGCGCAATTGCTGTGATCGTGAACCTTTCATCCTGGCGCAACTTTTTCTTCGGGCCATGTCTCGTTACCGAAGTTTTGCTCGATCCGGAGGGCTAGAAAAGAAGAAAGAAGAGAGTTAATATGTGTACATACCAAAACAATGAATGCATCAATTAGCTATAGTCGGCACAGGCTTAATTAATATATATACCTGGCCGGACTCCATTCGGTCACCGGAGCCGTCATCACGTTGTCCTTCTTCCACCGGCATTCGGTCACCGGAGCCATCATAATCATGTCCTTCCTCCTCCATTATTCGATCACCGTAGCCTGCTTCACCCTCTCCTTCCAGACCATCGGTGTCGTTGAGATACGACATGACATCAGCTCTGGCTGCGATTATGTCCCCCAACACCTGTTCTGCTTCCAAGTATCGGTGCTCCATAGTTTCTGCAAATATTACAACATGGCAATTATTATACAAAACATGACAGATGGATATATTAGTGGCAAACATAGACCTAGCTAGCTAATCACAACAAGGGATCATATTAGTGGCCTCGATGCTTCTCTAGGGTTTCGGGTGGCCTCGACAACGCTTCTAGGGTTCGGGGTGGCCTCGATGACAACGCTCTTTTAACTTGGTAAATTTGGGTTGCCTCGGCAGCGGTTCTAGGGTTTGGGCTGGACCGCCTCTCTCATGATTGTCCGACGTCCAGACCGACAAGGGATTTAACAAAATGGCGCCATTCTGGATGTGCAGAAAATGGTCCATATTTTTCCTGATCTCATCTACCCTTCTATATGTCACGTTGTCTAGTGTCAAAGAATTCAAGAAAATCATGACTTCATCATTAGCCGGAAATGACAGGCGCATAATGGTACGAAGCTCTTCAAAGTTGTTTTGGAACGGAGTTCCCGATAGAATAATTCGTTTTTTGGTACAAAGTTCAGCAAGAGCCTTCCGAATATCGCTATTTGGAAGGCCTTTGCTGAAATTCGTACCAAAAGGCGAATTATTCTATCAGGAACTCCGTTCCAAAACAACTTTGAAGAGCTTCGTAGCATCATACGCATGTTACTTCCAGCTAATGATGAAGCCATGGATTTCTTCAATACTTTGACAGACAACGTGACATATAGAAGAATATATATATATATGAGATCAGAAAAAAAATTGGATCAACTTGTGCACATCCATAATGGGGGCATTCTTGATAAATCTGGACCCTCGACCCCTGGACGAGCCTCGACCCTAGACCGCTCGGCGATCCACGACCCTCTATACCCTAGTTCCCGACCCTCGACCCCCTCATGTCACGTTTGTCTAGTGTCAAAGGATTCAACAAAACCATGTCTTCATCATTAGGCGAAAGTAACAGGCGCATGATGGTACGAAGCTCTCCAAAGTTCTTCTGGAACGGAGTCCCGGATAGGTTAATTCGTCTTTTTGTACGAATTTCAGCAAAGGCCTATCCGGGACTCCGTTCCATAACAACTTTGGAGAACTTCGTACCATCATGCCCCGATTACTTCTGGCTAATGATGAAGCAATGGATTTCTTCAATACTTTGACACAAGGCAACCTGTCGACCCCTCGGCGATCCTCGATCCTCGACCGCTCAGCGATCCACGACCCTCTACCCTAGTTCCCGACCCTCGACCCCCTCATGTCATGTTTGTATAGTGTCAAAGGATTCAACAAAACCATGTCTTCATCATTAGGCGAAAGTAACAGGCGCATGATGGTACGAAGCTCTCCAAAGTTATTTTGGAACGGAGTCCCAGATAGGATAATTCGCTTTTTGGTACAAAGTTCAGCAAGATCCTTCCGAATATCGCTATTTGGAAGGCCTTTGCTGAAATTCGTACCAAAAGGCAAATTATCCTATCCGGGACTCCATTCCAGAATAACTTTGGAGAACTTCGTACCATCATGCCCCGGTTACTTCCGGCTAATGATGAAGCCATGGATTTCTTCAATACTTTGACACTAGGCAACCTCTCGACCCCTCGGCGATCCTCGACCCTTGACCCCTCGACGACCCTCGACCCTCGAACCCTCGGACCCTCGATGACCCTCGAACCCTCGACCCTCGACCCCTCGACGACCCTCGAACCCTCGACACCCTCGTTCCCGATAAAAATTAAGAAGAGGAAGAAGAAGAAAAAAAGACGTCCCCCCTCATGTCATTTCCGATGTCCCCCCTCATGTCATGTCGGACGTCCCCCCTCATGTCCTGTCTGACGTCCCCCCTCATGTCATGTCCGACGTCCCCCCTCATATAATGTCCGACGTCCCCCCTCATCACATGTCTGACGTCCCCCCTCATGTCATGTCCGGCCCTCGACCAGTCGGCGATCCTCGACACCCTCGTTCCCGAAAAAAATAAGAAGAGAAAGAAGAAGAAAAAAAGGAGAAGAAGAAGGAATAGAGGCTCTTCCTCTCCTCTTCTTCTCTTCTTCTTCTCCTTCTTTCTCTAATTATTTTTCTCCTCTTCTTAGCTTTTTTCTCCCCTTTTTCCTCTCCTTCTTTTTCTTCCCTTCTTCCTTCTTTTCCTTCTTCCTTCTTCCTTTTTCTTCCCTTCTTTCCTTCTTCCCTTCTTCCTTCTTCCTTCTTCCTCTATTTTCCATACATATAAAAAGTATAAAAAATACATACATACATACATATAAAAAAAGCATATATAAAAAAGCATATATAACAAAACAAATCAGAAAAATTCCCAAGTGCTGCTTAGGGCGGCCGGCGATGAGGAGAATGAGCTCACTAGGGGCGGCGATGAGGAGGCAGGGCACGGCGACGGCGACGGCAAGGCAGAGGCGCGGCGACGGGCGACGACAGGGCAGAGGCGCGGCGACGGGCGACGAGGAGGCGGCGAGCTCACTGGGGGCGGCGACGAGGAGGCAAGGCATGGCGACGGCGGGGCAGGGGCGTGGCGACGGGCGACAAGGAGGCGGCGTACGGGGCAGGGGCGCGGCAGCGCATCGACGTGTCAGGTCAGGGCAGAGGGGCGCGAGGAGCGGCGGCGTCGTGGGCAGGGCGCGGCGAGGGCGTCGGTGACGGCTAGCTCGGGCAGCCTGCCAGCGTCATGGATGGATTCGCCGCCGTCGGGGGGAGAGGAGGAGGAGAGATCAAAGTGGGGATGGGCGGTTCTGAAAATTCCTAAGTGCTGCTTATATACCCAGAGCATTGGTCCCGGTTCATGGCACCAACCGGGACCAATGCCCCCCTTTAGTCCCGGTTGGTGCCACCAACCGGGACCAAAGGTCTCTTTTCAGCAGCCCAAAGGGCGGGAAACAGAGACCTTTGGTCCCGGTTGGTGGCACCAACCGGGACTAAAGGGGGGCATTGGTCCCAGTTCGTGCCACCAACCAGGACCAAAGGTGGGTATTGGTCCCGGTTGGTGCCACCAACCAGGACGAAAGGGATGTGTTGTTGCCGCGGCCAAAACTTTAGTCCCACCTCGCTAGTTGAGAGGGTTTCGGAGTGGTTTATGAAGGAAATATGCCCTAGAGGCAATAATAAAGTTGTTACTTGTATTTCCTTATAGCATAATAAATGTTTATTATTCATGCTAGAATTGTATTAACCGGAAACTTAGTACATGTGTGAATACATAGACAAACAGAGAGTCACTAGTATGCCTCTACTTGACTAGCTCGTTGAATCAAAGATGGTTAAGTTTCCTAGCCATAGACATGAGTTGTCATTTGATTAACGGGATCACATCATTAGAGAATGATGTGATTGACTTGACCCATTCCGTTAGCTTAGCACTTGATCATTTAGTATAATTGCTATTGCTTTCTTCATGACTTATACATGTTCCTATGACTATGAGATTATGCAACTCCCGAATACCGGAGGAACACTTTGTGTGCTACCAAACGTCACAACGTAACTGGGTGATTATAAAGGTGCTCTACAGGTGTCTCCGATGGTGTTTGTTGAGTTGGCATAGATCGAGATTAGGATTTGTCACTCCGATTGTCGGAGAGGTATCTCTGGGCCCTCTCGGTAATGCACATCACTATAAGCCTTGCAAGCAATGTGACTAATGAGTTAGTTGCGGGATGATGCATTACGGAACGAGTAAAGAGACTTGCCGGTAACAAGATTGAACTAGGTATTGAGATACCGATGATCGAATCTCGGGCAAGTAACATACCGATGACAAAGGGAACAACGTATGTTGTTATGCGGTTTGACCGATAAAGATCTTCGTAGAATATGTGGGAGCCAATATGAACATCCAGGTTCCGCTATTGGTTATTGACCGGAGACATGTCTCGGTCTTGTCTACATAGTTCTCGAACCCGTAGGGTCCGCACGCTTAATGTTCGGTGATGATCGATATTATGAGTTTATGTGTTATGATGTACCGAAGGTAGTTCGGAGTCCCAGATGTGATCACGGACATGACGGGGAGTCTCGAAATGGTCGAGACATAAAGATTGATATATTGGATGACTATATTCGGACACCGGAAGTGTTCTGGGTGGTTTCGGATAAAACCGGAGTGCCGGAGGGTTACCGGAACCCCCCGGGAGAACTAATGGGCCACATGGGCCTTAGTGGAGAGAGAGAGGGTCGGCTAGGGCAGGCCGCGCGCCCCCTTCCCCTTTAGTCTGAATTGGACTAGGGAAGGGGGGCGGCGCCCCCCTTTCCTTCTCCCTCTCCTCCTTCCATTCCCCCTCCTAATAGGAGTAGGAAAGGGGAGTCCTACTCCTACTAGGAGGAGGACTCCTCCTCTCCTGGCGCGCCACAAGGGCCGGCCGGCCTCCCCCTTTGCTCCTTTATATACAGGGGCAGGGGGTACCCTAGAACACAGAACAAACATTTTTCTTAGCCGTGTGCGGTGCCCTCCTCCACCATAATCCACCTCAGTCATATCGTTGCAGCGCTTAGGCGAATCCCTGCGCCGGTAGCTTCATCATCACCGTCATCACGCCGTCGTGCTGACAAAGCTCTCCCTCGACACTCTGCTGGATCGTGAGTTCGTAGGATGTCACCGAGCCGAACGTGTGCAGATCGCAGAGGTGCCGTACTTTCGGTGCTAGGATCGATCGATCGTGAAGACGTACGACTACATCAAACGCGTTGTCATAACACTTCCGCTTACGGTCTACGAGGGTGCGTAGACAACATCACCCCTCTCGTTGCTATGCATCACCATGATCTTGCGTGTGCGTAGGAAAATTTTGAAATTACTACGTTTCCCAACAGTTTATAAGCCCCACTCCCGCTGCCCTCTCGAGCTCCTCTCAAATGCAGGCTTACGGGCCTAAAAATAATGTATTTGCCTGTGGGCCTACTTGGCCTTCTGCGGGCCTGAATCCTGGCCCATGGGTGGGTTTCTAGTCGTATTCAGGCTGTGGTGGCCCAGTAGGTGGCATTTTTTTATTTTTTCCCAATTTTTTTGTTTTCTTTGTTGCTTTATTTTTTTATTTTGTTTCTACTTACAACAAAATACTTACTGTTGCTATTTTTATTTTATTTTATTAAATTTTATTTATTTTATTTTATTAAAGTTTATTTTATTTTATTTTGTTTTGTTTCTACTTATTTATTTTATTAAAGTTTAATTTATTTTATTTTGTTTTTACTTATTTATTTTATTAAAGTATATTTTATTTTGTTTCTACTTATTTGTTAAAGTTTATTTTGTTTCTACTTATTTATTTTCTTTTATTTTTTGCTTTTTTATTTATTTTATGAAAATTCTTTTTGCTTTTAATGTTTTGAATAGAAAATACTTTAGTTTCAATAATACTAGAGGTTTATAAAAGCTTTTTAGTTGATTCCTTTAGCTATTAGAGTTTCATTAAAGTTTTCTAGTTCATTCTTTTTCTATTAGAGTTTCATTAAAGTTTTCTAGTTTATTATTTTTGCTATTAGAGCTTCATAAAAGTTTTCCAGTTCATTCTTTTTTATATTAGTTCATTTTTTGAGCTAAATGACCTGAAATTGAAAAGCACTTCAGATGAACTCTGAAGAGGTTGAAAATTGGCATGGTATCATCATTTCAACCACATAGCATGTGCTAAAAAGTTGAGAGGGTTACGACAAAAACTGGATGCACTTCGTGTACAAAATGGATAATCTCTTTCGAAGTATCAGGGTTTCAGACGAAAGCTCATCTGTTACAAAGGGATTTCATTTTTTTGAACTTATTTGAACTCTAGACTTTTTGTGTGTTCAAAATGCACCATTCAAAGCCACATCATCAATTTTCAACCCTTTCTGACTTTATTTGTTATTTTTCATGCATTTACTGATTTTTTGAGCTAAATGACCCTGAAATTGAAAAGCACTTCAGATGAACTCTGAGAGGTTCAAAATTGGCATGGTATCATCATTTCACCCACATAGCATGTGCTAAAAAGTTGAGAGTATTACGGCAAAAACTGGATGCACTTCGTATACAAAATCGACAATCTCTTTCGAAGGATCAGGGTTTCATACGGAAACTCATCTGTTACAAAGGAATTTTATTTTTTTGAACTTATTTGAACTCCAGGATTTTTGTGTGTTCAAAATGCACCATTCAAAGCCACATCATCAATTTTCAACCCTTTCTGACTTCATTTGTTATTTTTCATGCATTTACTGATTTTTTGAGCTATATAACCCTAAAAATGAAAAGCACTACAAATGAACTCTGAAAAGGTTGAAAGTTGGCATGGTATCATCATTTCACTCACATAGCATGCGCTAAAAAGTTGAGAGGGTTACGGCAAAAACTGGATGCACTTCGTGTACAAAATGGACAATCTCTTTCGAAGTATCAGGGTTTCATACGGAAACTCATCTGTTACAAAGGGATTTCAATTTTTTGAACTTATTTGAACTCCAGACTTTTTGTGTGTTCAAAATGCACCATTCAAAGCCACATCATCAATTTTCAACCCTTTCTGACTTCATTTGTTATTTTTCATGCATTTACTGATTTTTTTTAGCTATATGACCCTGAAAATGAAAAGCACTACAAATGAACTCTGAAAAGGTTGAAAGTTGGCATGGTATCATCATTTCACCCACATAGCATGTGCTAAAAAGTTAAGAGGGTTACGGCAAAAACTAGATGCACTTCGTGTACAAAACGGACAACCTCTTTCGAAGTATCAGGGTTTCATACGGAAACTCGTCTGTTACATGGATATTCTAGATCAAAGGCATCATCATAATAGTCGTGGAGAGAAAGTATTCACTTTTTCTTCGCTTCTGTCCTTTGCTTATTGCGCCGTAACCATGGATAATCTTCATCGTTTAACAGGGTGCTTGGGTCAGCCTTGACTTTGAAGGGAGGAATTTCATGAAACTTTTCATAATCTTCGGACATGTCTGTCTTGCCCTCCACTCCCACGATGTCTCTTTTTCCTGAAAGAACTATGTGGCGCTTTGGCTCATCGTATGATGTGTTCGCTTCCTTATCTTTTCTTTTTCTCGGTTTGGTAGACATGTCCTTCACATAGAAAACATGCGCCACATCATTGGCTAGGACGAATGGTTCGTATGTGTACCCAAGATTGTTCAGATCCGCTATTGTCATTCGTACTGTGGGTCTACATGTACCCTGCCTCCTGACAGATTGACCCATTTGCACTTAAAAAAAGGGACCTTAAAATCATGTCTGTAGTCAAGTTCCCATATGTCCACTATGTAACCATAATATGTGTCCTTTCCCCTCTTGGTTGCTGCATCAAAGCGGACACCGCTGTTTCGGTTGGTGCTCTTTTGATCTTGGGCGATCGTGTAAAATGTATTCCCATTTATCTCGTATCCTTTGTAAGTCAATACAGTCGAAGATAGCCCCCTGGACAACGAGTACAGCTCATCACAAACATTGTTGTCACCTCTGAGACGTGTTTCCAACCAACTGCCGAAAGTTCTGATGTGTTCACATGTAATCCAGTCATCACACTACTCCGGGTGATTGGAGCGCAGACTGTTCTTGTGCTCATCGACATACGGGGTCACCAAGGTAGAGTTATGTAGAACTGTGTAGTGTGCTTGAGACCAAGAATGCCCGTCCCTGCATATTATTGAGTCCCTTCCTAGCGTGCCTTTTCCAGTTAGTCTCCCCTCATACCGCAATTGAGGGAGACCAATCTTCTTAAGGCCAGGAATGAAGTCAACACAAAACCCAATGAAATCCTCTATTTGATGGCCCATGGAGATGCTTCCTTCTGGCCTAGCGCGGTTACGGGCATATTTCTTTAGGACTCCCATGAACCTCTCAAAGGGGAACATATTGTGTAGAAATACGAGGACCAGAACGACAATCTCATCGACTAGATGAACTAGGACATGCGTCATGATATTGAAGAAGGATGGTGGGAACACCAGCTCAAAACTGACAAGACATTGCGCCACATCACTCCTTAGCCTTGGTATGATTTCCAGATCGATCACCTTATGAGAGATTGCATTGAGGAATGCACATAGCTTCACAATGGCTAATCGAACGTTTTCCGATAGAAGCCCCCTCAATGCAACCGGAAGCAGTTGCGTCATAATCACGTGGCAGTCATGAGACTTTAGGTTCTGGAACTTTTTCTCTGGCATATTTCTTATTACCTTTATATTCGACGAGAAGCCAGACAGGACCTTCATACTAAGCAGGCATTCAAAAAAGATTTCCTTCTCTTCTTTGGTAAGAGCGTAGCTGGCAGGACCTTCATACTGCTTTGGAGGCATGCCGTCTTTTTCGTGCAAACGTTGCAGGTCCTCCCGTGCCTCCGGTGTATCTTTTGTCTTCCCGTACACGCCCAAGAAGCCTAGAAGGTTCACACAAAGGTTCTTCTTCACGTGCATCACGTCGATTGAAGAGTGGACCTCTAGGTCTTTCCAGTAGGGTAGGCCCCAAAAAATAGATTTCTTCTTCCACATGGGTGTGCGTCCCTCAGCGTCATTCGGAACAGATAGTCCGCCGGGACCCTTTCCAAAGATTACGTGTAAATCATTGACCATAGCAAGTACGTGATCACCGGTACGCATGGCAGGCTTCTTCCAGTGGTCTGCCTCGCCTTTGAAATGCTTGCCTTTCTTTCGACATTGATGGTTGGTCGGAAGAAATCGACGATGCCCCAGGTACACATTCTTCCTGCATTTGTCCAGGTATATACTTTCGGTGTCAGCTAAACAGTGTGTGCATGCGTGGTATCCCTTGTATGTCTGTCCTGAAAGGTTACTGGGAGCAGGCCAATCGTTGATGGTTTCAAACAGCAACGCATGCAGGTTAAATTCCTCCTATTTGTGCTCATCCCACACACGTACACTATTTCCATTCCACGTCTGTAAAAGTTCTTCCACTAATGGCCTTAAGTACACATCAATGTCGTTGCCGGGTTGCTTAGAGCCTTGGATGAGAACTGACATCATAATGAACTTCCGCTTCATGCACATCCAAGGAGGAAGGTTATACATACATAGAGTCACGGGCCAGGTGTTGTGATTGCTGCTCTTCTCCCCCAAAGGATTAATGCCATCTGCGCTTAAACCAAACCATACGTTCCTTGGGTCACCTGCAAAACTCAGCCCGGTACTTTCTCTCAATTTTTCTCCACTGCGACCCGTCAGCGGGTGCTCTCAACTTCCCATCTTTCTTACGGTCCTCTCTGTGCCATCGCATCAACTTGGCATGCTCCTCGTTTCTGAACAGACGTTTCAACCGTGGTATTATAGGAGCATACCACATCACCTTGGCAGGAACCCTCTTCCTGGGGGGCTCGCCGTCAACATCACTAGGGTCATCTCGTCTGAACTTATACCGCAATGCACCGCATACCGGGCATGCGTTCAAATCCTCGTACACACCGCGGTAGAGGATGCAGTCATTAGGGCATGCATGTATCTTATGCACCTCCAATCCTAGAGGGCATACAACCTTCTTTGCTGCGTACGTACTGTTGGAAAATTCGTTATCCTTTGGAAGCTTCTTCTTCAATATTTTCAGTAGCTTCTCAAATTCTTTGTCAGGCACAGCATTCTCTGCTTTCCACTGCAGCAATTCCAGTACGGTACCGAGCTTTGTGTTGCCATCTTCGCAATTGGGGTACAACCCTTTTTTGTGATCCTCTAACATGCGATCGAACTTCAGCTTCTCCTTTTGACTTTCGCACTGTCTCCTTGCATCAACAATGACACGGCGGAGATCATCATCGGGCACATCGTCTGGTTCCTCTTGATCTTCAGCAGCTTCCCCCGTTGCAGCATCACCGTATTCAGGGGGCACATAGTTGCCATCATCCTCTTCTTCTTCGTTGTCTTCCATCATAACCCCTATTTCTCCGTGCTTGGTCCAAACATTATAGTGTGGCACGAACCCCTTATAAAGCAGGTGGTTGTGAAGGATTTTTTGGTCAGAATAAGACTTCGTATTCCCACATAGAGGGCATGGACAACACATAAAACCATTCTGCTTGTTTGCCTCAGCCACTTCGAGAAAATTATGCACACCCTTAACGTACTCGGAGGTGTGTCTGTCACCGTACATCCATTGCCGGTTCATCTACGTGCATTATATATAATTAAGTGTGTCAAAAATCATTACAGAACATCATGGATAGATAAGGGACCAAATTAATAGAAGTTCATCATCACATTAAAACCAAAGTACATACATAGTTCTCATTGAACAACATATAGCTCTCCAGAGCATCTAATTAAACCATACATTGAAACTATGTAAAACATTTCAATGCAACAACAAATGCGATCATAATCGCAACCAAGATAACAATTGATCCAACGGCATAATGATACCAAGTCTCGGTATGAATGGCATATTTTCTCATCTTTCTAATGTTCAAACGCATTGCATCCATCTTGATCTTGTGATCATCTACGACATCCGCAACATGCAACTCCAATATCATCTTCTCCTCAATTTTTTTTATTTTTTTCTTCAAGTAATTGTTTTCTTTTTTAACTAAATTTAACCTCTCGACAATAGGGTCGGTTGGAATTTCTGGTTCACATACCTCCTGGATAAATAAAATCTATGTCACGTTGGTCGGCATAATTGTATAAACAATAAATGAACCAAATAGTTATAAAACATAATATATATACCATATCTGAATCATAGACAGGACGAGGCCGGCGGGGGCGATAATAAAAGTAAGAAAATTAGACAAGTATCTATCTAAAGTAAGAATTTTTTTCAGAAAGAAGATAAGAACAGGAGGCTCAACACGGTGGTGCCGGCAACGAGATGGGCGCGGGCGATCGACGGCGGTGAAGACGGGACGGGATGTGACCGGCCGCTAAACCTAAACAAATCTCGAAGAAAATAAAGCTTGAAGGTCGAGCTTCGAGAGGAGAAAGCTTAACTAGTGTGGCTCGGGCATTTCATCGAACACCTCATGTGCATAGGAGGTGAGCTAGAGCACCACAAAGCTCTCCCCTCGCCGGCCAGAAAAAATAGAGCAGTGTGGAGTGCTCTGCTCCGGCGATGGGGTATATATAGGCAACTCATTGGTCCCAGTTCATGGCTGGAACCGGGACTAAAGGCCCACTTCTGTCCCGGTTCCAGCCATGAACCGGGACCAATGGCTGTGGACCAGGAGCGAGGACCATTGGTCCCGGTTCGTGCCTGGAACCAGGACAAATGGGTCCAGACAAACCGGGACCAATGCCCCACGAGGCCCGGTCGGCTCCCTGGGCGCACGAATCGGGACGTATGCCCCATGGGTCCCGGTTCGTGATTCAACCGGGACTAATGGGCTAACCAGGCCCGAACCAAAGCCCTGTTTTCTACTAGTGATGGGCTAGAGGATTGGCCCAGGCATCATTTTATCATCCAGTTTCAAGGAGAAAAGCAGTAGTACATCCTGCAACTTGTAGTTTGTTGCAATTGAAAAATCAAGTATTCTTTGATCGATGTTCCAGACAGATAACAGCGGATGAAAAAAACGCTGACCGCTTCCTGCAATGAAAGAAAGGAATAGATCTAAGAAAGAAAACATGGGAGATTTAAAACAAAAATTGCAGTATGTTGGCAAGGAATCATCGTTTGTGGACAGATCACCTGACGGGCGTTACATCCGGGGGAACTGACTGTTGGAGACGAATCAACATTTTTGGACAAATCACCGGAAGTCCTATTGGAGACAATTCGGCGTTTGTGGACAGATCATCTGACGAACATGGCAGGAGGAGTGCTACAGCCGGTGAAGATGGACACAGTGCATCTAACACATCGACCCGCTTCACCATCATTCCATAGATCCGTGTTTCAGACGTCCATCGTACTTGTATGTTCGTCCACCGCGACCCCATAGAGAAGGGAGGCCTTACCAGCGAGGCAACGATTGATGGCATGCTAATGGAAAACCTGTGTTTTGTTGGAGAAGTAAGCAAAGGCCGGCCGGATGAACGAAAGTACAAACGGGGGATCACCTATTCACCAAGCCCATGGGGAAGGACCCGGTAAGATGCAAGAAAGTGGAACGACACTTACCCACGAGCAGGCGAGACCCGAACGTGGTGACATGAAACGACAGCAAGTCCTCGATCTGGTGCAAGAAGAAGAGGAGAAGGGCGTGGGGAGGAGGAAGAAGGCCCCTCTGCTGCGGTCCCTCCTCGGTCCTGCACCATGACGGCACCGTACGGGAACCAGTTGTTGCGGCCGTCCTCTGTGAGTCCTACCCAGACAAGAACGTGAGATTCATCTCCTTCCATGTTTTGGAATTTCTTCTGTTTGTTTTTGGCGGAGTGCAGGTGGGTGGTGGGGATGAAAAACTGCACATGAGATCCATCTTCTCCTTCCTGAATTTGGCCAGGAACCTAGGAGTGGATTGGCAATTGAAGGGGCTCACGGGAGGGGATGAAAGTTGAGGAAACTGACGGAGAAGCCGAGAAGGAAGAGCCGAAATAATTGACGGGGGAGATGAGAGAAAACGCAATAGGTAACGGACGCTGATGTGTCAGGGCTGATGTGTTGGTCGGGCCCATCCGTAAGTTAGTGACAGAATGTTAAGATGGCTGATCTGCTGATGTGAATAGCCTGCATGTTAAGAGAAATACCATAGTGGGGATGAACTATTTAAGTATTATAAATTGGTTGCACTCCTATTTGTTCCACCAGCCTCAAGCCCCTCGACAAGCAGTCAAGCAGGCAAGCATACATGACTGTTTAAAACTGTTTTCGAATCCGACCCATTTCAAAACGTCGGCAATGTGTTTTGGTTACACGGAAGACGCCATGTTCTCCGGCGTCTGCCCCTGGCCATCTCTTGTCAGTTTTCCTGGCCGTCCACGTGGCAAAGGCAAACGCCATGAACCTTGGCGTTTTGGTCCGACAGGTTAACTAGCATGCGAGGTCACGGCCGCGGCCCATCCCAACCTGTCGAACGCGTTGGCTCCGCCACCGTCCTAAGTCTATCAGAAGATCGAATGACACGAAAGCATGCACGCGCTGGTTCCCGTGCGTACGACTTCTGGAATGAAGAGAAGACGAAGGACGGAAGGGGAGCAGGTGGAATAACTACTGCTGCATGCTGAAGAAATGAAGACGCCCACGTACGTTCGACGTGTGTGCTGGTTGCACCTTGCACGAGCTAGCTCACGCATCCTAGCTCCTCTGTCAACCATCCATGGGGCAACGCATAAACCGGGTGTGCACGTACGCACGCTACGTACGTCGAACGTGCATGCTATTAACCTAGCTAGCTGCGGCACCGGCTTCTTGCCTAACCACGCTCACCGGCATCTTGCGCTAGCTGTACCAGACGTCCGCCGCCGGCAGGATACCGGGCACAAACCACGGATCCATGCATCACTTCATCGACCACCTCGGCAATTAATTTCCTGCCGGTTGATCCATGGTCAATTGATCCACTCGAAACCACTTGCAGGAAGGAGCAAACGTGAGTGATCACGTACACTACTCCAGCTCGTGCCCATGTAGCCTCACGCGTGCCGTGGCGAAATCCGGTCTCCACACGCTCGCCCGCTCCCTCGGTCTTCGTCTTCGTCCTAGCTCACGATTGACTTAACTCCTCAGCAAACGACACACGCATCCGCCCGCCCGCCCGACGCCCGTGTGCACGGCTGCACGCGCAAGAGCTCGTCATGGTTGCTAGCGTTTTGAGATGGGTCAAGTCCGAAAGAAGTTTCAAACTAGGGTCAAATCATGCTAATCTTTTGTTAATGGGTTAAACAGTGAAAAAGCTCAGCATACATCACCACACAGAAAGCATACATCAGACATCACTCTCGGGGACATTGTTTACCTTGCGGCAGCGGCAGAGAAGAACAGAAGACTCGAGGCGGGGAGGCAATTTCTAGCGGCGGCGGCGGCGGCGAGCCACCGTCGATCCCTTCCTGGTGCGGTGGAACAGAGGGTGCGAGGCTATTGCCTATTGGGCTCGCTGGCCGCGCGGCGCTACGCCGCTGCACTCTGTCGCTCACCGTGTCCCAGCCGTGTCGCGAGCGTGTAGCCGCCGTTTCAGCCTTTTCTTTTCTTTTATTTTTAAATAAAAAAAGGGATACTTCTCTGATACGCGTATCGAAGCCGTCCTGGCCGTATCAGAGTATCGGTGCTTCTGGTCACTAGTCAAAATTTCAAAGCTACCACGTACTACTAACTCCGTCCTGGTTTATTGGTCTTTATTGTAATTTATGTCAAATTTTAACCATAAATTTAATTAACAAAGTGTTTATGCATGTCATCAAAAATTATATCATTGCAAATTTTGTTCAAATACGAATCCAATAATATAATTTTTGTTGACATGCAGTAACATTTTATTAATTAAATCTTTAATCAAAATTTAGCACAAATTACAAATGAAACTAATAAACCAGCGGAGGTAGTAGTACGTAAGTACAGTACTTAGCAGCTGCCGTCCAGTCGACGAGTCAATGCATGCACATGTATCGATCTCTTCCGGGCAGACTGGCTTGTGCACGTACGAGTAGCAGGTAGCAAAATTGTTTCTCGTGACCGTGACCTGCCAAGTTCTCGGCGCGTACCGTGAACGTGCGGTGTGTACGCCGACAGCACATCACCCGCAAGATAGTAGTAGAGAGATATGCTTGCCAATTGCCAAATGCCAATGCAAACGTTAATTTTTAGTAATAACATCGAGTGTGCAGATTATAGGAGAGTGGAGACGCAGCTAGCAATTAGGAGCTTCTAGAGCTCGGTTCAGTTTTCATCTTCTTCTCCCTTCTTCTTTCCTCCGTCGCTGACCGCGTCCAAGCTGCGCGCCGGCGTGGTCCTGCCGTCGGCGCAGGACCACCGCTGTAGGCAGTGTCGGAGGCGACGTCGACGAGGAGCCACGGCGGGAGCTGCGCCCGCGTGCTGCTTCTCCTCTCCACCTCTGCCTCCATGTGGATGTGGTGGTAGCCGCCGTTGCAGTTGCGGCTGCACCACGGCGTGTTCACGCGGCGGCCCAGCTCCCCCTGCTGCAGCTTGCAGGAGGCCGTCCGCCGGAGGGTCTGCGTGCCCTGGCGGCGAGGGGGGCGGGTGGCCGTGCCCGTGATTGACCGCGTTCAAGTTGCGCGGCGGGTGGCCGTGCCCGTTGGCGAAGGGCCACCGCTGTAGGCAGTGTCGAAGGCGACGTCGTCGACGTCGACCAAGAGGAAGAGCCACCGCTGGAGCTGCGCCCACGTGCTGCTCCTGCTCTCCCCCTGCTGCAGCTTGCAGGAGGCCGTCCTCCGGCGGTGCTGCGCGCGGCGACGGGGCCGGGTAGCCGTGCCCGTGATTGAACTTGAAGGGCGTCGTCTCCGGCGCGGAGCTGCCTTCCTGCAAATTAAGTTACACCAACACCGGCCGACAGAAAGCCAGAAATCAATGGACGGCGGCGGCAGGGCTCGCGCGCACCGGGGGATGAGGCGCTATGTATAGTACTACGTGTTACCTTGAGCTGGTCGAGCGTGCAGCTGTGGATGATCCCGCCGTGCCCGTACGCCGCCGTGCCGTTGGCCGGGCCCATGCAGGAAAGCAGGACGAGGAATTCCCCGGTGAAGGTAAAGGTCGCGTTGTACTTGTACCCGGTCGGCGGCGCGCGGAGGAGGCCGGCGGCGTCCGCTCCGTACGCGGAGGCGAGGAGGAGGACCGCGAGCGCGAGGAGCCGGCGAGGACCGTCCATGACGGACGGGCCTCTCCGTTTCTTCGCTGGTCTGGTCTCTGGTGTAGACGTGTAGTAGTCTCCTGCTCTCACTGTACTATATATGCCCGTTGTCCCCGTGTGGACCCCACTGTCCCGTCTAAGATGAGATGGTTGGGCTTGGATGAGCAATGCTACACACACCGGATGCTTTTTACGGATTCAACGGACTGTGATTAGCTGAAGGTTTTGATTGGAGATTAGGAGAGAGGCGGCCCCACCCCACTAAAAATAGGGGAGGGGGAGGGAAGATTAGTTAGCCTTGTCGATCTGTGCGATGCCCGTAACTCTCCATGTGTCTAGGATTTTCGGGCTTAGATTGGGTTTGCGTTCAGGTCGCAACCGTCACGCTTAACGTCATGAGTATATACGAGTCCAGTGTTCGAGTGTGAACGTGCCGATGGTAGGTGTCCGTCTCGCAATCTCAGATCGCATCAATCACGAATCGGTCCAACTTTCAACCCAAGCTATGCGGCAAGCCGGTAACTAATGCCAACCGCACGCCCAAGAGCGGCGGGTGAGGTCCGGCACACCATGTCAACTTGTGAACGCGACCTCATGTGCCTAGGGATGACTCTAAATTTGGAAATTACTTGCATGCTTTTATTTTGCCGAGGAAACTTCCAATCTACTGTACTATTGATCAAACATCATCACAACGGTTTATAAGGCATGCGCGTATACACTTCCGCTTCGATAGACCTCCCCAAACACAAGGACGGCCAAAATTGCCCAATACCTCTTCATAACAGTAGCCAAAATTGCCTACGAACGTGCTACGCATGCAGACATGCTGCGCCGCCCGCCCGCGATCAACGCGGTAGCCCCGCAGTCAACGCGTGGAACTGCCACGCGTCGTCATCCGCGCGCCGCTGCCGTCCGACAACCCCGCCTCCTCGCCTACCGCGCCCCCGTCGTCATCCGCGCCGCGCCGCCCCGTCCCGTCGCGCGCCGCTGCCGCTCGACAGCCCGGCCGCCTTGCCTGCCGCGCCCCCGTCTCGTCGGCTGCTCCCGACCGACAGCGCCGCCACCTCGCCTGCTGTGCCCCCGTCCGAGCATTTATGCCGCCGCAGTCACCTCAGCTGCCACACACGCCACCTCGCCTGCCGCGCCCCCGAGTCCGCCCGCCTGCCGCCTCCCTGCCTGCAGCACGCCACCGCTGCCGCCTCCTCGCCTGCCGCGCCTCCCCGCCTGTCGTCCCGTCGATCTCGGCGCCCGAGGGGTCAAACCGACGCCCCGCAGCCGCGGCTATAAAAACGGACGCCGCGTCCCACCGACGCCCACCGGCGCCCCTTGCATCCCCCGTCCCCCCCCCCCCTGACGCCCCTCGCCTCCCCCGTCCCCCCGACGCCAGCCCCCGATGGCGTTCTACCGCGACAATAGCAGCGATGGCGGCGGCGAAGACGGCGACGTCCCCGGCGCATGGCCGACGAGCCTCGGCGTGCCGGAGACGGAGGGCTCCACCGCTACTGCCTCCCCGTGCCGCCGGGCTGTCGTCTTCCACGCAACTGGAAGATCGACAAGGACGGCTACCCAACGCCGGGGCCCGGCGCGACGGAGGCGGAGCTCCGGAGCCACAACGGCGGCCGGCACAACATCCGCGGCCGCCGTGATTTCTTGCGCGGGAAGGATTATTGGGAGGTCATGGTCGGTGTCCGCCTTGCGGCGGCCGGCGTGACCCCCGACTTGACGGGCAGCAGTGGCCGTCTTCGCGCCCCGCCTCCGCCGCAGGATCGCCGCGGACATGCCGGCGGCCACAGTGCGCACCCGGCAGTGGCGCCCACGCCGGCCGCCCCTCCCTCGCCGCCGGAGTTCGAGTTGCCGCCGGAGCAGGTCATCCTCCGCGTGGACGGCGATCCAGATGACATCCCGGGGTACCACGTGGCCCTACGCGTGTCGGAGGCGGCGGCGGCTGCGGCGAGGGAGGCCGCCGAGGTTGCGGCCGCGATCGACGCGGCCGAGGCGATGGCGGCGGAGCAGGCGGCGATGGCGCCGGCGGAATGGCAGCAGGTGCCGCCGGAGTGGCAGCAGGCGTCGGCGGAGGTGGCGGAAGAGGCACCCGACGACGGCCCGGTGGACAGGGTCGACGTCGCGAACCGGTCCAGCAGCGACGATGACGGCGGCGACGGCCCGGTCGTGATCGACCTCCTCGATAGCGACGAGGAGTAGTTTTTTTAATGTCTTTTTTAGTTAATTTGGTTATGTCGTTCTTACCCTAAGTAGTGAACTTATCATTATCGAGATCGCTCGACTATGTAAAATATCTTATATATGTTCAACGAAATTTGAGTGAAATTTGTTTCGTCCATTTCATTCGAGAGTGTTGATTTGATGATGCATTTGTACATGAATATATGCTAAAGCATAAAAAATAAGTTATACAAAAAATTTAAAAAATATGGAACAAACACATAAAATACCGGTAGTCCAGGACGATGCTGGTTGCACTAGCGGTACATGATCGCATGCATGAAATAAAATGAAATTTTGAGAGGGTGTGTGCATGCCCAATGTAGGCCCCCACGCAAATGAACGAAATCGGACACCGAACACACGTCGCGTCACGTCCGGACAACATTTTAGGGTATATATTTTCGCCTGAAAAACCCTAGAAAATGCATTGGACGTCAAAAAATAACGAAAATTGTCGTGCGTGCTTCCCATGGTACACGGAGCATGGGGAAAAAGTTTTGTTTCATTCGATGGAGGTGAAAAAAAACGTCTTTGAGAGTAGTCGGACTGGCATACCCAAACAATGTTGGTTGCACTACGGGTACGTGATCGCATGCATGGATCGAGACCAATTTTTTGGAGGATGTGTGCCTGCCTAACATAGGCCCCCACGCAAGGTTGAAACGAAAACGGACACAAAACCAACGCTGCGTCACGTCCGACCTGTGTTTTAGTGGTTTTTCACCGGAAAAATCCTAGGAAATGCATCAAGCGTCGGAAAAATATGCAAATTGGCGGGGATGCTGTGGATGGTGATGCCAAGGTGTGGAAAAAGTTTCGGGCCATTTGACGGAGTTGAAAAAAAACGTAGTTGGGAACCCCCTCTCTGACAGACCGAAACGGAGCTGGTTGCTCTGGGGCTACGTGATTGCATGCATGCAACTGCACCAAAGTGTGCATACACGTGGGTACAGCCAACATAGGCCCTCACGCAAGGTTGGAACGAAAACGGACACAAAACGAACGTTGCGTCACGTCCGTCCAGTGTTTTAGTGTTTTTTCACCGGGAAAATCCTAGAAAATGCATCGAGCGTCGAACAAATATGCAAATTGGCATGGGTGTTGTGGATGGTGATGCCAAGGTGTGGGAAAAGTTTCGGGCCATTTGACGGAGTTGAAAAAAAACGTAGTTGGGAACCCCCTCTCCGACAGACCGAAACGGAGCTGGTTGCACTGGGGCTACATGATCGCATGCATGCAAGTGCACCAAAGTGTGCATACACGTGGGCACGGCCAACGTAGGTCCCCACGCAAGGTTGGAACGAAAACGGACACAAAAAAAACGTTGCGTCACGTCCGGCCAGTGTTTTAATGTTTTTTCACCGGGAAAATCCTAGGAAATGCATCGAGCTTCGGAAAAATATGCAAATTGGCGTGGGTGTTGTGGATGGTGATGCCAACGTGTGAAAAAAGTTTCGGGCCATTTGACGGAGTTGAAAAAAATCACAAAGTAACGAACGAATAAGATAAGATTTAATAATGTGATGTGACTTTATTAACCTGTGAACACTGCCCGTCCGACCCCCATCCAACCGGCGTCGTCTAGGGCCCGGCCCAATCATTGAGGACGGCCGAGGAGACAGACGGGACGCGGGCCCGACATGATCTATCAAGATTGACGTCATTGTTCCTTGTACCTGGCACGACCGCCGCCATATGCCCACCTCACCCACGACGCCCTGCGCCAACCCTAGGGATTCACACGAACGCCGCCACCTGCCCGCGTCTCCTGACGCCCCTACCCTGTCCCATCATGCACGCCGCCGTCTGCCATCCCCTTCTGCCCACGTCACGCCGAGGCGCTGTCCGCCGTCCACATCTGGTACGTCACGTCACGCCTTCTCTAACGCCGCCGTTCGCCGTTTCTGACGCCGCTTGCTGTCGTTCCAGAAGACGCCGTCTACCGTCCCCATGTGGCTCCACCACGCCGCCGTCCACCATCTTTGAAGCCGCCGTCCGCCGTTCCACAGCACGCCGTCGTCCGCCTCCAAGCCGGCCACCTAGGGCCTAATGGTGGGAGGTATTTTTTTTGTTTTTCAAACGCACGTTGCATTCATCATGTTTATCAAGTAGACATGTAAAGTAGCTAATATTATTTTTGCTCCTATTCGTAGTGATGGACGAGTACGGAGAGATTTATTGTTCTGTTGAAGAGTGGTGTCTGTTGGTCAGCAAACTAACCTCTAGGTAGAAAATGCGTTTTGCCAGCACTAGACTGGGAAAGATGTTGATGATTCCTAGTGTGCTCATGCGAAAGTGTTTGCTTAAGTTCATTATTAAATCATATGCGTTGGACAGAAAAAGGTTCATCATGCCATCAAAAAACGGTGGGATATCATTGCGCACTGAAGATGTGTTTGACATTTTTGGGCTAGAGAACAAGGGCAGAGATGCTATGAAAGCGTTAGGTAAAGGGGGGTTGAAGGCGAAGGTGAAGGTGCCGAGTCGTTTTATAGATTCCAGTATGAATGAAATAATGATAGACCAGCTTATTGAGGACATCACTACCAGTGGCACGTATGATGATGATTTCCTGCGTCGAATTGTGTTGGTTCTCCTTGGCATGGTTCTTGCACCGCACTCCACGAAAGAACTTCCTAATGCTTTTTACAAGTTAGTGGAGGATGTGGAGAGCATCAAATCATTTAACTGGAACGCGTTTACTTTATGCATTTGCATCGATGGCATCACAAAGACTGTATCGGATCTTACAAAATTTACATGGCCGGTGGGAAACCTTGGCCTCATACAGGTAAATTGTATGTTATATATTTTATTTCCAACTATAGGTTGTACTGTTAAGATTGCTAATATATTTCACGTTCATGCAGTACTTGTTTTGGGAGAAAGTGCAGCCACTTGATGAAGAGACATTCGATCCACTGGCTCATGAATATCCGTTGATGCTAAACTGGCCAGAAGTTGAGGCTATGAAGCGTGACGCGTACGACACATCATACGGCCGCGGGAATGGGAGGGTAAGTATTTATGGTTTGTACTGCATGCACTAATGGTACTTTTTAAATGTTGAGTAATTTAAACTGATTTAACGTGGCACAGATTGATGACTTAATAAATGAGAAGTACAGACAGACTTTAATTGCTCAAGAAGGGAAATTCGTAGAGGAAGAATTTGATCCAGAAGATAGAACAGGTCGTGCCCGAAAAAGGAAAGAGAATAGAGACGAGGCTTCGTCGAGCAGGGACACTACCTTAGATCAAGTGATGAAATGCATCAAAGATATGCAAAAAGAAATTCGCCTTCTCCCTCAAAAATGTGCTCAGGTAATTAGTGATGTGTACTTCAATTTACATGGGATTATTCATAATGTTTGCATGTAGTTAATGCTTCCAATGTGTTATTGCAGATAGTACTGGAGAAGCTGGAGAAGAAAGGTATTGTCTTGAAGACAAACAGGGGGTTTGGTGATGATGTTGAGTTTGTGGAGCATAGTGAAGACTGGGTGGGGAAGTATGGTCCATCAAAATATTGGACAGATGTAAAATCAACTCCTGCAAAGGAAAATATGGAGAACGTGGTGGAGGCAGCATGCACCAATGGGAACGGGAAGAAGTCCGCACGTGAGAAAGATGTGCATCACAACACACCCGGTACAGGAGATGAAGGTGACCCCTTCGTTATTGAGGAGAATGGTAATTCACCCCACCCATCTTTTGCAACGGTAGACAAGAATGACTTTCTAGCTCTTACTGCAACCCCCAAGAATATAAATACAGTGTCAGACGGGTCTAGCGCCGATAAATCTGAGGAGATTAGTATGGATAGTCTGAACACCCGTATAAAAATGCGAAAGAAAGTGGCACTAAGGAGAATGATGGGAAACGCAAGAGAAAACAGTCAAAATACTATCGTTCACCCTACCAGCAGAACGGTGGACGTAAACGCCTAAAGAACAGTAAGTGCTAGGTAATTTGTTCTTGCAAGATATTTCTGTCCTTGCATGCACACTTTATTAACTCATTGTTTGTTACTATTTTAGGTCTGTTTGGTATAAGAGCCGCTATGATTAGTACCGATTACATTACTGACGAACACATGGAGGACGCGAAAGGTTTATATCCAGACACTAGCAGACTCGAAGAAGCTTAGTAGGAAAACTGTCGTGCACATGACAGGAATTGCTGGGGAAACATGTACACCTGATATGCTTCGAGCCATCATTGCGAAAAAATGGTTGCATGGCGCTGTAAGTATTAGAACAAATATATTAAGTTGTACATGTCATTTTTTTTAAAATCTAATAGGCGTATTGTTGTTATGTTATTTTCAGGTCATCAATAATTATTGCAACCATATGCAGACCCATAATCCTCGTGATGACCGTCACATTTTATCATCTTGGGTGTCACACTGGCTTATTCTTCGTGCTGATGGAAAGGTTAAGAACTCTAAGCAGCATTTTCTGGAGCATTTCACAAACCAAACTAAAATGGTGTCTAGAGTTACTGAAGAGTATTTCAGCAAAGATAAGGTACTTCAGTTTTGTATGATCCTTCGTAGTACATAACTATTTGTGTGTCCAAGAACTTGAATAAACTTTGTTGTAGGCATACTTTCCTTTTCATGTGGAAGAAAATCACTGGATAACAATTCTCATGCACAACAAGAAAAAAGAGTTTCAAGTTTTAAATTCTACTGGTAAATGCAGCAAGAGAGTTCTTGCAAAGATTACTAAGCTGGTAAGCTTACAACTTTACATAAAACAAGATATAGTAGTAATTAGTTATGTACTTCATATGAACTTCACATTTTTATTTCAGAGGGCAGAAATAGCTAAAGATACGACGGACACTAGTACAAAACGGGGCATACGTCCGGGCCAGATAAGCCCATTAGTCCCGGTTCGCTCACGAACCAGTACCAATGGGCCCATTGGTCCCGGTTCGTGACGTCAGGGGCCTGCCGGGCCTCGTGGGGCCATTGGTCCCGGTTCGTCTGGCCCCTTTGGTCCCGGTTGGCGGCACGAACCGGGATCAATAGGCCCCGCTCTTGGCCCAACACCACTGGTACCGGTTTGTTGCCTGAACCGGTACCAAAGCGTCATCTTTCGGGCCGGGTCTGGCCACAAACCGATACCAATCCAGCCAGGGGAGAGGGCTTTTGTGTGTAAAACATTAAAAGCAAAAAAGAATTTTCATAAAATAAATAAAAAAGCAAAAAAGAAAAGAAAATAAATAAGTAGAAACAAAATAAAATAAATAATTAGAAACTGAAAAAACTTTAATAAATAAGTAGAAACAAAATAAACTTCAATAATGTAAAATAAATAAACTATAATAAAATAAATAAATATAGCAACAGTAAGTAGAAACAAAATAAAATAAATAAAGCAAAAAAGAAAGAATTTTCATAAAATAAAAGAAGGAGCAAAAAACAAAAGAAAATATAAGTAGAAACAAAATAAAGTTTAATAAATAAGTAAAAACAAAATAAACTTTTATAAAACCTCTAGTATTATTGAAACTAAAATTATATCTCGAATGCTTTTTGTAACAGACGAGTTTCCGTATGAAACCCTGATATCTTGAATGTTGCATTTTGAACACACAAGAAGCCTGGAGTTGTAATAAGTTATTGAAAATAAAAGAGAGGCGCAATGCTCACCTGCACGTTGCTTAGCTTCAGGCCTTGAGGAAATCGTGTAGACTGCACGGAGCTATGTGTAGTTTTTGTTCGAAACCCTGATAGCTCTGTGCAGTCTACACCACTTCCTCAAGGCTTGAAGCTAAGCAACGTGTAGGTGAGCACTGTGCCTCTCCTTCATCGTCTCTGCACTCAGGGCTTATAAACCGCTGTGAGTGCCTCTCGCTTGGCGAGGTGGGACTAAAAACCAGCTGCAGAAAGAATCAACTAAAAAACTCTTTTACCGGTTCATGCCACGAACCGGTACTAAAGGTGCTCGTGGGGCCCCAGCCTTAGAACCGGTACCAAATAAAATGCCTTTGTAACAGCCTTAGAACTAGTACTAAAGGAATCAACTAAAAAGCTTTTATAAACCTCTAGTATTATTGAAACTAAAATTATATAGAATTTATGCAACTAAAAAGCAAAAAGAATTTTCATAAAATAAATACAAAAAGCAAAAAAACAAAAAGAAAGTATTTTGTTGAAAGTAGAAAAAAATAAAAAAAAGTATCATAAAATAAAATAAATACAAAAAGAAAGCATAAAATAAATATGTAGAAACAAAATAAAACAAAATAAAATAAAGTATCATAAAATAAAAATAAATAAACCTTAATAAAATAAATAAAAATAGAAAAAGTAAGTATTTTGTTGTAAGTAGAAAAAAAAGTACCAAAGAAAACAAAAAAAGGGAAAAATAAAAAAATGCCACCTACTGGGCCACCACGGCCTGAATACGACTAGAAACCAAACCATGGGCCAGGATTCAGGCCCGCAGAAGGCCCAGTAGGCCCACAGGCAGATACAGCGTGTGTAGGCCCGAAAGCCTGCATTTGAGAGGAGCTCGAGATGGTAGCGGGAGTGGGGCTTACCACTCTCGAGCACCTTCAACTAGCGAGGTGGGACTAAACTTTCGTGCCGCGACGCGGGTAGCACAGGGCCTTTGGTCCCGGTTGGTGGCACCAACCGGGACTAAAGGGGTGCATTGGTCCCGGTTTGTGCCACGAACCGAGACCAATGCCCCACCTTTAGTCCCGGTTGGTGCCACCAACCGGGACCAAAGCCCTCTGCTTGCCGCCCTTTGGGCTGCTGAAAAGAGACCTTTGGTCCCAGTTGGTGGCACCAACCGGTACCAAAGGGGTGCATTGGTCCCGGTTGGTGCCACGAACTGGGACCAATGCTCTTGGTATATAAGTAGCACTTAAGAATTTTGCAGAGTTCATCACCAGTTGCCACCGACGACGCCGAGCACATCGACGCCGCCAGGCTGCCCCGTCGCTGTCCGCCGCCCCCGCCATCGTCGTCGCTCTCGTCGCCGTCGCCGTCGCCCGCACCCCTGCCCGCCCCGCCCCCGCCGTCGTCGTTGCTCTCGTCACCATCGCCGTCGCCCGAGCCCCTGCCCCGGCCCGCCGTCGCCGCGCTCTCGTCGCCGTCGCCCGCGCACCTGCCCCGGCCCGCCCCCGCCATCGCCGTCGCCCGCGCCCCTGCCCCAGCCCGCCGCCACGTTCGGTCCGGCCGCCGGCCTTCCCCCTTTTTCATATATATGATGTTTTTTCAGATTATGTGCATATGTGTGATTATATGTATGTGTGTGTATATGATTATATGTCCTGGTTTTTTTCAGATTTTTTTGTTCATATATATGTTCATATATGCAAAATTTAGATTTTTAGAAAAGTTTTATCTATGTATGTTCTCTGATTTAGTGCATTTTAGGTTAGTTTCGTTTTTAGGAAAGTTTTATATATTTAGGAAGAAGGAAGAGAAGGAAGAAGGAAGAAGAAGAAAAAGTTTTATATATGAAAGTTACATTTTTAGAAAAAAAATTATATATCTAGCTAGGAAGAAGGAAGAAGGAGAAGAAGGGGAGTGGAAGAAGAGGAAAAATAAATAAGAATAGGAAAAAAAAGAGGACAAGAAGAAAGGAATAGAAGAGAAGAAGAAAAAATAGAGTAATTTCTATTTTTTCTTATTCACCTCTATTCCTTTCTTCTTCTCTTTTTTTTCTTTCTTTCTTTATCGGGTATGTCGTTGTCGATATAGCACCTCCCCGATAACTTCGACATGAGGGGGGGTCGATATACCCCCTCCCCGATAACTTCGACATGAGGAGGAATAGGGGTCGAGGGTTCGAGGGTTCAAGGGTTGAGGGGTCGAGGGTTCTAGGGTTCTAGGGTCGAGCGGTCGAGGGTTCTATGGTCGAGGGTTCGAGGGTCGAGGGTCGAGGGTTCGAGGGCTCTAGGAATATGCAAAAGTTAGAATTTTTAATGTTCATAGAATTTTTTTGGTGATATTATTGTCGAATATGCAAACGTTTGTATGTTCATATGTAAAGAATATGTCAATTTTTTTGTAGTAGATGATGATGATGATATATGAAAACTTGGTCAATATTTTCTGTTGTAATTTTGTTCGATGAATGTTTTCTCTCGGGAATTCAACATATATTCAACACGAGGGGGGAGGGGGGTCAATACCCCCTCCCCGATAATTTTGACATGAGGGGGGGTCGATATACCCCCCCCCCCGATAACATTTTTTTTCCATGTATGTATGTCGTTGTTGTCGGTACACCCCCTCCTTTACCAAGTTAAAAGAGCGTTGTCGTCGAGGCCACCCCGAACACTTTTAAGCGTTGCCGAGGCCACCCCAAACCCTAGAGAAGCGTCGAGGCCATTAATTAATATAATTCCTTGTTGTGAATAGCTATAGCTAGGTCTACGTTTGTCACTAATATATCCATCTGTCATGTTTGTATAATAATTTCCATGTTGTAATATGTGCAGAAACTATGGAGCACGGCCGAGACGAGGAAGCAGAAGGGGTGTTGGGGGACATAATCGCAGCCGGAGCTGATGTCATGTCGTATCTCAACAAAAGCGATGGTCTGGAAGGAGAGGGTGAAGAAGCAGGCTACGGTCCTCGAACAACGGAGGAGACCGTGACCGGTGACCGAATGCCGGTGCAAGAAGGAGGCCGTGATGACGGCTCCGGTGGCCGAACAGAGTCCGGTCGGGTATATATATTAATTAAGACTGTGCTAACTATAGCTAATTGATGCATTCATTGTTTTGGTATCTACACATATTAACTCTCGTCTTTCTTCTTATTTCTAGCCCTCCGGATCAAGCACAACTTCGGTAAAGAGACGAGGCCCGAAGAAAAAGTTGCAATCAGATGAAAGGTTCACGATCACAGCAATCGCGTGCGATGGCCAACCGATTGAACCCCTTAAGTTTCTTTTGTCGAAGATAGACAGAAAGATGATCTTTGGAAAGCCATTGATCCGGAGAATCCATTTAAAGAGCCATTGATCAAGTCCTTTGCTCTCAAGAAGATGACAGATCTATTCAGGAAGTGGAAGAATGACCTGAAAGCAAAGTTTGTCGACCAAAAAAAGACACCAGAATTCATCGGCCAGTATGAGAAGCTCAGAGATCAATGGGACGCATTTGTGGCCAACAAGACATCGGAGAGGAGTAAGAAGATGTCAGCCATAAACAAGATAAATGCTGCGAAGAAGGAGCATCACCATCGCACGGGGTCAGGTGGCTACCTCAAAGCCCGACCGTTGTGGGCCAAGGCTGAGAACGACCTGCTTGATAAAGGGGTCGAACCAGAGACATTGAACTGGCCAGATCATTTCCGGACTTGGTTCTTCAGGGTTGGCGGAACCTTGGACCCTGTAACAGGGAAGTGCGTTTGGACGAGGGAGCAACTGCTTCAGCACTATATTAACGCAGCGCAGGCAGGGGCGTTCATTCCAGACAAAGAGAAGAACGAGCTCACAATGGCCCTCGGGAATCCTGAGCACCCTGGACGGACACGAGGCACGCCAGGCTCCGTTCCGTGGAAGGCTGGGTTTCCGGACGCAGGCGGTTACAAATGCCAAGAGAGGAGGAGGAAGGTGGAGCAGAGTGAACTGCAGGAGCTGCACTCAAGGGTACAGAAGCTACAGGAACGAGATGTAGTTTGAAGCAAGCTGTAGCGACCAGACCTCAAATGGCCTGTGCTGCTGTGCACCAGTGTCATCCCTGGATCAGTAATGCCGACACGCACAGTACAAATGGAGGATTTATAACAGAGTAGCAATCACACACTTATTACATCGAATGTCCGAAGAGATTAAGTATAATAAACATGGCCTAAGGCCATCTAATAACGATAACAGCGGAAGACTTGGAAGATAAGTGAGTCCATCAACTCCAGTGGCATCACTGAGTATAAGACCACGACCTAAGGCACCTTACTCGTCGTCTGAAAAGTCTGCAACATGAAACGTTGCAGCCCGAAAACGGGTCAGCACATAGAATATGCTGGCAAAGCAACACATAGAGAACAATGAACAATGATAAGGCTATACTATATGCATATATGGCTGGTGGAAGGCTCTATGGTTACAGTTTTGCGAAAAGCCAATTTTATCCTACTGCAAAGGAATACATTTTATTTAACTATCATGGTGGTTGAAACATTGAGAAGGTACCTCCAACTCAATCCCAATTAAGTAACATCATTAACCCAACAAAATTAATTATAAGTATCACGGTGATGAGATTCAAATGATAATCCAGGTACTAGATACTCAAGTTGTCCATAACCGGGGACACAGCTAATCATGATCAGTTTGTACACTCTGCAGAGGTTTGTGCACTTTTCCCCACAAGACTCGATCGCCTCCGCTTGATTCTCGCACTACATGATGTTTGAGAAACGGATGACCGAGACACAGTCTTTCAGAAACAGTCACTCTCTACTCTGGATGGACCGGTACACCTACTTTCCCCTACATCTGCTAGTCCACCTCTTCAAGAGATCCTGTAACCTACTCAGCTATGCTAGAGCCCATAATAGCTTGCGGCTGCACACGGAAGTTTCTAGCATGAATAATCTTATGATCCCTTTGAGCCTGGGTGGCGGACCTTATACAAACAGACAACACTGGGTTCTCCAGGTGCCTCAATCCACCCAGATGTGAGTTTTAGTTGCCACCTTAAGTTGAACCATTATTAAACACTCACATCTGTCATGAATATCTCTCAAACCCAATCCACGTCTACGAGCATAGCATGGCAATAAATAAAAGCAACGTAGAAGTAACTCCCAAGGGTTTGATATAAACAGGTAATAGGTACTACCTCAACTACTTCCCAATACCCACAGTTTAATTAGATCCTAATCATGCAATGTGTGAGGAAAACAGATCTAATGCAATAAAACTGGGTATGAACGGGGTATGATCAAAGTGTTACTTGCCTTGCTGATGATCCGCAAAACCTAGCGAGTCGAAGTAACAAGCGGCACACTCCGGGTACTCTATCGCAAACAAACAAGCATACGATCAGTACTCATCTAATGCACAGGTAAAACTCGAAAGAAAGATCCAACCAGAAAGTTCAACTTAAGAACTCCGGTTTGCAAAAAGAATCAACTCGAAAGAAGCAACGGAAATCAAACGGTGAAAGAAAGAAACTCCGTTTGCTAATCTGGATCTAGGTCAAATTTTACTGTTGCAAAAACTTGTTTGAGTAGATTAAACGGAAAGAGAATTTCGAGACGAAACTCTAGGCGCTTGAATCACCTGATTCCGATAAACGAGCGAGAAGTTAAACAGATTCGAAAATTCGATCAGAAATCGAATCTGAGAAAATAACGAGAAAATCCGACGAAAAAGAAAAAAACAGACGAACGGTTAAATAACGGACGTTCGTTAACAGAGAAAAACCGACGAACGCGTTCGTTAAAACGAACGGTTCGGTGAACGCTCGTAAAATAAGAAAACCGAAAAAAACCGATCTAGGGTTTTTTTTAAAACAAAAGGTTTTTTTTCAGAAAACCGGTCAACACGAGGCGAGGCAGCGGCGGTACCTCGACGGGGCTCGCTCCGGCGAGGGCTCCGGCGGGCGCGGGCTAGGCGGCGGGGGTGCGGGGCTCGGGGGCGGCGGCTCCGGCGACGAGGGGCTCCGGCTCGGGGCTCCCGGCGGCGGGTGGCGGTGGCAAAAGGCGGGCGGCGGCGGCGGCTAGATGCGGCGGGGGCGGCGTGCTCCTCCGGCGGCGGTGATGGCGAAAACGGAGGGGGGGTATATATGGAGGGGGGCGAGGGCGGCTTGGGGGAGGGGGCACCGAGGCGGCAGCGACGTCGTGGCGAGGCCGGACTCCGGCGGCGTCGTGGGGAGGAAGGAGAGCGCGGGCGGGATGGGCCGTCGGCTGGGCTCGGCCCAGTCGGCGCGGCGCGTATATTTTTTTTTTAAATATGTTCCACGGAAAATATTGCGTAGAAAAATAAATAAAAATCATAAAAATATGAAATAAATTTTCCCCGTCTAGTTAGAAAATCTAGAATAGGGTGAACATTTTTTTAAAATCAAAAATAATATTTTGAAAACATGCATATTTTTAAATGCAATAAAAATTGCAAATAAAATCCAATGAATTCCAAATAATGTTTTTAACATTTTTCCTCCAGTATTTCAATGTTTTTGGAGAAGTCATATTTTCTCCTCTCGCTTATTTATAAATTGAAATATTTTTCCGGAGAGAAAAATAATTAAAATAAAATCCTCGTTTTGAATAATCAAATAAGAAAAATTCGAGAAAATCCCCAACTCTCTCCGAGGGTCCTTGAGTTGCTTAGGATTTATCGAGGATTTGTCAAAATGCAACAAAACATGATATGCAAATGATGTTCTATGTATAACATTCCAAATTAAAAATTTGGGATGTTACACAAGCGACCTGTCGAAGCTACCCCCGAAGCTACCCCGCCATCTCAGCGGAGAAGCAGCGTGGCTTCCACCGAGTAGCTTCAACTGGAGCCTGTCTTCACGGCTCCTGCTAGCTACCCCGTGGATGCTATCACAGAGTCTCAACATTGCCACCTTATGACGCAATGGGAGAAGTACAAAGTCAAGGCGGCTGTCGGCTCTCTTCTACCGCCTGAACCCGGCGCAACTTTTCACTACCGTCCAATTCCAGAAGGATATGCTAGGGTGATGGTGGAAGAAATAACGGAGGGATTTGAGGAGCTCGTGCTTGACCACCCTACCGGTGAAGGGGAGACTCGGCTGGGTTCTGCTTTGAAGACTCCATGCCTATGGAGGAAGGAGCTCATCAACCTTCCGAACTGGACGCCTCCGCCTCCTCCTCCTCCTCCGGCGAGTCAGGGCACTCTGCCTCCTCCTCCGCCTGAGTGATCAGGGCACTCCGCCTCCTTCTCCGGCGCGTGGCGGCACTCCGCCTCCTTCGCCTGCGCCGGCGCGCCCGACCAGCCAGCCTCCTCCTTCTCCACCTCGTCAGAAAGGGCGGAAGAGACCCGCCGCCGCTCCGGCTGCTCCGGCGCGTCGCAGTCCTTCTCCTCCGCCTCGTAAGCAACTAAAGAAGAAAGCCGCGGCCGCTCGGCCTGCTCCGGCGTCTAGCAGTACAGGCGGGAGGCAATACAGATTCGGTCCATCTCTCAAGACTCTAGAGAAGTTATGATACGAGAGGACCGAGAAGGAAAACAAGGAGATCTATCAAGCCCAAGTGAGGGACTACTTCACAACGCAAAGAGCTAAGAGACATCCACCTCCGGAGGAGAAGATAGATCCGGTTAAAGCGAAGCGCACTTTGGATGCCCTGCAGCGACCACCACCGTCTCTGCCAAAAACCAGCTATGAGCGCATTACTGAAAAGACATATAAGGAAGCGAAGCAGTCGGGAAGTACTTGCAGTGACAAAAGGTTACAAGAATGAAGAACTGGGAAAAAAAATCCCCAGCTCGGCGAACAAGCGAACCAATCGTGCCCCCCGCTCAAGGTGTCTAGCGATATCGTCGCTAATCATCCGGAGGTCTTGCCCGGTACCAATCCTGGAGATTACAACGATGCACATTTTGATATAATGGAGCCGGACTTATTCAAATACGAGTACGGGAAGCCTCTCGTCAAAGATGGAACTACTCTCACAACGATGATGCGAAGATTCCATAATTGGTACATGGAAACCTGCAGAAAGGCGCTGTCAAGTGGGAATAAAATCAATACTTTGATGCTGAAAGTTAAAGAGGATGTGCACGACCTCGTTGGAATTGAGGAGTTGTCTGTTCCATTTGAGGAGTTCTTCCAGTTTTTCAATCTAGAGGCCCTCGGTAAATTAACGGTCACTTGCTACTGTCTGTAAGTATTACTTCTGTCATTAAGTCGCTATATATAGCTCAGCTCTTTCATTGCATGTATATATAATTATCCTCACTATATTATGCAGATTGAAGATCGTCGAATGCAGACAAAATGAAATGTATGATATTGGGTTCATTAACACCAATCTCATAGACCAGTTTACGGTTAAATATAATGCCAAAGAAACCGAGGACAACTTGCTACGATCTTTGTTAATAAATCAAAACAAAGATACAATACTCTTTGCTTACAACTTCAAGTGAGTGTTACTGTCTTGTGCATATTCGGTTTCCCTAAATTATTACTGTTATAGTAATTAATGTAATTGATGAGTTATGCATGCGTGCGCAGCTTCCACTATATTCTCCTAGAGATTAAGCTTGAGAAGGGACTAGTAAACGTCTTAGACTCGAGACGAAAAGATCCCAAGGAGTATGCGGCCATGTCTAAGATGCTCGAGAAGTAAGTTGATTCGGTCATTATCGCACCATATCAGCAACTTTGTTCATTTCACGGTATCAAGTAATTGTTTTCTTTGTCTCGCAGGGTTTGAAAAGTATTCACCGCACAAATTACTTCATTGCCGCGGGATCTGGTATGGAAATACCCGAAAGTAAGTACTACTAGCTAGCTACCTAGTTCCGCGCATCTCCCGTTGATTCTAACTACTATCATCAATGCCATTTATAATGCTTCATTATCAGTTTGATTGACCTCTATTTCTCGTAAAGTGCTTGTGGCAGGAAGCCGGGACTAATTACTATGGATACTACGTCTCCGAGTTCATCTACAACGCGATGGCCAAGAATAGGCGGGGCTACTCAAAAAGACAATATGAAGTGCATAAGCAAAAATATTCACAAGTTTATTTTATTACCATCATTTCTGTTGAGTTTCATTCATATATATGTATTGACCCCCTTATTCAAATTAGATGTGGCAGATGCGGGATGAACTCCTACCAGAAGATCGCATGCGAGCAATTCAAGAGGAATTGGCTGGATTCTTTCTTGACCACGTCATCAATAAAGCCGGAGAATACCACCATGCATCTGGAAGTTGAGTTCATATGTTAGGGTATTGTAAGAGATCTTACACATTGTGTGTGTGTATATATATATATATATATGTATGTATATATATATATGTAGCCAGTAGCGTCGGTAAGATATACGAAAACTTGTTGTTCGACCAATCTCTCGGAGAAGGGGAGGTCGATCACTTTTGTATATGTTCATGACGATCTTCTGTATACTTAATAGTTTTCTTCATTTGCTTACTAGCTAGCTAGCGTGTCGAGTCCTCTCTATACGTAGTGTCGACCAAGCACGGAGATAAGAGAGGACACTTCTCTCAATTAGCTAGCTAATACAATATATGAAACCCCGTAAATTAACCCTACAAAAACCCCCAACCCCCCCCCCCCCCCCCTCAAAAAAAACAAAAAGCCAAGCCTCTGAAATGCTGATGCGTGGAAGCCTTTTGGTCCCGGTTGGTGGCACCAACCGGGACAAAAGGCCCCCTGCCTGGGCAAGCAGTAGCGGCCATGTGGAGTCCCCATCTGTCCCGGTTCCTGGGCGAACCGGGACTAAAGGGACAGGGCTTTAGTGACGACCCCTTAGTCCCGGTTCATGAACCGGGACCAATAGCCCTCACGAACCGGGACGAATGAGGGGTTTTCTACTAGTGGGAGGTGAACTCCCTTATACAAACGGAACATCCAGACGTATCTTCCTGGTCAATAAAGGAGTATGATATGCCGTTACAAGAGGATGGGTATGTTCAGATGTTTAATTTCTATGTACTTCTCTGACCAGCAATGCTGGACTCGGGGTTTCTTGCAGAGTCTCTTGTGGTCTTTTTGTGGTGAAATGCATTCAAAACTGGGACGAAGATGATTGGATATTTGACTTTGATCAAGATGAGGTTAATGCTTCAAGGGGACGCATTCTAGCTGAAATACTTTTTTCAGAATGCAACACGATGGAAGCCGTGAAAGAGAAGATTCTCAAGATCATGGATAAGAAATGAGTCTGATGATGGGGTTTGGGCTAGTACGACATTATTTTTCATATTATCGCAACTAAATAAACATGCTATTGTCGGCACTTGGAACAATTTTTATATTAACACATTTCTTTATTCTAATGCGGCATGATTTTGCATGTTTTGCAACTAAATAAACATGTCGTCGTCGGTTCTAGCTACAATATTGATTTTGCAATGTCAGTCTTATTTGCATCATTATGGGTGATGAGTTTGCAACTATATATATTCAGATTGTATGCATCATTATGGGTGATGATTTTGCAACTATATATATTCAGCTTGTATGTGCTATATGATTATGTGATGATAATGGAGCCGTCTGTTGGCTCTTAGAGGCACATATAAATGGAGGTGGCCGCCTGCTTGTATGTGCTATATGATTATGTGATGATAATGCCGCCGTTTGTTGGCTCTTAGAGGCACATATAAATGGAGGCGGCCGCCTGCTTGTTTGCTGACAAAAAAAATTTGACTTGAAAAAAAAAACAGCCCGACCTTCGCTTGTGGACCCATAGGGGATGTTGGAGAACGTAGTAATTTCAAAAAAAAATCCTACGCACACTCAAGATCATGGTGATGCATAGCAACGAGAGGGGAGAGTGTGTCCACGTACCCTCGTAGACCGAAAGCGGAAGCGTTATGACAACGCGGTTGATGTAGTCGTACGTCTTCACGATCCAACCGATCTTAGCACCGAACGTACGGCACCTCCGCGATCAGCACACGTTCAGCTCGGCGACATCCCTCGTACTCTTGATCCAATTGAGGCCGAGGGAGAGTTTCGTCAGCACGACGGCGTGGTGACGGTGATGATGAAGTTACCGGCGCAGGGCTTCGCCTAAGCACTACGACGATATGACCAAGGTGTCTAACTGTAGAGGGGGGCACCGCACACGGCTAAACAATCTCAACTTGTGTGTTCTAGGGTGCCCCCGCCCCCGTATATAAAGGAGCAAGGGGGAAGGCCGGCCGACCCTTGGGGCGCGCCAAGGAGGGGAGGAGTCCTCCTCCTAGTAGGATTAGGACTCCTCCTTTCCTAGTCCAACTAGGAGGGGGAAGGGGGGAGGAAGGAGAGGAAGAGGGAGAGGGAAAGAGGGGCCGCGCCCCCCTCCCCTAGTCCAATTTAGACTCCCCTGGGGGCGCCACCTCCTGGGCTGCTGCCCTCTCTCTCCCCTAAGGCCCACTAAGGCCCAATACTTCCCCGGGGGGTTCCGGTAACCCTTCCGGCACTCCAGTTTTCTCCGAAATCACCTGGAACACTTCCGGTGTCCGAATATAGCCATCCAATATATCAATCTTTATGTCTCAACCATTTCGAGACTCCTCGTCATGTCCGTGATCATATCCGGGACTCCGAACTATCTTCGGTACATAAAAACACATAAAGTCATAATACCGATCATCACCGAACTTTAAGCGTGCGAACCCTACGGGTTCGAGAACTATGTAGACATGAACGACACACGTCTCCAGTCAATAACCAATAGCAGAACCTTGATGCTCATATTGGTTCCTACATATTCTATGAAGATCTTTATCGGTCAAACCGCATAACAACTTACGTTGTTCCATTTGTCATCGGTATGTTACTTGCCCGAGATTCGATCGTCGGTATCTCAATACCTAGTTCAATCTCGTTACCGGCAAGTCTCTTTACTCGTTCCGTAATACTTCATCCCGCAACTAACTCATTAGTCACAATGCTTGCAAGGCCTATAGTGATGAGTATTACCAAGAGGGCCCAGAGATACCTCTCTGAAACACGGAGTGACAAATCCTAATCTCGATCTATGCCAACCCAACAAACACCTTCGGAGACACCTGTAGAGCACCTTTGTAATCACCCTTTTATGTTATGACATTTGGTAGCACACAAAGTGTTCCTCCGGTATTCAGGAGTTGCATAATCTCATAGTCTGAAGAACTTGTATAAGTCATGAAGAAAGCAGTAGCAATGAAACTAACACGATCATAATGCTAAGCTAACGGATGGGTCATGTCCATCACATCATTCTCCTAATGATGTGATCCCATTCATGAAATGACAACAACTGTCTATGGTTAGGAAACTTAACCATCTTTGATTAACGAGCTAGTCTAGTATAGGCATACTAGGGACTATAGGTTTTGTCTATGTATTCACACATGTACTAAGTTTCCGGTTAATACAATTCTAGCATGAATAATAATCATTTATCATGAATTAAGGAAATAAAAATAATTTTATTATTGCCTCTAGGGCATATTTCCTTTAGTCTCCCTCTTGCACTAGAGTCAATAATCTAGATTACATAGTAATGATTCTAACACCCATGGAGCTTTGGTGTTGATCATGTTTTGCTCGTGGGAGAGGCTTAGTCAACGGATCTGCAACATTCAGATCCGTGTGTTTCTTGCAAATCTCTATGTCCCCTTCCGACACTTGATGACGGATGGAATTGAAGCGTCTCTTGATGTGCTTGGTTCTCTTGTGAAATATGGATTCCTTTGCCAAGGCAATTGCACCAGTATTGTCACAAAAGATTTTCATTGGACCCGATGCACTAGGTATGACACCTAGATCGGATATGAACTCCTTCATCCAAACTCCTTCATTCGCTGCTTCCGAAGCAGCAATGTACTCCACTTCACACGTAGATCCCACCACGACGCTCTGCTTGGAACTGCACCAACTGACAGCTCCTCCATTCAATAAAAATACGTATCTAGTTTGCGACTTAGAGTCATCCGGATCAGTGTCAAAGCTTGCATCGACGTAACCATTTACGACGAGCTCTTTTTCACCTCCATAAACGAGAAACATATCCTTAGTCCTTTTCAGGTATTTCAGGATGTTCTTGACCGTTGTCCAGTGCTCCACTCCGGGATTACTTTGGTACCTTCCTGCTATGCTTATAGCAAGACATACATCAGGTATGGTACACAACATTGCATACATGATAGAACCTATGGCTGAAGCATAGGGAATGACTTTCATTTTCTCTCTATCTTCTGCGGTGGTCGGGCTTTGAGTCCGACTCAACTTCACACCTTGTAACACAGGCAAGAACCCTTTCTTTGACTGATCCATTTTGAACTTCTTCAAAACTTTATCAAGGTATGTGCTTTGTGAACGTCCAATTAAGCGTCTTGATCTATCTCTATAGATCTTGATGCCCAATATGTAAGCAGCTTCTCCAAGGTCTTTCATAGAAAAACTCTTATTCAAGTATCCCTTTATGCTATCCAGAAATTCTATATCATTTCCAATCAACAATATGTCATCTACATATAAGATCAGAAATGCTACAGAGCTCCCACTCACTTTCTTGTAAATACAGGTGCTACGTCTTGAGCTTGCGTTGGTTTTCCTTTAAAAGGAAAGGGTGATGCAGCAATAGTAGCGTAAGTATTTCCCTCAGTTTTTGAGAATCAAGGTATCAATCCAGTAGGAGGCTCCTCAAAAGTCCCACGCACCTACACAAAAAAACAAGAACTCGCAACCAACGCAATAAAGGGGTTGTCAATCCCTTCACGGCCACTTGCGGAAGTGAGATCTGATAGAGATAATATGATAAGATAAATATATTTTTGGTATTTTATAATATAGATTGGAAAAGTAAAGATGCAAATAAAAGTAGATGGCAAACTTATATGATAAAAGATAGACCCGGGGGCCATAGGTTACACTAGTGGCTTCTCTCAAGATAGCATAAGTATTACGGTGGGTGAACGAATTACTGTCGAGCAATTGATAGAAAAGCGAATAATTATGAGATTATCTAGGCATGATCATGTATATAGGTATCACGTCCGTGACAAGTAGACCGAAACGATTCTGCATCTACTACTATTACTCCACACATCGACCGCTATCCAGCATGCATCTAGAGTATTAACTTCATAAAGAATAGAGTAATGCATTAAGAAAGATGACATGATGTAGAGGGATAAACTCATGCAATATGATATAAACCCCATCTTTTTATCCTCGATGGCAACAATACAATACGTGCCTTGCTGCCCCTGCTGTCACTGGGAAAGGACACCGCAAGATTGAACCCAAAGCTAAGCACTTCTCCCATTGCAAGAAAGATCAATCTAGTAGGCCAAACCAAACTGATAATTCGAAGAGACTTGCAAAGATAACTTAATCACACATAAAAGAATTCAGAAGAGATTCAAATATTTCTCATAGATAAACTTGATCATAAACCCACAATTCATCGGATCTCGACAAACACACCGCAAAAAGAGTTACATCGAATAGATCTCCAAGAAGATCGAGGAGAACTTTGTATTGAGATTCAAAGAGAGAGAGAAGAAGCCATCTAGCTAATAACTATGGACCCGAAGGTCTGTGGTAAACTACTCACAACTCATCGGAGGGGCTATGGTGTTGATGTAGAAGCCCTCCGTGATCGATTCCCCCTCCGGCGGAGCACCGGCAAAGGCTCCAAGATGGGATCTCGCGGATATAGAAGGTTACGGTGGTGGAAATAGTTTTTCGTGGCCGCCTCTGATGTTTTCGGGGTACGTGGGTATATATAGGAGGAAGAAGTAGGTCGGTGGATGCCCGAGGGGCCCACGAGATAGGGGCGCGCCCAGTAGGGGGGGCACGCCCTCCACCCTCGTGGCCGCCTCGATTGCTTCTTGACTTGCACTCCAAGTCCTTTGGATCACGTTTGTTCCAAAAAGATCGCTCCCGAAGGTTTCATTCCGTTTGGACTCCGTTTGATATTCCTTTTCTTCGAAATACTGAAATAAGCAAAAAAACGGCAATACGGGCTGGGCCTCCGGTTAGTAGGTTAGTCCCAAAAATGATATAAAAGTGTAAAGTAAAGCCCATAAACATCCAAAACAAGTAATATAATAGCATCGAACAATAAAAAATTATAGATACGTTGGAGATGTATCAAGCATCCCCAAGCTTAATTCCTGTTCGTCCTCGAGTAGGTAAATGATAAAAACAGAATTTTTGATGTGGAATGCTACCTAGCATAATTCTCAATGTAATTTTCTTTATTGTGGCATGATTGTTCAGATCCAAATGATTCAAGATAAAAGCTTATAAAACATAAAAACAATAATACTTCGAAGCATACTATCATGTCTTATCAAAATAGCATAGCCAAAGAAAGCTTATCCCTACAAAATCATATATTTAGGCCATGCTTCATTTTCATTACACAAAATACTCCCATCATGCACAACCCCGATGATGAGCCGAGCAATTGGTTCATACTTTTTAACGCGCTTCAGCTTTTTCAACTCTTACGCAATACATGAGCGCAAGCCATGGACATAACACTATGGTGGTATATGGGGGTGGTTGTGAAGGCAAAAAGGGAGAAGATAGTCTCACATAAACTAGGCGTATCAACGGGCTGTGGAGATGCCCATCAATAGATATCAATGTGAGTGAGTAGGGATTGCCATGCAATGGATGCACTAGAGCTATAAATGTATGAAGGCTCAACAAAAGAAACTAAGTGGGTGTGCATCCAACTCGCTTGCTCACGAAGACCTAGGGCATTTTGAGGAAGCCCATCATTGGAATATACAAGCCAAGTTCTATAATGAAAAATTCCCACTAGTATATGAAAGTGACAACATAGGAGACTCTCTATCATGGAGATCATGGTGCTACTTTGAAGCACAAGTGTGGAAAAGAGATAGTAGCATTGCCCCTTCTCTCTTTTTCTCTCATTTTTTCTTTTTTTCTTTCTTTTTCTTTTTTTCTTTTTTTCTCCTCTTTTTTTTCTTTTTGTGTGCTTCTTTGGCCTCTTTTATTTTTATAAAGTCCGAAGACTCATCCCGACTTGTGGGGGAATCATAGTCTTCATCATCCTTTCCTCACTTGGGACAATGCTCTAATAATGAAGATCATCACACTTTTATTGATTTACAACTCAAGAATTTCAACTACTTAGAACAAAATATGAATCTATATGAATGCCTCCGACGGTGTACCGGGATATGCAATGAATCAAGAGTGACATGTACGAAAAATTATGAAGGTGGCCTTTCCACGAATACGATGTCAACTACATGATCATGCAAAGAGCAATATGACAATGATGGAGTGTGTCATAATAAACGGAACGGTGGAAAGTTGCATGGCAATATATCTCGGAATGGCTATGGAAATGCCATAATAGGTAGGTATGGTGGCTGTTTTGAGGAAGGTAAATAATGGGTGCAAGATACCAATGAAAGTTGCGCGGCATAATAGAGGCTAGCAAAGTGGAAAGGTGAGTGTGCGTATATCCATGGACTCACATTAGTCATAAAGAACTCATATACTTATTGCAAAAGTTTACTTAGTCCTCGAAGCAAAGTACTACTACGCATGCCCCTAGAGGGATAGATTGGTAGGAAAAGACCATCGCTCGTCCCCGACTGCCACTCATAAGGAAGACAATCAAAAGAGCATCTCATGTAACAAATTTGTCACACAACTTTTACCATACGTGCATGCTACGGGACTTGCCAACTTCAACACAAGTATTTCTCAATTTCATAATTACCCAACTAGCATGACTCTAGCATTACTACCTTTATATCTCAAAACAATTATCAAGCATCAAATTGATCCTAGTGTTTAATGCACTTTTTATGATAGTTTTTATTATACTCAACTTGGATGCTCATCATTCTAGGACCAAATTTATAACCATAGCAAATACCATGCTGTTCTAAAAGACTCTCAAAATAATATAAGTGAAGCATGAGAGATCAATAATTTCTTCAAAATTAAGCCACCGCCGTGCTCTAAAATATATAAGTGAAGCACTAGAGCAAAAACTATCTAGCTCAAAAGATATAAGTGAAGCACATAGAGTATTCTAATAAATTCCAATCAAGTTGGTTTCTCCCAAAAGGATTGTACAGCAAGGATGATTGTGGTGATTTAAAAAGCAAAGACTAATATCATACAAGACGCTCCAAGCAAAACACATATCATGTGGCGAATAAAAATATAGCTCCAAGTAAAGTTACCGATAAACGAAGACGGAAGAGGGGATGCCTTCCCGGGGCATCCCCAAGCTTAGGCTTTTGGCTATTCTTGAATATCTTGGGGTGCCATGGGCATCCCCAAGCTTAGGCTCTTTCCACTCCTTATTCCATAGTCCATCAAATCTTTACCCAAAACTTGAAAACTTCACAACACAAAACTCAACAGAAATCTCGTAAGCTCCGTTAGCGAAAGAAAACAAAAACACCACTTCAAGGTACTGTAATGAACTCATTCTTTATTTATATTGGTGTTAAAACAACTGTATTCCAACTTCTCTATGGTTTATAAACTATTTTACTAGCCATAGATGCATCAAAATAAGCAAACAACACACGAAAAACAGAATCTGTTAAAAACAGAACAGTCTGTAGTAATCTGTAACTAACGCAAACTTCTGGAACCCCAAAAATTCTAACAAAATAGGACGACCTAGATAATTTTTTTATTGATCTACTGCAATTGGAATCAGTATTTTATCACGTTCTGGTGATTTTAAACAATTGTTTTCGTGAACAGAAAGTTTCTGGAATTTTCAGCAAGATCAAATATCTACCATCCAAGAAAATCCTATAGGTTCTACTTGGCATAAACACTAATTAAAACATAAAAACACATATAAACAGAAGGTAGATGATAAATTTATTAATAAACAGAAACAAAAACAAAAAACACAAAGAAAATTGGGTTGCCTCCCAACTAGCGCTATCGTTTAACGCCCTTAGCTAGGCATAAAAGCGAGGATAGATCTAAGTAGTGCCACCTTTGGCACTCATCTTTTTAATGGAGTTATGCTCCCGTCCGGGAGGCTCCTTGCGTTTCCCTTCATGCTCGGAGATCTTTTGATCTAAGGCATCTAACCGTTTATTGCAAAGTGTAATCAAATTATTCATGCGGTTGATATTCCCACCAATATTCTTAAGTGGTTCAACAAATTTTTGCAATTCACATAATTTCTCTAGAATTTGGGTTCCTTCATGAGAGATGGGTGATCCTTTTTGTAGGGGAAGTACTCCTACTATCCCCTCTATAATTTCATAAGCGGAACTAGGATCAATTTCAATAAAACCCCCTTTTGCGGCAAAATCAAGGAGTTGTCTATGGGGTAAGGTTAACCCAACATAAAAATTGCGAAGTAAAATCTTGAAATCTCCTTCTATAGTGCAACTACGATAAGATTCTAACATCATAAACCAAGCATCTTTTAAATTTTCTGTTTGTCTTTGCTTGAAGTGAAGAACTTCAAAATCGGGAGACGAAGGGATAAATACCGAGCTAGCCATAACGACGAGCACACAAGCAAACAAGCAAACAAAAAGGCAAGCGAACGAGAGAGGAGATTGGGAAAGAGAGGGCGAATAAAACGGCAAAGGTGCAGTGGGGGAGAGGTAACGAGAGGCAAATGGCAAATAATGTAAATGTGAGGGAGATGAATTTGTGATGGGTACTTGGTATGTCTTGACTTGAGCGAAGACTTCCCCGGCAACGGCGCCAGAAATCCTTCTTGCTACGTCTTGAGCTTGTGTTGGTTTTCATTGAAGAGGAGAGGGTGATGCAGCAATAGTAGCGTAAGTATTTCCCTCAGTTTTTGAGAACCAAGGTATCAATCCAGTAGGAGGCTCCTCAAAAGTCCCACGCACCTACACAAAAAAACAAGAACTCGCAACCAACGCAATAAAGGGGTTGTCAATCCCTTCACGGCCACTTGCGAAAGTGAGATCTGATAGAGATAATATGATAAGATAAATATATTTTTGGTATTTTATAATATAGATTAGAAAAGTAAAGATGCAAATGAAAGTAGATGGCAAACTTATATGATAAAAGATAGACCCGGGGGCCATAGGTTTCACTAGTGGCTTCTCTCAAGATAGCATAAGTATTACGGTGGGTGAACGAATTACTGTCGAGCAATTGATAGAAAAGCGAATAATTATGATATTATCTAGGCATGATCATGTATATAGGCATCACGTCCGTGACAAGTAGACCGAAACGATTCTGCATCTACTACTATTACTCCACACATCGACCGCTATCCAGCATGCATCTAGAGTATTAAGTTCATAAAGAACAGAGTAATGCATTAAGAAAGATGACATGATGTAGAGGGATAAACTCATGCAATATGATATAAACCCCATCTTTTTATCCTCGATGGCAACAATACAATACGTGCCTTGCTGTCCCTGCTGTCACTGGGAAAGGACACCGCAAGATTGAACCCAAAGCTAAGCACTTCTCCCATTGCAAGAAAGATCAATCTAGTAGGCCAAACCAAACTGATAATTCGAAGAGACTTGCAAAGATAACTTAATCACACATAAAAGAATTCAGAAGAGATTCAAATATTTCTCATAGATAAACTTGATCATAAACCCACAATTCATCGGATCTCGACAAACACACCGCAAAAAGAGTTACATCGAATAGATCTCCAAGAAGATCGAGGAGAACTTTGTATTGAGATTCAACGAGAGAGAAGAAGCCATCTAGCTAATAACCATGGACCCGAAGGTCTGTGGTAAACTACTCACAACTCATCGGAGGGGCTATGGTGTTGATGTAGAAGCCCTCCGTGATCGATTCCCCCTCCGGTGGAGCGCCGGCGAAGGCTCCAAGATGGGATCTCGCGGATACAGAAGGTTACGGTGGTGGAAATAGTTTTTCATGGTCGCCCTTTATGTTTTCGGGGTACGTGGGTATATATAGGAGGAAGAAGTAGGTCGGTGGACGCCCGAGGGGCCCACGAGTTAGGGGGCGCGCCCTCCACCCTCGTGGCCGCCTCAATTGCTTCTTGACTTGCACTCCAAGTCCTCTGGATCACGTTCGTTCCAAAAAGATCGCTCCCGAAGGTTTCATTCCGTTTGGACTCCATTTGATATTCCTTTTTCGAAATATTGAAATAGGCAAAAAAAACAGCAATACGGGCTGGGCCTCCGGTTAGTAGGTTAGTCCCAAAAATGATATAAAAGTGTAAAGTAAAGCCCATAAACATCCAAAACAAGTAATATAATAGCATGGAACAATCAAAAAAATTATAGATACGTTGGAGACGTATCACAGGCTTCTCCAAAAGTCTGTATATAACCATATGCTTTGATCACACTATCAAAGCATTTATTCCAACTCCGAGAGGCTTGCACCAGTCCATAAATGGATCGCTGGAGCTTGCACACTTTGCTAGCACCCTTTGGATCGACAAAACCTTCCGGTTGCATCATATACAACTCTTCTTTCAGAAATCCATTCAGGAATGCAGTTTTGACATCCATTTGCCAAATTTCATAATCATAAAATTCAGCAATTGCTAACATGATTTGGACAGACTTGAGCATCGCAGTCAACTCCTTGAACTTGTCGAAAACCCTTTGCAACAAGCCGAGCTTTGTAAACAGTAACATTACCGTCTGCGTCGGTCTTCTTCTTAAAGATCCATTTATTTTCTATGGCTTGCCGATCATCGGGCAAGTCCACCAAAGTCCACACTTTGTTCTCATACATGGATCCCATCTCAGATTTCATTGCCTCAAGCCATTTTGCGGAATCTGGGCTCATCATCGCTTCCTCATAGTTCGTAGGTTCATCATGGTCTAGTAACATGACTTCCAGAACAGGATTACCGTACCACTCTGGTGCGGATCTTACTCTGGAAGACCTACGAGGTTCGTTAGTAACTTGATCTGAAGCTTCATGATCATCATCATTAGCTTCCTCACTAATTGGTGTAGGAATCATAGGAACTGATTTCTGCGATGAACTACTTTCCAATAAGGGAGCAGGTACAGTTACCTCATCAAGTTCTACTTTCCTCCCACTCACTTCTTTTGAGAGAAACTCCTTCTCTAGAAAGGATCCATTCTTAGCAACAAAGATTTTGCCTTCGGATCTGTGATAGAAGGTGAGGGAGTCCTGGATTAGGGGTTATACGGACAGCCGGACTATATACTTTGACCGGACTGTTGGACTATGAAGATACAAGATTGAAGACTTCGTCCCGTGTCTGGATGGGACTCTCCTTTGCGTGGAAGGCAAGCTTGGGTATTCGGATATGTAGATTTCCTTCTCTGTAACTGACTCTGTGTAACCCTAGCCCCCTCCGGTGTCTATATAAACCGGAGGGTTTAGTCCGTAGAACAACATCATCACCAACAATCATACCATAGGCTAGCTTCTAGGGTTTAGCCTCTACGATCTCGTGGTAGATCAACTCTTGTAATACTCATATCATCAAGATCAATCAAGCAGGAAGTAGGGTATTACCTCCATCGAGAGGGCCCGAACCTGGGTAAACATTGTGTCCCCCGCCTCCTGTTACCATTAGCCTTAGACGCATAGTTTGGGACCCCCTACCCGAGTTCCGCCGGTTTTGACACCGACATTGGTGCTTTCATTGAGAGTTCCACTGTGTCGTCGCGATAAGGCTTGATGGCTCCTTCAATCATCTTCAATGAGGCAATCCAAGGTGAGGTTTTCCTCCCCGGACAGATCTTCGTATTCAGCGGCTTCGCACTGCGGGCCAAGTCGCTTGGCCATCTGGAGCAGATCGATAGCTACGCCCCTAGTCATCAGATCAGGTTTGGAAGCTTGAACTATACGACCGACATCCGCGGAGACTTGATCTTCGGCGGATTCGAGCCGATGGCAGGTGCGTCGAACAATCACGATGAGCATGACTTAGATCTGCCATCAGACGGTGTTTGTGAGATCGCGCCTGCGGCTGCCCTGGCTCTTAATCTGGAGCAGATCGCGCCATCCGAGGACGGGTGGATGGACCCCGCCACGGAGACCGCACACTCAGCGGCGATTGAGCCGAACACAGGCTCCGCCTTCAATGAGGCTTGTGCCATCGGATCCTCGGACTCGTCTCTGGCCATAGGCTCCGAACCGCGTGCATCCGTGCCTATAGAATCTAATTGGGCACCGGTCATGGAGTTTACCTCCGTGGATATCTTTCAGCACTCTCCCTTGGGCAACGTGCTAAATTCACTGAGATCTCTCTCCCTGTCAGGAGACTCACAGCCGAACTATGTCCGGCTCGAGTGGGAAGCGGACGACGAGGAAATTCGTCTCCCACCCACCACCCACTTAATAGCCAATGTCGACGATGTAACCGACATGCTTGACTTCGACTCCGAAGACATCGACGGTATGGACAACGCTGCCGGAGAAGAACAGGAACCACCGCTCACAGGGCGCTGGACAGCCACCTCTTCATACGACATATACATGGTGGACACACCCAAAGAAGGCAATGGCAATGAGGCAACGGAAGATAATCCCCTTGAGAAGCAATCTAAGCACCAGCGTCATAGGTGCCGCTCTAAGCCTCGCCATGGCAAAAATAATGATACAGCACAGGAGACAATAACGCTCCGGATGGTGCCGAAGACGAAAACAACCCCGCCGGGCCAGACTTCAAGCAGGCCGAACGGGAAGATGGGCAAGATAGCCCCGATGAACAGGCAATGGATGGAGACTTGGAGGACGATAATTACATGCCCCTCTCCGAAGGCGAGGTGAGCCTTGGCAACGACGAATTCATCGTGCCTGAGGATCCCGTCGAGCAGGAGCGCTTCAAGCGCCGGCTTATAGACACTGCAAAGAGCCTGAAGAAAAAGCAGCAGCAGCTTCAAGCTGATCAGGATCTGCTAACTGATAGATGGACTGAGGTCCTGGAAGCTGAGGAATATGGACTCGAGCGCCCAACAAAAATTTACCCAAAGCGCAAGTTGTTACCTCAATTCGAAGAGGAGACACTAGAGCAGGATGCGGCTGACCGGCCACCATGTGGCCGGGACAAGGCATATCAGCCCAAACACCAGCCCGCACCCCGTCGCCAGTCAAATAACAACACGAAGGCCCGGGGCTACACGCAGGACCTGCGAGATGTGTTGGAAAACAAAGCAGGGCAGTCAAGATTGATCTTCGGATCACGGGGGCGCGCCCCAACGCGTGTTGACGATCACCACACCGGATACACCAAATATAAATCCGGCCGGGCCGAACACAATCGACCAGACTCACTTGAACTGCATCGTGATATAGCCCGGCATAGAGGCGCCGCACACCCCTTATGCTTCACTGACGAAGTAATGGACCATGAGTTCCCAGAGGGTTTAAACCCGTCAACATAGAATCATATGATGGGAGAACAGATCCCGCGGTATGGATCAAAGATTTCCTTCTCCAAATTCACATGGCCCGCGGCGATGATCTACACGCCATCAAGTACCTCCCACTAAAACTCAAGGGACCGGTCGGCATTGGCTGAACAGTTTGCCGGCAAACTCCATTGGAAGTTGGGAGAACCTGGAAGACGCGTTCCTGGATAACTTCCAGGGCACTTATGTGCGACCTCCGGACGCTGACGATTTAAGTCACATTACTCAACAACCCGGAGAGTCGGCCAGGAAATTCTAGACTCGGTTCTTAACCAAAAAGAACCAAATTGTCGATTGTCCGGATGTCGAAGCCCTAGCGGCCTTTAAGCATAACATCCGAGACGAGTGGCTTGCCCGACACCTCGGCCAAGAGAAGCCGAAGTCCATAGCAGCCCTCACGACACTCATGACCCGCTTTTGTGCGGGCGAGGATAGTTGGTTGGCTCGTAGCAGCAATACAGCAAGCAATCCTGGCACATCAGAGGCCAGGGATAGCAGCGGCAAGCCCCGATGCAAAAAACACAAGCGTCACAAAAATGGAGATAACGCCGAAGACACGGCCGTCAATGCCGGATTCAGCAGCTCTAAGTCCGGTCAGCGGAAGAAGCCATTCAAAAGAAATAGTTCGGGCCCATCCAGTCTGGACCGTATACTCGATCGCTCGTGTCAAATTCACGGCACCCCGGATAAACCAGCCAATCACACCAACAGAGAATGTTGGGTGTTCAAACAGGCCGGCAAGTTGAATGCCGAAAACAAGGAAAAGGGGCCGCATAGTGATGGCGACGAGGGGCCCCGGCCGCCGAACACAGGAGGACAGAAGAAATTTCCTCCCCATGTGAAAACGGTGAACATGATATACACCACCCATATTCCCAAACAGGAGCAGAAGCATGCACTAAGGGACGTCTACGCGATGGAGCAAGTCGCCCCGAAGTTTAATCCATGGTCTTCTTGTCCGATCACTTTTGATCGTAGGGACCATCCTACCAGTATCCGTCATGGCGGTTTGGCCGCATTAGTCCTTGACCCTATCATTGACGGATTCCACCTAACACGAGTCCTCATGGACGGTGGCAGCAGCCTGAACCTACTCTATCAGGATACAGTGCACAAAATGGGCATCGATCCATCTAGGATCAAACTCACCAAAACCACCTTTAAAGGTGTTATACCAGGTGTAGAGGCTCGTTGTACGGGCTCGATCACACTAGAAGTAGTCTTCGGATCTCTGGACAACTTCCAAACCAAGGAGTTAATCTTTGATATCGTCCCATTCCGCAGTGGCTACCATGCACTGCTCGGATGAACCGCATTCGCTAGATTCAATGCGGTACCACATTATGCATACCTCAAACTCAAGATGCCAGGTCCTCGCGGGGTTATAACAGTCAATGGAAACACAGAGCGCTCCCTCCGTACAGAGGAGCACACTGCAGCCCTCGCAGCAGAAGCACAGAGCAGCCTTCTTAGGCAGACCTCCAGTTCGGCCATAAAGCCCCCGGACACCGCTAAGCGAGTCTGGAGTACTCTGCAACAGGATCGTCCGGCATGTCCTGGGCTCGCCTAGCAATTCAGCCTCCGCCCTAGTCCCAGTCAAGTAGCGGAATTCATGCCGCGCGTACATAATCACGCACTTAAAATACCATGGGTACAGGCGGAGGCGCAGCTACACTACGGCTCACAATGCAGCTCAACCGCCCCAGGACCCGTATACCTTTACCCTTTTTTCTTTCTTTCAGGTCCCTATTTTCTGAAGGCTCTTCCGATAACCTAATCGTTGGACCCATCACAGGACGGAAAACGCCAAGGAGGCAAGAAGCTTTGACGTACAAGGGAATTACCAGGTGGTCTCTGCTAACGATCGCTATACCTGTTTTACATGCCTGCACGCAGCTCACTCTTGGCTAGGACATGTCAAATAGTCCTATTTTGCTTATCGCACTACTCGTATGCATACGCCTTGGCGTACTATTCAAATAGCAATGGAAAATAATGTACAGCGTCAGCTTATTATTACATTTCTTTATTTCTTTCCTTGTTTGTTTATTTATTAATATTTGCAACCGTACACTTTGGTACGATTAGTTCGCCAGGGGCTTCAGTGTACCCCATAACACGGCAAGAAAAGTCCGAACACTTTCGACAGTGCGGCACCCCGAACTTATAGCATTATATGCATCAACTCCGAATCATGTCTTTGGTCAAATGTTGGGTTTGCCCGGCTCCCGCGTTTTGATACCTTACGTTCCGCTCTATCGGCTAAGGTGCCACCGGGAGAACTACTGCGATTGTGCCCCGGTTCATCTGGGAGAGCACCTCAGTAGAGAAAGCCGAAAACTGACTGTCATGATGCGGCGAGAGCTGGTCGCTGTTCGAGAGGTCTCAAATCCTTAAAGTTTTTTTCCGCTTCGGGCGAGGAATTGGCCTTGTTCGATTTAGGCGTGTATAGCACCCCAAGTTCAGCCTTCCGAATACCAAGGGCTACGCCAAAATTTGAAATTGTAGACTTCTATGGCTAAGTGAGAGTGGTAAAGCCGTATAGTCCGATTGCCTGGTTCGTTGCGTTAAACACCTCCTCAAAGGACCAAAAAACTGGATAAAGAGTGTTTTCATCCCGAACACCCCGGTACTAGTTACATGGGGGCAGAAGCCGACGACTGGCCAACTTTCAGTTTTTATAAACAGCCGCAGAGAAGGTAATATTTTAAATAAACAAGCGTTACATGACGCAAATGAACTTGTCTTCATATTACAGGATGAAATGAGTACATTCACTCGAATATTACATCCTTAGCACATTCCTCCGCCACAAGGCGGGCGCCCTTCAGGACACTATCATAATAAATCTCGGGGCGGCGGTGCTCCTTGCCCTTCGGTGGCCCCTCCGTCACCAGCTTCTCGGCATCCATCTTCGCCGAGTGCACTTTTGCGTGGGCGAAGGCATTGCACGCGCCTTCAATACAGACTGACCGCTTTATGACTTCGAGCCGCGGACAGGCAGACACAAGTCGCTTAACCAGGCTGAAGTAGCTGCTGGGCAGGGGCTCAGCCGGCCACATCCGGACTATGAGGTCCTTCATGGCGAGTTCGGCCGCCTTGTTAAGTTCGACCAGTTGCTTCAATCGGTCGCTCAAGGTCATCGGATGTTCGGCCCCAACATACTGGGACCAGAACAACTTCTCCGTCGAGCTCCCTTCTTCAGCCCGGTAGAACTCTGCGGCATCAGATACGCTGCGCGGTAGATCTGCGAATGCCCCTGGAGAGCTCCAAATTCGGATAAGTAAAAGGAAAGTCTCCTTCACATGCTTGCTTTGCATATTGAATGCCTTACCCGCCGCAATTTTCTTGGCCGCCTCAATCTCCTGGAGGGCCTTTTGGGCTTCGACCTTGGCGTCTCGTGCGCTCTAGAGGGCCTTCGCAAGCTCGGACTCTTGCGTCTTCAAGTCACGCTCCAAGGACTCATATTTTTTGACAAAGTCCTCGAGCTCTTGCTGGACCTCGCCAACGCGAGCCTCTTGCTTCTCGCGCTTGGTACGCTCCTTGGCCGCTTTGTTTTCAGCCTCGGTTAGCGCCTTTTTCAGGGCCGCCACTTCGGTCGTGGCCCCTATTGAAGTTCATAACATTTTCATGAGCTACAACCATTCCTTCTTTATCAATATATAGACGGGGTATAATGTACCTTTGTTCTCCTCGAGCTGCCTCTTGACGAGGCCGAGCTCTTCTTCGGTCCGCTCCAAGTCCCGCTTTAGTCCGGAGACCTCCGCAGTACGTGCGGCAGCGGCCAGCAGCGACGCCTGCTTATTCACATAGACATACTTTGTTAGACTCCTGGGAATATTATTTGATCCTCTGTCTGGTTTTTCTTTCCGAACACCAAACAAAGCATCAGGGGCTACCATCTACACTGTGATATTTTCTTATAATTTCATTTACTTACCTCGAAGCCTGTTAGGAGGCTGACGCAGGCTTCGGTCAATCCGCTCTTGGCGGACCGGACCTTCTCAATCACCGCACTCATGATAGTGTGGTGCTCTTCGTCAATGGAAGCGCCACGAAGCGCTTCTAGCAAGTTGTCCGATGCCTTTGGATGGACAGAGGTCATCGGCACAGGTGGCTCGCCCTCCTTAGCGAGGGGCTGCCTGCCTGAATCCGGAACCGTTGGAGGTCCGGGCGCAGTATCCGGCTGGGGGCCAAACTTGTTGCGGCCCCCGTTATCGGAGTCCATGGGGGTCTTTCCCCCCATGTGCCCAGCGTCGGGGATTTCGCGTTGGGGCATCTCCGGCACGATCTCCCCCTGGTTCGGTATCCTATGGGACAGCACCTCGGTGTCGTCCGTGGGCCGGGGGAAAGTGGCCGTCGGGAGTGAATCACTATTCATCACCGACTGACTCAAAGACCCGTCCGAGGAGGGTACATCGATGTGAGATCTGGCCGGGCTGCACGATCATACTTGACATGATTAGAATCAATAAAACGATACGTACCGGAAGTATTATAGTGTCCGGATACTTACGACTTCGCCAGGGGCTTGTCCCTGGGCAACCACTCCTCGTCGCTGTAGGCGGCTGTGGTGGAGTGGCCCGGAGGGAGGGTTTTTCCCCTCTTGGACCCTTCGGCCTCCCCAGTCGGGGCGGCCTTCCTTTTCTTCTCCCCCCGGTCTTCGGGGGAGGCATTTCTGCCACCTCTTCCTCCTCTTCGTTGGAGGAGTGCGCCTCAGTGTCCTCGGACGATGAGTCCGATACAACCTTGCGCCGGAGACCTTTCCTGGTCCCCGCGGCCTTCTTGTTGGCCTTCTTCCCTGGCACCTCATAAGGCGCCGGAGACAACATCTCTAGCAAAAGAGTTGATGCTGTATCTTCAGGTAGGGGAGCTGGACAATCAATCTGCTCCGCGACCGCTACCCAATCCTGATAAATTGGCATGGAAGTTTAGATTCCCACCGCGGATGTGCTAGTAAAAGGCACGTCTTGCAGAATAAATACTTACCGGATTGGCGGAGCGCCTTGCGCTGAGTCCACGATTTTCGGTCGTGGGAGGTGGTACTTCAGAAGCCTTGAACAGTATCTTCCAGACATCTTCGTGTGTCGTGTCGAAGAGTTCTTGCAGCGTCTAGTCTTCGGCGGGGTCGAACTCCCACATATTAAAAGCCCGTCTTTGACACGGGAGGATCCGGCGAAAGAGCATGACCTGGACCACATTGACAAGCTTGATTTTCTTGCTCATCATGTTTCTGATGCAGTTCTGGAGTCCGGTCAGCTCCGTTGATGAGCCCCAGGATAGGCCCTTCTCCTTCCAGGAGGTGAGCCGCACAGGGACGCCGGATCGAAATTTGGGGGCCGCTACCCAGTTGGTGTCACGCGGCTCGGTGATGTAGAACCACCCCGATTGCCACCCCTTTACGGTCTCCACAAAGGAGCCTTCGAGACAAGTGACGTTGGGCATCTTGCCCACCATGGCGCCTCCGCACTCTGCTTGTTGGCCCCCTACCACCTTCGGCTTCATGTTGAAGGTCTTCAGCCATAGGCCGAAGTGGGGCGCAATGCGGAGGAAGGCCTCGCACATGACGATAAACGCCGAGATGTTGAGGATGAAATTGGGAGCCAGATCATGGAAGTCCAGCCCATAGTAGAACATGAGCCCGTGGACAAATGGGTGGAGGGGAAATCCCAGTCCGCGGACGAAGTGAGGGAGAAACACCACCCTCTCCTGAGGCTCCGGGGTAGGGATGATTTGCCCTTCGGTAGGGAGCCGGTGCGCGATGTCTGCGGCCAAGTATCCGGCCTCCCGGAGCTTCTTGATGTCCTCCTCCTTGACGGTGGAGGCCATCCACTTGCCTCCCGCTCCGAACATGTTTGAATGGCTTTGCGGAAAAGGAGAAGGCTTGGGCGCTAGAGCTCGAGCGAGGGAAGATGGATGAGCAGAGGAAGAAGAAAGCGTGGGTGGAAAAAGGGTGAATCCTTATCTCTTTATAGAGGCGGTAGAAATCATGCGCCTCCCCACTTGCCCCGTAAAACTCGCTTGTTCCCCCAAGCATCGTGTTAACGGCGCAGTTGGGTTACCCACGCCCGTATTGATGAGAATCCCGTGATAAGGGGACACGATCTCTTCTTCGACAAGACGTGCCAATGAAACCGCCTCGCAAAATGTGCAGCAGCTGGTTGAGAAAAATGGTTTGAATAATGACCGGGCCGCGGCGTGATGTCACGCAATGAAATGTTGTCAGCAGATTAGATTTGTGAAATATATTCTCTCTACGGTGTTATGTGGAATTTGTTTTGCAGAGCCGGACACGATCCTCGTGTTCACAATCTTCTATGGAGTATTCGGAGAAGGAACCCGCCTTGCAATGCTAAAGACAATCTGCGCGTCGGACTCATCGTCATTGAAGCCTGGTTCAGGGGCTACTGAGGGAGTCCTGGATTAGGGGGTATCCGGACAGCCGGACTATATACTTTGGCCGGACTGTTGGACTATGAAGATACAAGATTGAAGACTTCGTCCCGTGTCCGGATGGGACTCTCCTTTGCGTGGAAGGCAAGCTTGGGTATTCGGATATGTAGATTTCCTTCTCTGTAACCGACTCTGTGTAACCCTAGCCCCCTCTGGTGTCTATATAAACCGGAGGGTTTAGTCCGTAGAACAACATCATCATCAACAATCATACCATAGGCTAGCTTCTAGGGTTTAGCCTCTACGATCTCGTGGTAGATCAACTCTTGTAATACTCATATCATCAAGATCAATCAAGCAAGAAGTAGGGTATTACCTCCATCGAGAGGGCCCGAACCTGGGTAAACATTGTGTCCCCCGCCTCCTGTTACCATTAGCCTTAGACGCACAGTTCGGGACCCCCTACCCGAGATCCGCCGGTTTTGACACCGACAGAAGGTGTACCCAACAGTTTCCTTTGGGTATCCTATGAAGACGCACTTCTCCGATTTGGGTTCGAGCTTATCACGTTGAAGCTTTTTCACATAAGCATCGCAGCCCCAAACATTAAGAAACGACAACTTTGGTTTCTTGCTAAACCACAGTTCATAAGGCGTCGTCTCAACGGATTTTGATGGTGCCCTATTTAAAGTGAATGCAGCCGTCTCTAATGCATAACCCCAAAATGATAGCGGTAAATCAGTAAGAGACATCATAGATCGCACCATATCTAATAAAGTACGGTTACGATGTTCGGACACACCATTTCGCTGTGGTGTTCCAGGTGGCGTTAATTGTGAAACTAGCCCATGTTGTTTCAAATGAATACCAAACTCGTAACTCAAATATTCTCCTCCACGATCAGATCGTAGAAACTTTATTTTCTTGTTACGATGATTTTCCACTTCACTCTGAAATTCTTTGAATTTTTCAAATGTTTCAGACTTATGCTTCATTAAGTAGATATAACCATATCTGCTCAAATCATCTGTGAAGGTAAGAAAATAACGATACCCACCACGAGCATCAATACTCATTGGGCCGCATACATCGGTATGTATTATTTCCAACAAGTCAGTAGCTCGTTCCATTGTTCCCGAGAACGGAGTTTTAGTCATCTTGCCCATAAGGCACGGTTCGCAAGCACCAAGTGATTCCAAAAGTCCATCAGCATGGAGTTTCTTCATGCGTTTTATACCGATATGACCCAAACGGCAGTGCCACAAGTAAGTTGCATTATCATTATTAAACTTCAATCTTTTGGCTTCAACACTATGAATATGTGTATCACTACTATCGAGATTCAACAAAAATAGACCACTCAGCAGGGGTGCATGACCATAAAAGATATTACTCATATAAATAGAACAACCATTATTCTCTAATTTAAATGAATAACTGTCTCGCATCAAACAAGATTCAGATATAATGTTCATGCTCAACGATGGCACCAAATAACAATTATTCAGGTCTAAAACTAATCCCGAAGGTAGATGTAGAGGTAGCATGCTGACCGCGATCACATCGACTTTGTAACCATTTCCCATGCGCATCGTCACCTCGTCCTTAGCCAATCTTCGCTTAATTCGTAGCCCCTGTTTCGAGTTGCAAATATGAGCAATAGAACCAGTATCAAATACCCAGGCGCTACTGCGAGCATTAGTTAAGTACACATCAATAACATGTACTCCCTCCGTCCGGAAATACTCGTCGGAGGAATGGATGTATCTAGATGTATTTTAGTTCTAGATACATTCATTTTTATGCATTTCTCCGACAAGTATTTCCGGACGGAGGGAGTATATCAAATATACCTTTCACTTTGCCATCCTTCTTGTCCACCAAATACTTAGGGCAGTTCCGCTCCAGTGACCAGTCCCTTTGCAGTAGAAGCACTCAGTTTCAGGCTTAGGTCCAGACTTGGGTTTCTTCTCTTGAGCAGCAACCTTTTTGCCGTTCTTCTTGAAGTCCCTTTCTTCCCTTTGCCCTTTTTCTTGAAACTAGTGGTCTTATTGACCATCAACACTTGATGATCCTTTTTGATTTCTACCACCGCGGCCTTTAGCATCGCGAAGAGCTCGGGAATAGTCTTGTCCATCCCTTGAATATTATAGTTCATCACGAAGCCTTTATAGCTTGGTGGCAGTGATTGAAGAACTCTGTCAATGACACAATCAACTGGAAGATCAACTCCCAACTGAGTCAAGTGATTATGATACCCAGACATTTTGAGTATGTGTTCACTGACAGAACTATTCTCCTCCATTTTGCAGCTGTAGAACTTGTTGGAGACTTCATATCTCTCAACTCGGGCATTTGCTTGAAATATTAACTTCAACTCTTGGAACATCTCATATGCTCCATGACGTTCAAAATGTCGTTGAAGTCCCGATTCTAAGCCGTAAAGCATGGCACACTGAACTATCGAGTAGTCATCAGCTTTGCTCTGCCAGACGTTCATAACGTCACCAGTAGCATCAGCAGCAGGCCTGGCACCTAGCGGTGCTTCCATGACGTAATTCTTCTATGCAGCAATGAGGATAATCCTCAAGTTACGGACCCAGTCCGTGTAGTTGCTGCCATCATCTTTCAACTTAGCTTTCTCTAGGAACGCATTAAAATTCAAAGGAACGATAGCATGGGCTATTGATCTACAACAACATAGACATGCAAAATACTATCAGGTACTAAGTTCATGATAAATTAAAGTTCAATTAATCATATTACTTAAGAACTCCCACTTAGATAGACATCCCTCTAATCATCTAAGTGATCACGTGATACAAATCAACTAAACCATGTCCGATCATCACGTGAGATGGAGTAGTTTTCGATGGTGAACATCACTATGTTGATCATATCTACTATATGATTCATGCTCGACCTTTCGGTCTCAGTGTTCCGAGGCCATATCTGCATATGCTAGGCTCGTCAAGTTTAACCCAAGTATTCTGCGTGTGCAAAACTGGCTTGCACCCGTTGTATGTGAACGTAGAGCTTGTCACACCCGATCATCACGTGGTGTCTCGGCACGACGAACTGTAGCAATGGTGCATACTCAGGGAGAACACTTGTACCTTGAAATTTAGTAAGGGATCATCTTATAATGCTACCGACATTCTAAGCAAAATAAGATGCATAAAGGATAAAAATCACATGCAATCAAAATATGTGACATGATATGGCCATCATCATCTTGTGCTCATGATCTCCATCACCGAAGCATCGTCATGATCTCCAACATCACTGGCGCGACACCTTGATCTCCATCGTAGCATCGTTGTCGTTTCGCCACCTATTGTTACTACGACTATCGCTACCGCTTAGTGATAAAGTAAAACAATTACATGGCGATTGCATTGCATACAATAAAGCGACAACCATATGGCTCCTGCCAGTTGCCAATAACTTTGTTACAAAACATGATCATCTCATACAACAATTTATATCACATCATGCTTGACCATATCACATCACAACAAGCCCTACAAAAACAAGTTAGACGTCCTCTACTTTGTTGTTGCAAGTTTTACGTTGCTGCTATGGGCTTCTAGCAAGAACCGTTCTTACCTACGCATCAAAACCACAACAATTTTTCGTCAAGTGTGTTGTTTTAACCTTCAACAAGGACTGGGTGTAGCCACACTCGATTCAACTAAAGTTGGAGAAACAGATACTCACCAGCCACCTATGTGCAAAGCACGTCGGTAGAACCAGTCTCGCGTAAGCGTACGCATAATGTTGGTTTGAGCCGCTTCATCCAACAATACCGCCGAATCAAAGTATGACATGCTGGTAAGCAGTATGACTATTATCGCCCACAACTCTTTGTGTTTTTCTCGTGCATATAACATCTACGCATAAACCTGGCTCGGATGCCACTGTTGGGGAACGTAGTAATTTCAAAAAAAATCCTACGCACACGCAAGATCATGGTGATGCATAGCAACGAGAGGGGAGGCTGTGTCCACGTACCCTCGTAGACCGAAAGCTGAAGCGTTATGACAATGCGGTTGATGTAGTCGTACGTCTTCACGATCCAACCGATCTTAGCACCGAACGTACGGCACCTCCACGATCAGCACATGTTCAGCTCGGGGACGTCCCTCGTACTCTTGATCCAGTTGAGGCCGAGGGAGAGTTTCGTCAGCACGACGGCGTGGTGACGGTGGTGATGAAGTTACCGGCGCAGGGCTTTGCCTAAGCACTACGACGATATGACCGAGGTGTGTAACTGTGGAGGGGGGCACCGCACACGGCTAAACAATGTCAACTTGTGTGTTCTAGGGTGACCCTGCCCCCGTATATAAAGGAGCAAGGGGGGATGGCCGGCCGGCCCTTGGGGCGCGCCAAGGAGAGGAGGAGTACTCCTCCTAGTAGGAGTAGGACTCCTCCTTTCCTAGTCCAACTAGGAGGGGGAAGGGGGAAGGAAGGAGAGGGAGAGGGAGAGGAAAAGAGGGGTCGCGCCCCCCTCCCCTAGTCCAATTCGGACTCCCCTGGGGGGGCGCCACCTCCTGGGTTGCTGCCCTCTCTCTCCCCTAAGGCCCACTAAGGCCCAATACTTCCCCGGGGGGTTCCGGTAACCCTTCCGGCACTCTGGTTTTCTCCGAAATCACCCGGAACACTTCCGGTGTCCGAATATAGCCGTCCAATATATCAATATTTATGTCTCGACCATTTCGAGACTCCTCGTCATGTCCGTGATCATATCCGGGACTCCGAACTATCTTCGGTACATCAAAACACATAAACTCATAATACCGATCGTCACCGAACTTTAAGCGTGCGGACCCTACGGGTTCGAGAACTATGTAGACATGACTGAGACATGTCTCCGGTCAATAACCAATAGCGGAACCTGGATGCTCATATTGGTTCCTACATATTCTACGAAGATCTTTATCGGTCAAACCGCATAACAACATACGTTGTTCCCTTTGTCATTGGTATGTTACTTGCCCGAGATATGATCGTCGGTATCTCAATACCTAGTTCAATCTCGTTACCAGCAAGTCTCTTTACTCGTTCCGTAATACTTCATCCCGCAACTAACTCATTAGTCACAATGCTTGCAAGGCTTATAGTGATGAGTATTACCGAGAGGGCCCAAAGATACCTCTCCGAAACACGGAGTGACAAATCCTAATCTCGATCTATGCCAACCCAACAAACACCTTCGGAGACACCTGTAGAGCACCTTTATAATCACCCTTTTACGTTGTGACGTTTGGTAGCACACAAAGTGTTCCTCTGGTATTCAGGAGTTGCATAATCTCACACTACTAGGAAAACCCTTACCAGTAGCGTTGGTTTTTTGGCTATTAGTAGCGCGGGCAGGCGCGCTACTGCTACGGTGCTACAGCTATTTTTTAGTAGTAGCGCTTGTTTTAACCAGCGCTACTACTACCTATGTCTAGTAGTAGCGCGCCTCTGTCCATCGCTACTGCTAATACTAGTAGCGTGGCTCTACAACCAACGCTACTGGTAAGGCCGCGCTGCTACTACTCCAAAACCCCACGCTATTGCTAGTATTTTCTTTTTTATTTTGCTATATTCGTATTTTTACAGGTTTTATACAATTACAACATACACATACACTGAAACTATATGAAAAATGAATGTCTCATCATCATCATCGAAGTGGTACAACATAGTCTCATCATATCATCATTATCGAACACAAATGATGTCGATCTCATCATCATCTCGAAATAGCGATACAAGTTAATGATCACATGTCTCTTACATTGTCATAGTAGACACATGTTTCATCATCTACCTAAACTATGACATACGAGATAAGAGCGATCACGATGATCAAAAGCGGTATTATGTAGTAGTTTTTGCAACGGCGCTGGTTTCTGAATCCCATGTTGTGCTATGAATCTCAAGTAACTAGCTTCGGCTTCCGCTCTGCTATCAAACCCTTTCTGGCTTCCGCCGGAGAATCCAGCGACTTGGGCCTGACACTCTAGCCACTCATCATACACACCCGGAACATGCCCTACATACACGGCATACCACTTCCTCGCCATCGTTGATCTATATACCTGCCAGAGATGCGCACACACACACACACACACACACACACACACACACATATATATATATATCATGAAGCGAATTGAACGAAACAGTTATGAAATAGAAGCAACATATATAGTAAACATAGTTAACAAATTTCATCGTACCAAAAGTAATTAACTAGAGCGCAGCACCATACATCTAATAGTTTCGTCGTACTGAGACATTCGAAGTTTCTTCATACAGAAAGTAACAAGTAACTAAATAGAGACATTGTTTTTAAGCAGTGCACTCTTCCCATCTGTCCATATCCGGGAGGACGGACCCAATCTTAGTGAAAGGCGTCATGTCCTGACGTTGTAGGGCAATGCGGGTTCGGACGTCAGCTCGCGATATTTGGCCACCGTAGAACATCCCATTCTCTTCGAGGACATCTTTCATGATGATGGACGCAATTTCCTGCTGGATCCGGTAGAAATCATTTCGAAGTCGATTATCTGGCATGGCTCCAAAGGATTCGGCCCATCTCTGGATATGGGTATCGGATGAAGATTTCATGCAAAGTGATTGCACATCCCTTCTGTACTCCATCATTAGATGGATGACGTAGAATCCATCGTTCTCACTTCTTGCCGGTTGTTGAATGCAACAGAAGTCAGTCTTGTAGCCGAAACAGAGCCCGACCTTATTTGTTTTTTTGGATTGGATGTAGCCACCCCGCATGCTGAAGCCCAGCATAGCTCTGTCCAGAACATACTTTATGTGTGTGTAATCTTTCTTCTGTATGTTCTTCGACGGGTCCAAATATAGAGCGCGGGAGTAATGAGGATAAAGAACGATGAGAACGGCACGACACCCCCCGCTGCGCAAAATACATGATCAAGTTAGCCTCCATGTGTGCAAAGTAATTATTAAAATGCATGAAAGGATGTATGTGTTATAGTGCTATCCGCAGATGACTTACCTGGGATGATAAGGTAGGAGAATCGTTTCTTTGTCCTTATTGCTAACCAAGAATTCTTCGATGTACTGACTCACATATTGACGGTTGGCATCGTTGATTGACAAGAAACCCTCATGCATGTAGTATGGGTCCGCGACCACAAGACCGGTGACTTGCTCTCTCCTGACGATGTAGTTCATGTGCAGCGCATACAGGCGGACGAACGTAAAATCGATTGTCCTCATTTGACACATATGGAAGATGTAATCAAACCTCAGGAAGAAGAGGTCCGCTGGGCATGTGTGGACGTACATCTTGCAACTGCTCGGCACATGAACCGTATAAAGTGGGTATCCTGGATCATCCGAGGCGAGGAGGCTTCTCTCTGTCGAAAGCACATGGTCATGGAGTCTCCTGAGATCCCCTGATATGCCAGCTAGTGCATTCGCCGGTACCATTGGCTCTTCCGCGACATGGATTAATGGCGCATGTTTCATCGGTACACTGTCAACCTTGGTCGAAGGCAGCTGGCTGCTAGAACCAACATTGCCAGCTTTATTGGATTTTCTCGTCGTCGGTCTCTTCCTCTGCTTCTTCTTGGTGGGCTGAGGTGCTAGTGGGTCTGTCAGACTCTCCCTGAGCACCACCCCTAGTGTTGTCGGGCTCAGCATTGGACGACTCTGGCTAATTAGTTGAGCTTGGGTGGAACCGGCATCTGGAGGCGTGTCCTGCGAGGATTGCATGAACAAAGACTTCTTGAACTCCTGAGGACGTTCCGGCTCTGGTACATGCATCTCATATTCATATGGTTGACTCAGTGTTACTTCGTTGTCATAGCCGGTATTGATATACTGGAGAGGGTCCTCGGCCACCTCCATGTCATCATCCATATCCTCTTCCATGGGGCAGATGGCATCATCTGCCGGAACGGTTGGCCCTCCTTCCTTGTGTCTCTCGACCTCAGCAAGCAGCACAGATGATGGTTGTACTTGTGTAGGAGGGGTTGTGGTCATACCTTCCTAAGGTCCCGTTGGTGTGCTCCCGGCCACCTCGACACGAAGAAGATTTTTGGGCCACATGATCGACCAATTTTTGCATTGGCCAAGCTGCGTGGGGGTCTCGTCATCCTCTCCATCGGTTTGTATCGGGCGGGAAGTACATCTCTATCCCATTCAGTATGACAATGATCTCTTCCTGTAGCCTATGGAGTTGCTTCACACTGATCGACTTTCGAGAGATAGCATCAAAAAAGTGGCATAGGTCAATAACCGTCTCACGCACTTGTGTGTCCATAATCCCTCTAAGTGCAACCGAGAGTAACTGTGTCATCATCACATGACAGTCGTGAGACTTCATCCCACTGAACCTTTTTTTCTTAGTGTCCAGATATCTGCTTATCTTCCCACAGTATCTGGAACTAACTTTGATTCCGACAAGGCACTTGAACAATTGATCAACCTCCTTCGGATCTAAGGTGAAGCAAGAGGGGGGGCAATATTGTTCTACCTTCTTGTTTACTTTTTTGCCCCTATCTTCCGTCTCCGTCTCCGTCTCGGTCTCCTCTGACGACCTTTTACCGGGCATTTGGAGATCTTTCCTGATATTCAAAAATTCCAAGTCTTTTCTTGCCTTCGGCCCATCCTTGGTCCTCCCCGGCATGTTTATCAATGTTCCAAACAAACTCTCAAGGATATTTTTGTGATATGCATTTGATCAAGGCTATGAGGCGTGTCGAGTATGGGCCAGTATTCCAAGTCCCAAAAAACAGATCGCGTCTTCCATACCTTCAGCAGGGGCTCTGGTGCCTTTTTCTTCGTCTTTCCCGGCGAGGGGAACTCTTCCCAGTTCTTCAATAACTCATATATTTCTGCACCGCTACGCTTACGTGGAGGACCTCGATGCTCAGCCTTACCATTGAATAGATCTTCTTGCTTTCTCCACGGGTCATCCTTCTCGAGCCATCTTCGATGCCCCATGTACACGATTTTCGAAGACCCGCCATCTTTCGATAGCTGCAGAGAAGTTGTATCATCCATGCACCACGTGCATCCGCAATATCTGTGGCACACCTGGCCGGAGAGATAGCCGTAACCGAGATAGTCCTGCACCGTCGTGATCAGCGCGACTCTCATGTAGAAATACTCTCCTTTGCTTGCATCCCATGTCTTGGCCGGCGTTTTCCATAAGGTATGTAGCTCCTCTTTCAGTAACCCGAGATATAGATTTATATCATTTCCCGGTTGTCTCGGCCCTTGAATAAGCATAGCCATGTGTATGTATTTTCCTTCATGCACAACCAGGGGGAGGTTGTACATCCATACAAACACGGGCCATGTGCTATGATTGGTGTTCTGGTTGCCAAATGGATTCATGCCATCACTACTAGCGCCAAACATGATGTTCCTTGGATCATTTGCGAAAAAATCAAATTCAGCATTTAATGCTCTCCACTGGCTAGCATCTGCGAGGTGTCTCAGCTTCGGCTCATCTCCGGCATCTGGCTTCACCCTCTCCGCGTGCCAGCGCATAAGCTTTGCTTCCTTAGGATCTACGAAATACCACTGTACACGCGGAGTGATCGGAAATTATCATACAACTTTCTGTGGAGCTTTCTTTCTGGCCTTTTTATATCGTGAAGCATTGCACTTTGGACAGATGGTTTTTTCCGCGTGCTCGTTCCGGTATATGATGCAATCATTGATGCATGTGTGATATCTAATGTGTGGCAGATCAAGAGGGCACACGATTTTCTTTGCCTCCTCGACACTAGTAGGACAAAGGCTTCCCGCGGGAAGAACCTTCTTTAGATACTTCAGAAGCTCATCCAGGCTTGCATCTGTCCATTTGTTTTTTGCCTTCGTCTTTAGAAGTTCTAGTGTGAAACTCAAGGGTCACCTCGGGATTGCAACCATCATACAAAGGAGTCGTCGAGTCTACCTCCAGTTGCGCCAGTTTGGCCTCCTCTCTAGAAGCAGCTCTGTCGCTAGTCATCTTCCTATGAAGCAGGTCTCGAACATGCGGGTCCTGCATGGCTGAACTTAGTAGCGACGAAGACGGCGACGTGTCCGCGTCTTCTCCGCCTTGAACTGCCTCTTTGAAGGAAATATGCCCTAGAGGCAATAATAAAGTTATTATTTATTTCCTTATATCATGATAAATGTATATTATTCATGCTAGATTGTATTAACCGGAAACATAATACTTGTGTGAATACATAGACAAACAGAGTGTCACTAGTATGCATCTACTTGACTAGCTCGTTAATCAAAGATGGTTATGTTTCCTAGTCATAGACATGAGTTGTCATTTGATTAACGGGATCACATCATTAGGAGAATGATGTGATTGACTTGACCCATTCTGTTAGTTTAGCACTCGATCGTTTAGTATTCTGCTATTGCTTTCTTCATGACTTATACATGTTCCTATGACTATGAGATTATGCAACTCCCGTTTACCGGAGGAACACTTTGTGTGCTACCAAACATCACAACGTAACTGGGTGATTATAAAGGTGCTCTACAGGTGTCTCCGAAGGTACTTGTTGGGTTGGCGTATTTCGAGATTAGGATTTGTCACTCCGATTGTCGGAGAGGTATCTCTGGGCCCACTCGGTAATGCACATCACTATAAGCCTTGCAAGCATAGCAACTAATGAGTTAGTTGCGGGATGATGTATTACGGAACGAGTAAAGAGACTTACCGGTAACGAGATTGAACTAGGTATTGAGATACCGACGATCGAATCTCGAGCAAGTAACATACCGATGACAAAGGGAACAACGTATGTTGTTATGCGGTTTGACCGATAAAGATCTTCGTAGAATATGTGGGAGCCAATATGAGCATCCAGGTTCCGCTATTGGTTATTGACCGGAGACGTGTCTCGGTCATGTCTACATAGTTCTCGAACCCGTATGGTCCGCACGCTTAAAGTTAGATGACGGTTATATTATGAGTTTATATGTTTTGATGTACCGAAGATAGTTCGGAGTCCCGGATGTGATCACGGACATGACGAGGAGTCTTGAAATGGTCGAGACATGAAGATTGATATATTGGACGACTATATTCGGACACCGGAATGGTTCCGGGGGTTATCGGATGTATACCGGAGTACCGGGGGGTTACCGGAACCCCCCGGGGGGTTAATGGGCCTCATGGGCCCAAAGTGGAGCAGAGGAGGGGCGGCCAGGGCAGGCCGCGCGCCCCCTCCCCCTCTAGTCCGAATAGGACAAGGAGGGGGGCGGCGCCCCCCTTTCCTTCCTCTCCTCTCTCCCCTTCCTTCCCCCTCTCCTACTTGGACAAGGAAAGGAGGGAGTCCTACTTCCGGTGGGAGTAGGACTCCTCCCTGGCGCGCCTCCTCCTGGCAGGCCACCCCCTTCCCCTTGCTCCTTTATATACGGGGGCAGGGGGCACCTCTAGACACAACAATTGATCATTGATCTCTTAGCCGTGTGCGGTGCCCCCCTCCACCATATTCCACCTCGATAATATCGTAGCGGTGCTTAGGCGAAGCCCTGCGTCGGTAGAACATCATCATCGTCACCATGCCGTCGTGCTGACGGAACTCTCCCTCAAAGCTCGGCTGGATCGGAGTTCGAGGGACGTCATCGAGCTGAACGTGTGCTGAACTCGGAGGTGCCGTATGTTCGGTACTTGGATCGGTCGGATCGTGAAGACGTATGACTACATCAACCGCGTTGTGATAACGCTTCCGCTTTCGGTCTACGAGGGTACGTGGACACACTCTCCCCTCTCGTTGATGTGCATCACCATGATCTTGCGTGTGCGTAGGAATTTTTTTGAAATTACTACATTCCCCAACACTCTTCGCCATCGACATTTCCGAGGTCGTCTTCTTCTTCGGGCACATAATCGGTCATCTCTTCATCTGGTGGCCCCATGTCGTTATTTCCTGCCCCGTCGACGTCCTCATCATCATCATCTTCACTTATCCATCGAGTATGGCCATGCATGAAACCATGCATGAGTAGGTGCGCCTTGAATGTACCACCCTCAAAGCGGTCGAGCCTGACTATTCCTTTGCATTTTCGACACGGACATAAAACATCCTTCAGTCTTTTTTCAGACATGTCATCCACAATGGATTGCCAGTATCTTTCCACCATCGTTCCATTGACCTTCATGATCACCTGCGCGCGGAGCAAATATTATAACCACGTATATATGCATGCATGGATCAAATTCATACAAAAATTCGGCATGACCTTCCCTAAACATAGGACATATTGAGTTTGCCCGAAATTCGCCGAAACGGAATTGAATCGACATTTCGGCAAAACATAGGCAACTCATGTCACTCACATGCCACACACAATTCGGTATATTCATATCGCACATAGTTTCGGTCCTAATCGCAAACACACATATTTCCATTCTTGCACAACTCTTTTTTTGCTCACCTATTTGTCGAGAGGGATATCGAGCACCTTCTTATAATTAGCTAGTAGCTCTAGATAGTGAGGTACCTACATAAATATAGCTCCAACTAGCTAGGGAGAGAGAGAGAGCTATGAGAGGGAGGAGGGAGGGCACTAATGGAGGGGGTGGTGGAGGGGAAAAGAAGAGAAGGGGAGAAGGGGCCAAAGAAAGGAAGAGGAAGGAGGGAGGCTATTAATGGAGGGGGTGGTGGAGGGGCAAAGAAGAGAATGGGAGGAGGGGCAAAAGAAAGGAAGAGGAAGGAGGGAGGGCATTAATGGAGGGGGTAGGAGGGGCAAAGAAGAGGGGAAGCATTGAAGAACAAGCAAGTGCAAGAGGGAGGGGGAGAAAGAAAGGGGGAGGAAGAAGAGGGGGAAAAGGTGGCAGATATTTTGGCTGGCGACCATAGCAGTAGCGCGGGGCACCAAAGCGCGCTACTGCTATGGGTGCCAGCCAAAATATCTATTGGTAAGTAAAACTAGCTATAGTGCTTGTCCAAAACCCACGCTACTGGTAAAAGCTTACACATAGAAGAAGTAGCAGTAGCGCGTCTAGGTGGACAGGCGCTACTGCTATTTTCTTAACAGTAGCGCTGGTTAGAGTGCCAACGCTGCTACTATTTTTTGGCCGGGGGGTGTGGTGATGCTAACTTACCAATAGCGTGCCCACAGGAAACCCACGATAAGTAGCGTGGGGTCCTAAACACGCGCTACTGGTAAACTTCTATGTATAAGCCTTTTCCTAGTAGTGTCATAGTCTGAGGAACTTGTATAAGTCATGAAGAAAGCAGTAGCAATGAAACTAACACGATCATAATGATCAGCTAACGGATGGGTCATGTCCATCACATCATTCTCCTAATGATGTGATCTCGTTCATCAAATGACAACACATGTCTATGGTTAGGAAACTTAACCATCTTTGATTAACGAGCTAGTCTAGTAGAGGCATACTAGGGAATATAGGTTTTGTCTATATATTCACACATGTACTAAGTTTCCGGTTAATACAATTCTAGCATGAATAATAAACATTTATCATGAATTAAGGAAATAAATAATAACTTTATTATTGCCTCTAGGGCATATTTCCTTCAGAGGACTGTGCAACCAACCCAAATCAAACCGACAGGCGACTCGGGCGGTCGATTCGGACCCCACAAGTGCCCACAAGCGAGGCCCAACGGGGCTGACAAGGCGCTGGTAACAGAGGAGTTCGAGAGCATACGCCGACGCGACTATTTAAGCCGGTCAGTGCGCCCTTCCGTTGACGAGGTGGGACTAAATAAGCGCCGGCTGTGCATGCGGTCGACGCAACGCTGACGAGGCTCCATTTCTCCACCGTCGCCGCCTGGCCTAGGTCGGCCCAATACGAAAGGCCCAGCCTCGCCGCTCCCCGGCCCAGTCACCGTCGCCTCGCGCGCCCGACGCAGCTGTTTAGTCCCACCTCAGAAGCTGGCGGGGGCGAGGACCGGCTTAAATATGCCGGCATGGTAGAGAGGTCGAACTCCTCTGCTAATACTGCCTGACCTCGCCGCCCTGTTGGACCCGGCTTCTGGGCCCTTGTTGGGCCCTATAGACCTCCCGAGTCGCCTCGTCGGCTTGATTTGGGTGGAATATATCCCAACTTGCGGTCCAGCAGCTGCCGGTCGGGCATGTTTTTTTACCACATGTACAGTAACAAAATGGCAGTATATAAAAACTGTGAACTCTTTCACATAGCATTACAAAAAAGATGGCAATTCATTCAACAAATATGATGTGTCATATCACATATGTTCACATAAGTATTTTCATCACACATAAACAAATCGAGACTTATCAAGTTTTCTGGCACACACGTACGAATAAGAAACAACATAGGTTATTCAGACTAGTCTCGTGCGACCACTTTTATTCTTCCAACAAACCAAGCTGCTTCTCTACGCCCAATTCCTGAACAAAACATCAAGAAATGGGTGAGAAAATATAGTGGGTGAAAACAAATTTGCAAGATAACAAAAATAAGAAGGTAGCAGCTCACTTCTCGTTCAGAGAACATGTAGCCTTGTTATGACCTGGGAGACTGCACAGACTGCACAAAGGACCACTTTTCTTCTCTCTAAAATCTTTTGGCCTACCATTCTTCGTAACGTCCCCCCCCCCCTTTGACCGCCCCTTCTTAGGTGCACCCTTCGTTGAAACTTTCTCGGGATCACCAATACCAGGTTCAACTTGTTGCGCCTGGCTTGCCTCCTTCATAAGCATAGCATACCTTCTACTTCCTAGAAGTTCCTCCTCTGAAATCTTTTTATGCGCTATTATATTGTCCAGACACTTCATCAACTCATCAAACAAGAAGGGATCATTTGCTGCAACATGAGCAGCTTCTACGGTTTTTATGGTTATTTGACTATACCGTTCTCTCTCTAATGGCCCTAACCAACCCCATCCAAACATAACACTCTTCCGCTGCACATGCAACCCATCTCTCGCATTTTTGGACAATCGATGAAAGACACAACACTTTGGTATTTCAGTTATGCTCAGATGATGGAGAACAAAGAGAATGTGTTTGCATGGCTGCCCTTTCTGAACCATCCTAAGACAACTGCATGTTATAGTTTCTTCTGAGTTACCTGATTCATAAACAACATTGTACCTAAACTTGTGGTTATCCGTCCATGTCACCATAAATGTCCGACGCTTAATTCCCACAAGCGTCTCAAATATCTCCAGCTGACCCATCTTATGCAGTGGCGGAGCCAGCCAACTCAAGAAGCCGGGGCAAAGCCTGTATACAGTGGCGTTGTCCAAAATTTGCCCCTGTAATTAGTGATACTAATCATGCTTTATGTGTACTACTTAGTGGAGAATGGCCGGAGCAGCCCGGGCAGCTGCCCGGGGTCGCCAGGAGGTAGCTCCGCCCCTGATCTTATGCAAATCACCTTGCAGGATGTAGAAATTAGCAGGTGTGAATACTTTGGCAGCATGCTCCTCAAGGGCCTTATATTCAGTGACCAACGGTGGTTCTTTCTTATGTGCCTCGCAGTCATCGTACGCCTCGTTCTCACGGAGGCGAACTATACAGTTTTCATAGCACTACCAAATCAACTATCGTCATACCGTAGTCCAGGTGAAGGTGAAGGCAGGAGTTGAGGCTTTCGCTCCTCTAGTTACTTCGCATACCAAGAAAAAAACCATCAGAAAGATATGAAGCTGCCCAAAGACTCCTCTTCATGTACATCCTATTAAGCCACTCTTCAATTTTATCCGTCATCCATTTATTATAGAAAGCGGTCCATCTCTGCTCAAAGTTGGCTTGAGAGGTGGCATAGTACAGGAGCGATCTGAACTCATCTAGTGACTTGTAATGCAGGTGCTTCTGCATATTTTTCTCGATATGCCACGAGCAAAGACGATGGAACACATCTGAAAGGACAATCTGAATAGCCTGAATCATTGCAGCGTCACCGTCTGTGATTATTGACTTTGGCTTCACCTGACAGTTTGCCTTCATAAGTGTCTGCAGCAGCCACACGTATGTCCCTTCGGTCTCATCAGAAACTATGGCACAACCAAACACTGTGGTGCACCAGTGGTTGTTAACCCCGACAAAGGGGATGAAGGGCATACCATATCTGTTCATCTCATAGGTGTTGTCAAACACGACCACATCCCCGTAGTCCTGATAGTCCCTCCGCGACTGTGCATCGCACCAGAACATACTCTTCAATCACCCTTCCTTATCAAGCACATACTCAAAAAAACTCAGGGTCCTTCTCCTTCCTGCTCCTCATAATGCCAACTGCCGTCTCAGCATCACCCTTAGCAATGAGCTTCATTTTCTCCCGGCAGCACAAATTGTAAATGTCCCGCCTGATAAGCCCGCACTTATCGTACGAACTGTATCTGCTGATGAAGTTGTCCATTATTATATGCTTTCTTATCCCGGCCGCTTCCACCGCCAATATCTCTGCCCTCGTGCCATATCCAATCCGTCTGTGTGACCACAAAAAGCAAACCTCGTCGGGCTGAGCCATCGTGTGGTTGTGATCATCCACGAATGACACGACGAACCAAATGCCACGTTCTCTGTCCAGCTTCACCACCATATGTGCACCGCAGTCGCAACGAGTCTCTGGTCTAAGCCTGCGCTTGCGGCCCTCCATGGTTATGAACTTGCTCTACCTTCTCCCTGCCCTAGAGCAAAGAAACCGCCGGTACCGTATCATTCCTGCAGCACCTCGTTTGATCTTCTCTTTCCTGATGTAAACCCGTGCTCTTTGGCATGATTGTTGTAGAATATGTATGCATCCCCTTGCGACCGAAAGGTCATAGCCATGACCTTCCAATGTGTCTCCAGCATGTGCTACTGCCTTCGAACCTCCTCAATGTTCATCTCTCCCTCATTGTGATCGCCGCTAGGACCATCTGACTCCTCCTACAAAAATCATATGAAAATATATATGTCAATTACTATCATTTAATTCATACTATTGATCAATGTACAACATCTATAAACGAACCTGGCTCAAGTTATCTGCGAATGATTCCTGCAAACTATTTTACACATTGTCAACATCCACATCTTCGTGCAAATTTGTATACATACATAAATAGTTAGCCATACAATACTTTGCAAATTTATTAATGAAATCAAAATATACGCCACTTACATTTTCACTGTTTGCGCCATGTTCATTATTGTCAAAATCCTCCGGAGGTAAGATATCATATGACAAAATGGAATCATTGCCGCTGCTATCATCATCTTCGTTAAAAATAGCGCTGTCACTCCGAGTCACCTTATCAGCACCATTCTCATCCCTCGTGAATGTGGTTTGTTCGTCCATGACAACACATCTAACTCACGAAACTGCATAACATTGAAAGTGATTTTATTATGCGGTCGTCCGTGGAGGCGGCACTGCAACGGCATGTTTACATGAACCCGAAACCCTAGATCACTATATCAACTCATCACTTCCAGCGTCTAGCATGCTAGGTTTAGATGACGAGGTTAGATGGCAAACCTTGGGCCTCGGTGTAGACGTCGCCGGCGTAGGACGACGGGCCTTCAGGCAGGGGTCTAGCCGGCGCCGACGTGCAAGACGAGGGTGAGATGCAAGACGGCGGCGACGTGCAAGATGAGGGCGGCGGTGTAGACGTCGCCGACGTGGGCCGGATCCGCAGCGGGGGCCGACAGCGCGGTCAGTCGCAACAGAGGCGCCGTCGGACGACGACGATCAGATGCACCGTCGGATGGGGTTCAGGCGGCGGCGATCGCACAGTTGGAGAATGGAACGTGACAAGCGTGATCGTCGGGTGGGCGAGAAGATCTTTTTTTTTCATGCGTAGAGGTATACGTCCGTCGGTCTATACAATACGATAGGAGGTGGGGATACGTTTCTTCCGTATAACCATTATGCCCTTCTACGTTGTGTGTGTGTGGAGGGGGGTGTGTCTACCGAAGCGCTTCTCGCGCGTATATCTAGGTTGACAAATAGACAAACATAATACAAGTTATATATCACAAAAAATATTAGAAACTTCGAATCATATACTTTCTAATGGTATAATTTTTAGACTATACAAGTATAACTCATCTAATGTTGGTCAAATTATAGATCTAGAGATGCACGCATGCCTTATAAACCGGAAAGGAGGGAAGTAAAATAAATTACATTCATGTCCGTAGACCACCTAGCAACGACTACAAATACTGATGCGAGCCAATGGCGCGTCACCGTCATACACCTTCCTCATCAGGGCTGGACAAAGGTAGTGCGATAGTCCTAGATAGATAGACGGTAAAACAACAAGGCCCTGCGGCGAGTTCAGGCTGAGCAGAGCTCAGGCGGAGGATAGGAGCCATACATCTCAAAATATGCCTGCGTGTATGCGTTATCGTTGGCTCGGGTGATCCTTTCCTCGTGGTCGTCGGGGACCTCAACGTAGCCCTTGTCATCCAGCTCCTTCTGGAGCCTCTGCTGGAAATCGACAAGATCATCATGCAACTCGTCAGTGGTCGCACCCTTTCGGTTGGCGGTGGGAGGCTTCTTCCAGCGGAGGATGTGGTCAACCCACTCGCTCGGCATCGTGTTCTTCGCCGGAGCCACCTTCGACTTGACATGGGCACCACAAGCCGCTGAGTTGAGTTGTACCTCCTCGTCCTTCTTGCAGGACCCTTTCTTCCCATCAAGACGCGCGGGCGCAGTCGCCATCTCTCGATCTAAGCGATTTGGGGATTTTTCGACCGATTTGGAACCCTAGCTTCCGACTCGAGGCGATTCAGATTTGGGGAGGGAAGGCACCGCGTCTTCCTTCTTCTTATATAGGGGCGGCGGAGCCCAGCCCTAGTCGGTGTCGTCTTGGTTGGCCCAGGGCTCCAACTCGGCCTCGAACACGGCCTTCCGCGTTAAGAAGATGAACGCAGACGTGGGCCGGCCCAACCCGCGTCGCCCTCCTCGTCTACGATTTTCCGACCAAGCCTGTTTTTTTTTTCTTTTCCTTTGAGCTAACCAAGCCTATTGAATTTCTTTTTTTTTGGATATAACCTGTTCCACGCAAGCTATGTCTTGCACTTTTAATTAAAAACAAAAGCATGAGCAAAAGGAGATCGCGCGGGTTTCAATCCCAGTACCTCCAGGGAGAAGTTCGACGTTGCTAGCCACTCCGCCCGCTTCTCGTTCGTGTCTAGTGGTAGGGGGTGTCCTTATTGAGGGCTTGTTTTAGTTAATTAATCTCTCCTATAAGGGGATTGGGGAGGACTGAAGGGGATTGAGGTGGATTTTGACTTGTAGGGGGTTCAATCACTCTCAATCCCTTTCAAACTCCTGCAAATCTCAAGGAACCGAACAAGGACTCACGCAATTTCAACCGGTTTTATCAGGGTTTTTCTTATTATTATTTTCTATTCTTTTTTTCTCCACTTTTTTATTCCTTTTTGCGTTTGTTTCTATGATTTTATTTTTTATTTTATTTTTCTCTTTGGTTTATTTTCATTTTTTTTTGTTTCTTTCGGTTTCATTCTACATTTTTTGTATATGTCAACAACAGTTTTGTACTACACATTTAACATTTTTAAATACAAATTTAACATATGGCCAATATTTTTTCTATACATATTTCTAATATTTTTAAATGTTTGATTAACATTTTTTGAATACTTTGTCAACATTTTTATATACATTTTTTAAATGCTGGAATAACAATTTTCAAATGAAAAGTTTAACTTTTTTTAATACATTGTCAACATTTTTTCTATACACATTTAACATTTTCTAAATGCTTGACTATTAACATTTTTCAGCACTTGTTCAATATTTCTTCAAATGCTTGATTAAAATTTTTATATACATGATAAAAAATCATCATTTTTTAATACATTGTCAATATTTTTTTATACACATTTAACATTTCCCAAAATTTTGATTGACATTGTGCAAATAATTGCTCAACATTCTTTTTTCAAATGCTTGATCAACATTTTTATATACATGATAAAAAAATCATCATTCTTTCAATGCATAATCAACAATTTTTCTATACATGTTCAACATTTTTCAAATGTTTTTTGTAGAGTGCTTTTGTAATATATTTTGAATATTTAAAATTATAAACAGAAGTACAAAAATAAAGCAAAAAATGAAAACAAAAAACGTAAAAAATAGACTAAGAGGTCGTGGCCTCCCGCGTGTGTGGGCCGGCCCATCTTGCTCGCTCCTTCAGCGAGTCGGAAGCTAGACTCGCTGAAGCCGAGATGTAGGGGTGCCTCCTATTCTACCCTATTTCATCAAGCCTTTCCGGATCAATCGAGTTTCACTTTTGTCAAGCCTTTCTTGATCGATCAATCGCTAGCACATCGGCCCGGCCCTAGCGTTCTATCTTCACACTCCACATGAAGGCATCATCGTCATCCTCGGTCGATGCAGCACTCCTTAGTGTGGCAGGAGAGAATGTCGGGAAAGAAAATGGCGGGAGAAAATGGCGGGAAAGAAAATGGAGGGAAAAAGATTACGGGAAAGTATATATTTTTTCGTGTATAAAACGGCAATGGTTGTACAGGTTTTATAAGGAACTTTCAAAGATAAACTCCAATGAAGGTCAAAACAAGTTTTCTAGTAGGATAAAAGAAATAAAATACAAAAAAATACTAAAATAAAATAGCTACTGATAACTTAACAGAAACTAAAAGAATATGTCAAAAAACTAAACTAAACAATTTAAAGCAATTAAAACTAAAAGAAATAGCACAAAACCTATAAAATGCTAAAACAGAACTGTTTTCATAAAAACCTAATTTTAAATAATTATAAAATTCGCCAAATAATTACTACGGATAAACAAAGTCACAAAGAACCAGTAGCAAAAAGAATCATCTAAAAAATACTCCTAGCTCAAATTATAGGCAATCTAGTGATTTGAGCAAATTCATGAAAATTCAAATTCAAACTTTCAAATCTAGTCAAACTTGATATCTACAGAAACTTCATAAAATTTCTAATCTAATGCAAAAAGAATCAAATTAAAATACTAAAAATCCTAATTGATATGAATTTTCTAAAACAGGAGAGCAGGTGTTGGCCGAAGAGCACTTTTCGGCCTACCGTTGGCCGAAGAGGGACTCTTTGGCCAACGGTTGGCCGAAAAGTCCCTCTTCGGCCAGCAGGAGGCCGACGGGGTGATACTTTTGATTTTCCTGCATTAGGGTGTATAGTTTGCGAATTTGCTATAAAAACCATCATAGTTTCAAAAAAATCGCCGTCCACTACGTCCGTCACCCCTCCCCCAACTACTCAAGGGTTCTGTTTTTTACGTGGCTGACTTTCTCCCTCCACAACTCTTTAATGTATGTGTTATAAACAAAAGGGGAACACTTAAAATCGGTCGGCCGGCGGAACGCTTGGCCGGTCACTCTTGAGTGTTGCGCATGATGAGTGGGTCCTAAGCGCCGCTCAACTCATCCTATTTTTTCACTGCGCAAAACCTTATCTCTTCACAAACCACACATCCGTGAGCAATCTATAGGCCACCCATCCAAAAGCTTGCTCCATGTGAGAGAGAAGAGAGCACACACGTCGATGCTCGGATCGTCATGGCCATCAGTGTCAAAACCAGCTGATCTCGAGTAGGGGGTCCCGAACTGTGGATCTTGGATCGATGGGTAACAGGAAACACATAGACACAATTTACCCAGGTTCGGGCCCTCTCGAGGAGGTAAAACACTACGTCCTGCTTGGCTGTATTGATGTATGTGTATGACAATTACAGAGTTGATCTACCAGGAGAGCAGATGAACTAAACCGTAAGTAGGTATGGTAGTAATAGTTCTCCCCCCACGGGTTAAACCCTCTGGTTTATATAGATACCAGGGGTACCTAGGGTTACACATGGTCGGTCATCATCAGAGGATAAACATGCCGATTTCGCTAACAAGACATGGATGATACGCCAAGTCTTCGAAGATCTCCTTCCATAGTACGGGGTCACCTACAATTCGGCCCTCCTTTGATGAATCAAGAGGGGCCCACCAGTCCGGCCCATGAGAGATAGGCCGGCAGCCCGAGGACCCCTTAGTCCAGGACACCCTTAGTAGCCCCCAAACTTGCCTCCAACGCTGAGGTTGAAATCTCCTTCCGCTCCATGCTTCTTAAAGTCTTCGGCTTGAGGGGCGAGTTCCTTCCTTCACCTATATTCGGCTGATGACTGCTTGGCCACCTCCAACACTTCGGTCAGCGAGGCATTGCGGAGCTCGTCGTATCGTTTCCTTCATCTAGTCTTAATGACACCACTCGATTTTCATGCGTCAGAGGAAAGCAAACGGTCTGACAGTCTTTTACACAAATGCCCCTTATGAGCCAAGGGAAGACGCCTATTTAACAGGCTAAGGGCGTGAAAGTTGTTGCACCCTGCTCCCAAATCACCAGAAAGCCAGATTCAGCAAGCGTTGAACAATGGTGAGCGCCCCATGCTCCTCTTCGCGCCCTCACGGCCCCCTTGAAGGTGACTGGACGAGCTGCTTCATTCCCCGAATGGGATTGAGCAGCCTTGAGGCGTAGGGGTATCTACCTGCATCAGATCTCACATCCACCCGCCCCGAATTGACTTCTGCGAACGGCGAGGCCTTCGCGGAAAACTTCCCCGCCCCATGGGGGGAGAGAGGGTATGCTTTCGCCCTTTCACTTATGAGGTTTAGGCTTCCCCCATCCATCTATTAGAATTCTATGGGATCCAACTCCACCATCTCGCCCCGGGGACCATTCTGCATATCCCGGGCTACGTTGCCCTCTGTGAGATGTTCCTGGGTTGTGAGGCCCACTTCGAGTTATGGAGGAAGTACTTCTGTCTTGTCCCTTTGTACCCGAGAAGGGGCAATTTACGAAGTCGGTAGAGCCAAAGTGTGGTGCATAGCCGGGACGGGGTATCCGGTAGGAACTCCCAAGAAGGATGCCGAGGAGGTGGACCTTGGAGTGGTTCTATATTGAGGACGCCCCCTGCTCGATCCAACTAGGAGGGGGAGGCCTGAATTCTCTCTTGCCCCTCCAAAGAAACGGTTCAATTGGTGACCGAAGAGCCCTTCCCAAAAGGAAAGTGGCGAAGTGTCGATTTGGAACCCTAGCTTCCGACTCGAGGTGATTGAGATTGGGGGAGGGGACGACACCGCGTCTTCCTTCTTCTTATAGGGGCGGCGAAGGCCAGCCCTAGTCGGTGTCGTCTTGGTTGGCCCAGGCCTCCAATTTGGCCTCGGGCACGGGGTTCCGTTAAGAAGATGAGCGCAGACGTGGCACGACCCAACCCGCATCGCCCTCCTCGTCTACCATTTTCCGACCAAGCCTGTTGTTTTTCTTTTCAATTGTTTGGACTGTTTTCCACATTTGTCACACGCTTCCAACCAAGTCTATTATTTAAACAAGGAAACGAAATCATCACTCGTCACCAGTAGTTATAGAGGTGCTTGATTCTCAAAAATATATTTAAAGGTGTGTTCCTTCAAAAAACTAACACAACGCTTATACATACACTCACTCATATAAGCACCTTCGGGAGACTGGGCCGGCACATCATCTTGAGATTAACGGAGTCACCACAGACTCCTTTGTAGTCAACGGGAATGCCTCCGAACACTAAACGCACATCACTGGAAGGCCGAAAATAAATTCAGGAAAATATGAACACCAATGTCAAGACTAGAAGTTGAACTCTGGTGGGTTGGGAGTACCATTGTGCTCCTAACATTCAACCACAGGTTGGTTCGCGATGTTTTAATGATTTTTTTATGGATAATTAGATTTATGCCCCTAGTTGTGTCCCACTCGTCTGTTTTACCCCTAATTCCCAAAAGTCACCCAAGTCAATTTGCTCCTCTTATGCTTTTGCCCTTTGACCTGACCGTCAGTTTGAAAACTTCATAACTAATTCATACTAAATCAGAAAAATGCAAATAAGATACAAAAATGTTCGGAAAAAGATCACCTATATGTGAGTGTCATTTGCATTCATGAAAAAAGTGTTGGAAAGTGCCCGTCCGAGTTTTAGCTCTTATGCTACCACCATGAATAGTAAAATCTAAAAAAGTTCAAAAAATTCAAAAAAATTTGGTGGCAAAGAATGGCAAATGTTTTAAGTGCCTGCCAAGTTTCATCAGGGAATAACATTTGTGGGTGTCGTGGCAAAAAAACAATCAGCACTCCAAAATAGATTATTTTTTTGCCACGACTTCCACCAATATTGTTCCCTGATGAAACTTGGCAAGCACTTAGAACATTTGTCGTTCTTTGCCACCATTTATTTTTTTATTTTTTTAGAGTTTACTATTCATGGTGGTATCAAAAGAGCTAAAACTCGGATCTGCACTTTCCAACACTTTTTTCATGAATGCAAATGACACTGACATATAGGTGATGTTTTTCCGAACATTTTGGTATCTTATTTGCATTTTTCTGATTTAGTATGAATTAGTTAAGAAGGTGAACGCAGGCGTGGCCCGTCCCAACCCGCGTCGCCCACCTCCTCTACGATTTTCTGACCAAGCCTATTGATTTTCTTCTTCTTTTTCTTTGAGCTAACCAAGCCTATTGAATTTCTATTTTTTTGGATATAAAGGTATTGATGCCAGTACGTCCAGGGAGAAGTCCGGCGTTGCTAGCCACTCCGCCTGCTTCTCGTCCGTGTCTAGTGGTAGGGGGTGTCCTTATTGAGGGCTTGTTTGGTTAATCTCTCCTATAAGGGGGTTGGGGAGGACTGAAGGGGATTGAGGTGGATTTTGACTTGTAGGGGGTTTAATCACTCTCAATCCCTTTCAAACTCCTTCAAATCTCAAGGAACCGAACAAGGACGCACGCAATAGCAACCGGTTTTATTAGGGTTTTTCTTATTTATTTTTTCTGTTTTTTCTCCGCTTTTTAATTCTTTTTGCGTTTGTTTCTATGAATTTATTTTCTATTTGGTTTATTTTCATTTTTTGGTTTCTTTTGTTTCTTTCGGTTCCATTCTACATTTTTTGTATATGTAAACAACAGTTTTGTAATACACATTTAACATTTTTAAATATAAATTTAACATTTCTTTAACATATGGCCAATATTTTTTCTATACATATTTCTAAATTTTTTGAATGTTTGATTAACATTTTTTGAATACTTGATCAACATTTTTATATACATTTTTTAAATGCTGGAATAACAATTTCCAAATGAAAAGTTTAACTTTTGTTAATACATTGTCAACATTTTTTCTATACATATTTAACATTTTCTAAATGCTTGACTATTAAATTTTTTTAGCACTTGTTTGGTATTTCTTCAAATGCATGATTAAAATTTTTATATACATGATAAAAAAATCATCATTTTTAATACATTGTCAACATTTTTTATACACATTTAACATTTCCCAAAATTTTGATTCACATTCTGCAAATAATTGTTCAACATTTTTTTTCAAATGCTTGATCAACATTTTTATATACATGATAAAAAAAATCATCATTCTTTCAATGCATAATCAACAAATTTTCTATACATGTTCAACATTTTTCAAATGTTTTTGTAGAGTGCTTTTGTAATATATTTTGAATATTTCAAATTATAAACAGAAGTACAAAAATGAAGCAAAAAATGAAAACAAAGAACATAAAAAAAATAGACAAAGAGGTCATGGCCTCCCGCGCGTGTGGGCCGGCTCATCTTGCTCGCTCCTTCAGCGAGTCAGAAGCTGGACTCGCTGAAGCCGAGATATAGGGGTGCCCCCTGTTCTACCCTATTTCATCAAGCCTTTCCAGATCAATCGAGTTTCACTTTTGTCAAGCCTTTCTAGATCGATCAATCACTAGCACATGGGCCAGGCCCTAGCGTTTGATCTTTTTATTTTCTTCTCAAGCACATGGGTCGTCCACCGCGTCCGCCACCCCTCCCCCAACTACTCAAAGGTTCTGTTTTTTTACGTGGTCGACTTTCTCCATCCACAACTCTTTAGTGTATGTGTTATAAAAAAGGGGAACACTTAAAATCGGTCGGCCGACGGAACGCTCGGCCGGTCGCTCTTGAGTGTTGCGCATGACGAGTCGGTCCTAAGCGCCGCTCAGCTCATCCTCTTTTTTACTGCGCAAGACCTTATCTCTTCACAAACCACACATCTGTGAGCAATCTATAGGCCACCCATCCAAAACGGCTTGCTCCATGTGAGAGAGAAGATAACACGCACGTCGATGCTCGGATCCTCATGGACATCAGTGTCAAAACCAGCTAATCTCGAGTAGGGGGTCCCGAACTGTGGATCTTGGATCGATGGGTAACAGGAAACACATAGACACAATTTACCCAGGTTTGGGCCCTCTCGAGGAGGTAAAACCCTACGTCCTGCTTTGTTGTATTGATGTATGTGTATGAAAATTACAGAGTTGATCTACCACGAGATCGGATGAACTAAACTGTAGGTGGGTATGGTAGTAATAGTTCTTCCCGCACAGGTTAAATCCTCTGGTTTATATAGACACCAGGGGTACCTAGGGTTACACATGGTCGATCATCATTGGAGGATAAACATGCCGATTTCGCTAACAAGACTCTGATGATACGCCAAGTCTTCGGAGATCTCCTTCCATAGTCCGGGGCCGCCTACAATCCGGCCCTCCTTTGATGAATCAAGAGGGGCCCACCAGTCCGGCCCATGAGAGATAGGCCGGTAGCCCGAGGACCCCTTAGTCCAGGACACCCTCAGCAGCCCCCGAACTTGCCTCCAACGTCGAGGTTGAAATCTCCTTCAGCTCCATGCTTCTTAAAGTCTTCGGCTTGAGGGGCGAGTTCCTTCCTTCATCTATATTCGGCTGATGATTGCTCGCCCACCTCCAACACTTCGGTCAGCGAGACATTGCGGAGCTCATCGTATTGTTTCCTTCATCTAGTCTTAATGACACCGCTCGATTTTCGTGCGTAGGAGGAAAGCAAACGGTCCGACCGTCTTTTACAGAAATGCCCCTTATGAGCCAAGGGAAGACGCCTATTTAACAGGCTAAGGGCGTGAAAGTTGTTGCACCCCGCTCCCAAACCACTAAAAAGCCAGATTCAACAAGTGTTGAACAATGGTGAGCGCCCCAGGCTCCTCTTCGCGCCCTCACGCCCCCCTTGAAGGTGACTGGGCGAGTTGTTTCATTTCCCGAATGGGATTGAGCAGCCTTGAGGCGCAGGGGTATCTACCTGCATCAGATCTCACATCCACCCGCCCCGGATTGACTTCTGTGAATGGGAGGCCTTCGCGGAAAACTTCCCCGCACCACGGGAGGGGGGGGGGGGAAGAGAGGGTATGCTTTGCGCCCTTTCTCTTACGAGGTTTAGGCTTCCCCCATCCATCCCTTCCCGAGGGGTTTATTAGAATTCTATGGGATCCAACTCCACCATGTCACCCCGGGGGCCATTCTGCATATCCCGGGCTACGTTGCCCTCTGTGAGATGTTCCTGGGTTGTGAGGCTCACTTCAAGTTATGGAGGAAGTACTTCTGTCTTGTCCCTCGTACCCGAGAAGGGGCAATTTACAACACTTTTGATTTTTACAGGAGTAGTAGATAGATAGACCGTAGATTTTTGAGGTGTGTTTTAGTGAACTTGCTACTTGCTTGTTGGATGGGTCCCACAAAGAAGAGGAAATACGAACCAATATGTGGTTGGATGGTTAGGAGGACAGTGATATCCCAATCCCACCAGAGTTTAAGTCTTAAACTTGACATTGGTGCTCGCATTATTGCTGGATTTATTTCAGGCTTCCCGCTTTGTTCATTCAGTGTGGATCCCGTCGACTGCAAGGCGCCTTTGGTGACTTGGTAAAATCTCAGGATGCTATGCCGGCTCAATCTCTGGGAGGTACTCACAGGGGTAGCGTGTGCGCGCGTGCGTCATAGGGGTAGTGTATGCTCGTGTATGTGAGTGATTTCGATTGTACCGCGTTGAAAAAAAGGAAATTGTTTTTTAGGGGTAGAAGAGGAATTTGTTTTTGAGACAATTGGTGCGGGGCATGGGCGTGGGAGGGATGCAGCGCGGGCTGGGCCGAAATTCCCCCGAAACTTTCGGCTTCTCTCTACTCGTTTCTCCCTCCCGTCGCCCGGTGGGGAAAATCTTTCCCTCCCCTCTCCGCCGCCCGCCCGCTCCCGCTTCCGCTTCCGCTTCGCTCCGCCGTCTCCAATCAATCCCGCCTCCGCGGCCTACCCAAAAGAAACCCTCCTCCGCGTCCCCCGTCTCCCGCCTCCGCCGCCGCGTCCGGGACGGTGCGAAAGTGAGGCCGGGCCAGGCGTGGCCTGGGAGGGGTTTCGGATGCTGGCGGCAGTCTAATGGCGCAGGCTGCCGTCGAGTCCGCGGCGAGCGGCGGCGCGTTCATCGGGAGGCCGGCCGAGGCCCCGAGGATGAAGCGGAAGACCCCCTCCGAGCTGCGAGTAATGCCCCAATCCTCCCCACCCCCCCCCCCCCCCCCCCCCCCCCCCCCCCCCCGCCCTTTTTTTTACATAATACCTCCAATCCATGCTTAGTTCCTTGTCGCTACAATCCAGAGATGCAGCGCTGCAGTTATTTTGAAAGAAAGGGGTTTATTACCCATATCCAACCGTTTACGCCGCTTAGGTTTCAGCCAGAGAGTAGCTGCACTGCACCAGAATTTAGCCAAGCGTTTGATGCAGTGAAGCATTGTAATCTACTAATTGGTATACATACATATGTATAGTTAAGTGCGCTGCAAATTAACCGCACTGTCAGTTTTCCACTTATGAATCCGTTATGAAGAACCATAGGCTCCGTATTTCATCGATTTTAGGAGAGTGATTTGATCTTATGAAGGGGAAATATGAGGCCTGAGCCCTGCTAGAGCTTCGTCTCCACTTCACACTGCCACATTACACACTAAAAATGTAGCAAATCCTGCTGCAAGCATTATATTCTACAAGGTCGCAGATGAACACTGAAACTTGTTCCATTGATTGATTCCTGCAGGAAGAGCAGTTGAAGCGACGCATGTCTGAAAAGGTTGCCAATGATCAGTCACTCCCTTCCGCGGCGTTTGATAGGTATAAAGTGTTTGCTTTGTTGGGAAATTTGATGCCTGATTAATCTTGTGGGTATAGGCCAAGCAATGCGCCTCGGAACCCAGAGCAGCAGAAAATATCCAAATACATCAGCACTCGTGTCACAGAGGTGTTCCCAGTTAAAAAATCCAGAAACGCCGGGAAGGAAAATTGTAAGGTTAGACGTTGTTCATTTTGCCAGCCATAATGCTGCTCCTTGCTCTGCAAGTATTTGACAGCATCGTGTTGCACTTGTTTTGTTATATAAGCAACTTGTTATAATGTCTTGAAAGCAGGATGCTTTACTGAACAATGAGAAGGCTCCCAAGTCTGCTGATGCTGTAACGGCTTCACAGTCTGCAGAATCTCCGTTTTCACGGTAATTATTTTATCAGAGACAGTTGATCTTGTTTCATGCCATGTCCATGCTCTTATTTGGATTGTTTTTCCCCCCAAAATTCAGCAGCAATGGCGACTCTGCCCAGTTGGACTCTTCTGTTCCATCGCTCGCGGAAGCAGCAAAACCAGGTTTTAGGAAAGCTGAAAAATGCAGCAAGAATGCTTTGCGGAGTGTATCAGAGCTTCACATTGGCGATGAGAAGCAGGCTGGCTCTAGCAAATTTGACATGGTTAGGAGCATCCACCTAGTGCACTACAGTATATGTATTTATTAACTCATCCTCTAATATTTCTAGTGCTCTGTGTAGGACAAAGTGATGAAAGGGTTCGGAGCTCGTGGTGCTTCTGGAGCTTCCAGTGGCACTAACATACAGGCTGGTGATGTTCCTTTGAAGTCTTCAGAGGTGTGCCCTTCCAAGATCACAATACCAGGAAAAAGAGCTCCTTTGGATCTCACCTTGAAGACAACCCTGCAGTTTGTTTCATCATCTTCTGTGAAGTGGTGCGTATGCATTAGCTTCTTTCTTGTTTTCATTTAGAAAATGCACCGTTCCCAGAGAAAGTTCATGAGTATCTTGATTGACCCGGTGACATGTCTTAGATTGACACTCTGAAAATTAGATATGTAATGGTATGTGTCTCTTGGTTATTTAGTCTCATTGTATGGTTACTACACCTGTAAGTTTTAGCCAGAAATTTGAATGAAGTATTGGTGTCTGTATGATCCAGTGCTCCAAGTGATATCATGTCTAGTACAGCATGCGGTTGCTAGGGAAATTAATTGAAACGTACTTGCAAATTGAACCCTGTCGTTTTCGTTTAGTTTTGTTTAGATTTCTGCCTCAAAGGTCCAAAGTATAATAACTCTTGCCTGCAACAGGTGTCACAATTTGAGTACAAGTTGTAGGGGCACTGTTGCTGGAGGTAGGTCTCAAAGTTCAGGACGCACGAGGCAAGAGAGCAACAAGGAATTCTTGTTCTCGAAGGCACTGCAGTCATGGGTATACCCACAATCCATGTTACCTGCTCCCATTGTATCTGCTATGCTCTCATCAACTGCACGAGGAGGTAATTACTAGACCTGATCTATTGTGTGCTTTTCAAGATAAAATATCCCCGTACTTTTGTGGATGTATCTCTTTACCTTTTCTCCTTGTGGCATGTAGAAAAAGATTTCATTCACAAAAGGTATCAGGATTGGGAAGATTCTTTTCAGAATCTTTACTACATGTTCCGGAAGAATCTGCTGAATATCTTCTATGGTATCTTCTTGCTCCTCAGACCTCAATCCTTCATAATAATTTGATAAGTCATATATATGGAAAATTTAACTGTTTTTGTACATAATGAATTCTGAACATGTTAAGATTCCACATTTGTCTCAAGATCACCTTCACTTGCAGTTATATTTCATTTTCCTTGCAAGTATTGAATCTTTAGGTTCTACTAGACTGTTACTCTATGGCTCACCCTCATTCATCTTACTGAACATTACTTTTGCTATTGTAGTTTGTACGGCACAATTTGTTGCTCTATTTATCAGCGGAAACTGTTTGGAGAAGCAGTCCTGTAATGCCTACCTATCACAATCTACACGTGGCATGAGGTCACTACTACGAAAACAGGTCAGTCCTTCATTTTGTTTTTCCGACCTCACCATCGTTTCACATTTCTTTTTAAAATCCCTATTACAGTGCCATATTTCTGTTACAGACCTACCATTATGTACATTACTGCTTCCAACTTCTAAATGTTTCTTCACTCAAGTAGATCGACTTATTGGTTGGCAAGTCTATTCTAGATTTCTTCATTTCCACTTTCATTTTTTTTGGGGACTTGTGACATATGAGTTTCAACATGATACTAGTTCCACATGTGAATAAAGATTTAAGACTTTTGTGATTAAACCCAATGCTTCTTCTGTTTGCCCATTTTACTGAAAGAAACATCTTTTTGGTTGTTGAAGTCAATTTTCTACACTTATTTGGTATTTCTCTGTTAACTAATATAAGACGTTTTAGGTCACTACTTTAGTGATCTAAAATGTCTTATATTAGTTTAGAAGGGAGTACCATAATAGGAATAAAATATTAACTTGGTATGTTGGTCTCTAGGGCATCGAATTGCTCCAGGCCAATCTAGGACGTGTTGATTTCAAGCTTTGTACTGGGTTAAAACATCATTGTCACTTATGATCATAATTGTGTGACCATATGACTGCATTGTTGCAGGGTGTTTCCTTTTCTATGCCCCTTTGCAAGGCCGAAATGGAGCAGGCTACCGAAGACGACCTGATCGAATTCTCAAAAATCCGAACACTCAACCTGGGCCAGGTTCTATTTGATTCTTCAACTTGCCTTTATTTGCTCTGGTAAGGCTGCAGCTAGTAACTGACGGTGATTGTTTTCTATTGAATGGGCAGACACTTCATATAGATGCTTTATCCGAGGTGGACAACACCACGCAGTCACTCCTTTCATTTACTGGCAATAAGAGCGTTCATGGCTTATATGATGTCTTGTTGAACTACAAGTAGGGCGCTTAATCTGTAATAATCACTCTGTTCCTTTTAACCCCCTGGTTTTTCATGTTGTGTAATCTAATCTTGTGATTTCTTTTTCCAGGTCCTTTCTGAATTCATTATCTGCCACAGACGTCCCAGTGCTATATTCACCGGTGCCATTTCAAAATGGTTCCCTCCATATTCCGAAGGTAGTTTCATTTCCATCGACTTTGTTTTTCTTCCTGCATGCTTCCTTAGGCAGCAAGCAAAATGTTTTTGCCTACCCACATTTACGTCCAGTTATTAACCATGTGGTTCTACAACTATCATTAGTGTCAAGTATTTTGTTTGCTGGATTCGCTGTTAATAAGTCGCAGAACACTCGGTCTAGAAGCACCTTATCCATCCACTCAAATTTGGACCAGCCACACTATATGTTTTATAACGCTTTGTTTGTGCAAAAACTTGGAAAATCTCATACCCTCCCTGAATACATTGTCTTGCAGGTAATATGCAGGGAGATGAGGAAAGCCGACAGCGGCCTGGCCTCGTCTAGCGTTTTGGATGATGCAGGAGAACCTGGATCAGCAGCGTCTGATCCTCCTCTTGCGGCGGGCAGCGTGTGCTACAGCATGGAGATAAAGGACGCGGCTCTCCCGCCGTGGGTCGTCTCGGGCGTCTGCGCCGCGATGACCTCAGACACGGACCGCTTTGATCTGACGTAAGCACCGCGATTCCTCCTCGCCGTCATCCATCGCCTGTCGAAACCCCTTTTTTGCATGTGCTGAAAATAGCGTCCCCCGTGCTTCTTTTGTTTGTTGCAGGATCGCGACGGAGCCCTCCTCCTTGGGCCTGAACGCCGCCTTGGCATCCCTAGGCGGCGGCGCCCAGTCGAAGACGACACCACCGGAAGGCGGCTGTGAGGCCTTGGTTGTCCCTGGCGCCGTCCTGGTCCCCTTGCTGCGCTCGGCGGCGCTCCGGGGACTAAGGTACGAACGCGGCGAGTACCTCGCGCGCACGACCGCGTGAGCTCCCCCCGGCCGGCGCCTCGGGGCTCAGAGAGGGCGGTGCGTGTGCTTGTGTGGACCCGCCATTTTTTGTTGTTCCGGTGTGGGCAGAAGTAGAAGGCCTCCACGCCATGATGTTGATCTAGAGTAGAAGTAGAAGCCTGATCGATGAAAGAGAGAGGCTTGTAGGAGGAGGTATATCCAGTTCCAGCTGCTCAGCTTTTGCGCTCCGGGTAGGGTAGTGGTAATGGAGGACTGTAACTTTTGGGCCTGTGTTATTTACCCTTTACTGACTGGTAATTAATCTGCTAATTGATGGGAAAAGGAAGTTTCTACATTTGCTCCGTCTGTCTGTTTTTTTTTTTTTTCTCTATTTTCTTTTTTCCTTGGCTTCCTTTCTTGTTTTGGCGGGAGAGCAGTGCACTGGCGCTCGCTTTTGACCAGAGCAGAGCCGCTTCTTTTTTCCTTGTGAGGGTTTCTTTTGGTTGGTTGGTCAGGTACGTGCTCAGGTTTGTCGTGTCGCGCTGTTTGGTTTGCTTGATCCTCCTTAATTAATTTATAGTACTGTAGTAAGTAGTCTACCGGTTTAATTCCTTTGACGGTACGAAACATGATAAAAAAACGAAACCCAGCTCTGGAGTTGCACTGCCAATATAGTTAGCAGCCTGATGAGGCCCCTTGTTGACAAGACAAGCATCTAGTACTTGATGAGCAGAAACACTTTGTTTAAATTCCATCACACATGGGCTTATGGTGTCCAGGATCACCACAACTGCATCAGTAGCAGGCTGGCCCCCATGATGAGTAGAGCATGAAGAGGCAGTATATGTTGTTTCTTTGGTTCTTCTCTTTCTGCTACAGTTGATTTTGTTGCTTCCCCTGTCCCTGTGTTGGTCTAGGTCTAGGTTTTACTGTTGTTGATCAGGTGCTTGCAATTGACCTCCTGAATCCCCTTGCCGGGGGGACATGGGATAGCCTCCAGCAAACCGACGAACAGGCTATGCAAAGCAGAGGCAGGAGAGGGCAATCAGCCTGCCAGTAATTGTCGGCGTGATCCTCCTTAATTACCACACCAGTTTACTTTACTTACTTTGACGGTGGGTGTTTGGTTAGTTTAGCCCTCACACACACTCTGGCCTGTCGTTTTGCACCATTTGGTTCTTTGGCGGGAAGAGAGCCATTGGGACGACGCGCTGCTTGTTTCTTCCGGTTTTGAATTTTGGCGGGAACCGAGCAGAGATAAAGCAAGCACACCACGGACGTACGTACGTATCTCTCATCTCCTCTGTCTCTCTGCTGTGCAGTGCTTTTCTGCTTTCCTTGATCCGAGACGATCCCTTTTCAGGTTCCTTTCCGGCGAATCTCCTCTCTCTCCCATCCCCCAACACAACAGAGGAGACATGGGGAGGGATAGGATCAAGCCCAAGACCTCTCTCGTCTCGTGTTCCTCCTCGTCTCGCAAAGCAAAGCTGCCACCCAACAACCATCCTTCCCATTCCCCTTCGTCTCTGACCGGACCGGAGCGGACCTGCCACCCCGCCTGCAGCACACCACCCACCCTTCTCTTGGCCTCGCCGCCTTTGTCTTCTTCTTATACCCACCCCTCCTCCCCTCCCTTGCACCACCGGCCTCTTCGCTTTCTTGCAACGCAATCCCCCCTCCGCTCCTGCTCGCCTCCATCCACCATTCTCCTCCCCTTCGCGACCTGCTCTGCCTGCCCACGCGATGAGCGCCACGGCCATCCACGCCTCCGCCGTCCTGCGCCGCCGCGCCATCGCCGACGACCTCGGCCTCGACGCCGACGACGCATACTGGGCCGCCGCGCCCCGCCTCTACGACTTCTCCAAGCACCACCTCTTCAAGCACGAGGACGACCACCACGACGACCTCAACCTCAAGCCGGAGCACGAGGCCCACGACATCAACCCCAAGCCGGAGCACGACGGCCACGGCATCAACCTCAAGCCGGAGCACGAGCGCGACCTCCCCAAGCCGGAGCAGGAGCAGGAGCAGGAGCAGGAGCGCGACCCGGCGCCGCGCCCGGACCCGCTACCGCCAGCGCCGTCCCCGCGAGCGCCTTCGCCTGCGCCGCTGCCGAGGAAGCCCAGCGCCCACCTCTGCCTGCTCGCGCTCCAGGGCACCGGCCTCGGCTGGGGCGTGCGGAAGCGGGTCCACTACGTCTCCCGCCACCGCGCCCCGCGCCACGACGATCGCCGCGCACGCCCTCCGCCCGCGCCGCCCGCCGTCGTCGCCGAGACCGCGCACGATCGCCGTCCCGCGCCCGCCGCCGGCGTCCACCAGAGCGCGAACGCGGACGAGGGGAGCTCCAGCAACGTCAAGACCAAGGACCTGCTCGGGCTGCTCGGGGAGACGCGGGCGGACGAGGAGGAGGGAGGAGAGAGCGGCCGCCAGGAGGAGGAGGAGCGCGAGGCGCCGGCCGTGGCGGAGGAGAAGACGACGAGGAAGCGGAGGAGGAGGAAGCCCGGCCGCGTCCACAGCTTCAGCCTCCCCAAGAGGAGGGTCCGAAAGCCCGCTCCCGCTCCAAAGGTCGAGGTTTTCGAGGACGCCGACGCCGACGCGGGGCCGGAAGCAGAGAGCGAGCGCAAGGTGGTGGCCAGGGCGGACAGGGCCAAGAGGAAGAGGAACGACGTTCGTCGCCGTGGCCGTGGCGTCGCCAAGCGCGCCAAGAAGGCGACCCCGCCGGTGCCAGAGGAGGAGCGCAAGGTGGTCAAGAAGGAGAAGAAGACGAACCTGCCGGAGGAGAAGGAGGGCGGCGGCCGGGACGAGCGCACCGCGGTCAAGACGGAGAGGAAGAGGGGCCTGCCGGAGGAGGAGCGCACCGCGGTCAAGGCGGAGAAGAAGAGAGGCCTGCCGGAGGAGGAGCGCACGGCGGTGGTGCTGGTGGCCGTCAAGAGGGAGAGGAAGAGCAAGGCTCCTCTCTGCGGCCGCGCCGTCACCGTCACGGAGGAGCCGGAGACGAAGCCCCCACGCGCAGTCAAGGCCGAGGAGGCCACCGCCGCCGCCTTGGCCGTGCCGCGCGGCATGGTCGACCGGTGGACGGCCACGCGCTACGCGGCCGCCGAGGCGTCCCTGCTCGGCGTCCTGCGCCGCTTCGGCGCGCGCGCCGGCAAGACCGTCCCCCGCGGCGAGCTGCGGCAGGCGGCGCGTAAGCACGTCGGCGACACGGGCCTCCTCGACCACCTCCTCAAGCACACCGCCGACAAGGTGCCGCGCGGCAGCGCCGAGCGCATCCGCCGCCGCCACACCGCCGACGGCGCCATGGAGTACTGGCTCGAGCCGGCCGAGCTCGCCGCCCTGCGCCGGGAGGTCGGCGTCGACCCGTACTGGGTGCCGCCGCCAGGGTGGAAGCGCGGGGACCCCGTGTCCGCCGACGGCTACGCGCTCAAGGCAAAGATGCAGGTGGAGGAGCTCACCAAGGAGCTCGCCGGAGTAAAAAGGTCTCCTTTTTCCTGTTCTCCTGCCATCTTCTCTTGCAATTTCTTCTTCATCTTCTTGGATTGGTCTAACTGTAGAATGCAGTGCAATGCTGATACGATCTTCCATTGATTCTTCCATGTGAGGAAGAAATGTTTGTGCTAAAGTTGATCATTTGTGCAGAATTGCTACTATACTGTTAAGATTCTTGCCTAGAGTAGGTAGCAAATTAACTAGCAATGCCAGTGTTGTGTTAACACTGAATTTTGTTACAATTTGTGTATGAAGGCACTTGTGCTGCATAGAGCAATGCTAATTTGTGCTGCAGTTGATTACTTGTGCTGAATTGTCAACATTTTTGCATTGCTCTATTCAGTTTTGTGTTGGCACTGAATTCTGTTGCTCTGAATTTGTGTATGAAGGCACATGCAGCAGCTGGTGAAGGCACATCAAGGCACAATGAACAATGAAAAGAAACCCGAGGCAGTCAAAGCCTGCATTTCTCATGAGCCTTATCAGGTGACCACACTTATCTGTCCTGAGACATGCATCTCTTTGCTTTGCACCTCTCTGTTTGCATCATGTATATTTGCTGTCAAAATTACATCTCCCTGTTCTGCATCATGTACATTTGTTGTAATAAAAAATATGGGAGAATGGGGTATGCATGCATAGCCCATCCTTTCAGTTTATGATGCACACTCTTTGCCTTGAGCTCCATCTTCTGTGAAAACTTTGGTGTTGTTGGAGTTTCAGTTAAAGAAAGAACTTTGACATTTGAGTTTGCTTGGATTGGAAGTGGAAAGTCTTTGGTTTTGGTTTTGTGATAGACTTGTTTTTGGAGTTTCAATCACAGAAAGAAAGAAATTTTGACATTTGAGTTGCTTCCATGAGGCAAGTCTTGGTTTTGGTTGCCTCATGGTACTACACTGCAGTACTGCATCAGAAATTTGTGAGATGCAGGAGCAGGTTTGCCTTTCCAAAGCATGGTACACTTGTACTAGCTCTCAATTTGTCTCCTCTGGGAAGGCATTGCAGAGACACCTGCAGTACACACCACTCTTTCTTAGCTTTGCTTCTCACATTTTTTACACCGAGGTTTAGGCAAAGCTCCTTTTTATTTCCATTGATGATCTGCAGATATACTGCAAAGTACACTTGACAGTACACTTGACATAGGTAGTTTTAATCATCAGAATGCATCTCTCTTTCCACTAGTGCTGTAAGAATTGCAAAGTTTACTTTCTTTTTGTTTGTTCCATGGAGTATTTCCTTAGCTGATCTTGAACTCATGATGATCTTATTTGCAGGACAAGTATGAGTGTGTGATGAAGGCCAATGGCAATCTGGAAAAGCAAGTCCTGTCCTTGGAGGTACACTTCACTAACTGCTGCAACTCCTCAGCTTAAAATTCATCATACTTATCTAGTTAGCTATCTTGCAAGAAATGCCTGCCAAGTTAAACCTGAATAATGAGATTCTACTTTCCTGGTTGAATTGTTGTCTCCACATTGTTGATCATGCTGAAGCCATTGCTGTGTATCTGTTTTCAGGAGAAGTACACCAGCGCGACACGGGCGAATGGCAAGCTGGAGGAGGAGGTTCTGTTCCTCAAGGTACATCTGAATTCTAACCAATCTTGCACAGTGCTACTATGCATCTGCATTTCATGATGAGTTAATCATGTGCCTGAATGTGTTGTGTAGGAGAAGTATGAGGCTGTGCTTGAGAAGAACACCAGGCTGGAGCAGCAGGTGGCTGCTCTGTCCACTTCTTTCCTGTCTCTCAAGGTACACACACTTGACTTGATTGCCAGTACCTTACTGAAGTTGCAAGATGAGTAATGAACAATGTTTCTGGTTTCTTGTTATGATAGCATTTGCTCCAAGATTCTGTGCCTGATGATTACAAATTAGCATCAGATTTGGGAATGATTTGGTAATTTTAATTTACTGTGTGTGTGAACAGGAGGGCATGCAGTTTCTGAATGATGGGGAGCAGCAGCAGCTGCGGATCACGGGACCAGAGCCGCGTCTTCTTCTGTGCGCCAAGGAGTGCCGCCAAGCTGACAGGCAGGAGAGCAATGGCGCAGGCGACCAGCTCGCCGACGTCGACGGCGACGGCGGGAAGTGCAGGGAGTGGCCGGACGAGGCGCAACCCTCGTCGCCGCGGACCCCGACGGCGGCGAGAGACGACGACGAGTGCGCGATGGACGGCAGTCTCGAGCTCCCGCCCACGCCGCCGTCGGCCTCCTCCACCAACGCCGCCTCCTCCGCCAAGCTCCTGCTCCTCCCCGCCCCAGGCTCGCCGGTCCAGCCACCGGCCACCAGCAGCAGCCCCAGGGTTGACGTCTGCCTCCAGGAGCCAGCGCAGCCCCACTCCGGCGGCCTGGACCTGCAGCTCCGGCACACGGCGCAGGACGCGTCGTCGCTGCCGTTCCCGTGCGGAGCCGCCGTCGGCCTGCCGGAAAGCGGGAAGACGACGACCGGCGGCAGAGTGGGCACCGAGCTGGCCCTCGCCACCCCCTCCTACTGACCGAGCTTCCAAGTTTTTTCCCCCATCGCCATTGACGAGACAGATCGTAGCAAGCCACCACCACTGCACAGGGAACAGGATAGAAGAAGGAAGAGGATGAAGAAAGACAATACTCTGCATCGCTACTGCTGCTGATCTCCAATCTCCATTGCGAACCTCAATTTTCATCTTGTTTGTAGCAGTATGTTCGTCGTCGTCATGGATCAGACTTTGATTTTGAGACCCCATCTTTCTGTGCGTTGCTGTTAAATCTGCTCGCCCACTGCAGAAATCGGAGACAGCTTAACTAGTTTTTCTGATCCTCGATTAGTCTTGTCATCAGTTGCAATGTGTTCGATACGTGTCCTCAAGATGATCATGGCAAAGTACAGAGACACATGGCTCACTGGCTCACGTTTGCATATCTCAGAGTACGCCGAGTAAACATCTCACATTTGATCTGTAAACGCCTAAAACTTCTTGCTTCATGAGATGCAATGTTTTCCACCATATTTCCCAAAACTGAAGATGAGAACAGAAACACGCGGATTTAGTAGAGAACAGAGCCGAGTCACCTCGATGACCGCCCGTCCGATCTGGATCGACGTAAGGCCCCTCCATGTACGTACGGGTGCTAAGGGTATTTCTAACCGATCCCTTATAACCGTTAGAGAAATAAAATTTCTATTTACCTAGACGATCCCTTATCCATTGTAAGGGAGTAACATTTTACTTCTCTCCCCAATCCTCTCTCTAAATTTACTCCGCCGATTGGTGGTTGAGTAAAAGCCGAGCCGCTCCCTTGCTGCACCCCCCTCCTTGGCGCCCACACTTTTGCCGGCGCGACCCCCCGCCGGCCCCGCTATCGCCTCGTTGCCTCCCCTACCAGACGTCCAGCCCTTTCGGTCCCCGTCCCCGTTACCGGAATCAGGTGAACCGTCGCCGTCGCCGCCGTCGCCATTGTTGTTGATTCGTTGGATTACTTCCCTCTCGTCGTCGCCGGCCTGTTTGGCCAGAACGACACCGACCGGCCAGTGCACCACCACCGCACCGCAAGTGTTCGCCGAATTGACTAGGTGAGTTTTTTGATCGTTTGTTTGTGAACCGAGCCGTTTGGATTGAACCAAGCCATTTGAATTGTACATGAAGAGGTTGAGGGAGATGGCTTTGGAGGACTCGTCGTCATCCGAAGAGGAAGAAGACGATGATGACTATGACACTGTTTTAGGCATGATTTTCAATGATGATGTTCGGCAGCCGAGGAGAGGATCACAGTTTGGCCGCATACACATCAACCGTGATAGATCAGAGGTCATGCGAAGATCATGAGAGACTACTTTGCCACAAAGCCAACATATCCGGAGAAGTACTTTTGCCGGCGCTTTCGGATGCACACAAGTCTTTTTCTCACCATTGCAAGAAGTCGTTGAGAGATATGATGATTGGTTCAAGCTTCAGAGAAATGCATGTGGAGAGATAAGTGCAAGCCCTATGATGAAATGCATTGCTGCTGTCCGAGTCTTGGCATATGGGCGGCTGTTTGAGTCTTGGCATATGGGTGTTCGGCCGATGCAATCGATGACTATGTCCACATTGGTGAAGACACAATCTTGGAGTCTGTTCGAAGATTCACTAAAGTAGTGATCGATGTCTTTGGCTCGAATTAATCTGCTGAATCTGCAATGTGTTTATTTTTCATCAACATATTTTACTGATAGTATGCCAACCCTCACTTAACCTGATCAATAACTACCTTATATGTGTTGCAAGGAAACATGGGAGGCACTGAGATCTACCATCGAGGTTTGCACATGCATGGTCCTTTGTCTAATAACACATTATTGCGTAATTACAGGAACCATTCTAATATTTAGATTTTTAACAATTTGGTCTTGCACATCTAGGTCATGCTGTTAGAAATTTTGACCCACTATTCGACCCATTTTTTGCATTGGGGAAATGAGATGTCCATGAATATCAGTCAAGTTAAGAAACTGAGAAAAATTGTTAGGATAAAAAAGCTAGCAACACAAAACAACAAGATCTTTGCCTGCACAATGAAGAAGACATTAGTGAACTACATGATGGTAACTCTTATACCTTGTTTTTTTATTCCTTTGTGCCATTTCAAATTTTAGAGAAGGTATTTATGCATATCTTTGTTTCCAGGCCTTTCCAAAGCAGTTCACTGATGATTACCTCTCAAACTACCTGTATGGTCAAGAGGCGAGGAAGGTGTTCATACAACACCCACGGTACAATATAGAAGTCTTCCTCAAGAGGATGAAAGATGGGCGTCCAATGATCCACAGTCACTGGCCTAAAGTTGCAAGGACCTTCAACATCACTGAAGGCTCAATATTCGCCTTCCGCTTCAGCAGTTTTCCAGATGAGATTCATCTGTCTATCTACCATCTATGATGCTATTTTCCAAAGGTTTTAGATGTTGCATGTGAAACTTGGTGCTGTTGTGTAATGGGGTAGCTAGCTATATAGCTATATGGTGTAACTGACTGCTGAAGCTATATGATGTTGTACTCTTATGTATTTCAATTATGAAATCCTGGTTTCGTATTACAAAAATGAAATATATGGTGTGCTTAATATGAAATGTAAATTTGATTACTAAATGGATTAAAAATAATAGGCCAGTTAGCCTGCTAATTGGGTTTTTCTATTGCAACGGTTACTGAGACAACATCGTGGGCGATGACTTTAGACAACCCACAGAGTTTCTAGGAAGTAAACATGTTGGATCAATGAACAATCACACATGACTTCCTCTAGACAACTATTTGCGTTAGGCCGCAAAAGTTTTCCACATAAAAAGTGTGTGTGATGGACAGCCTATGCCACACAGTTTCTTGTAGGCACCATGCGTGATGCATTCAATACGCAAACAATAAAATTATTAATATCGTCTGCAATGGCAACACTATCATAGATGATGTGATGGGGAAAATTGTCAAGTGATGTACCTACGAACGAAAACGTTTGTCTGGGATTCACTGTGTGGGATGTATAAACGAACGAAAACATTTTTCTTGGATTCACTGTGTGGGATGTATATACAAACGGAAACGATTGGGCCTGTATAATTGTGTGCGATGGCTCGCCCGATCGCACACGAGCTCTTTTTGCCCCGCGTGTGTGACCGGAGGGCCTATCACGACGGTTTCTGGGTCGTGTGTGAAGGACCCCCCTATCACACACACAGGCAAGGCGATGGTTTAAAACTCCATCGCGGAAAGGGGGTAAAAACCGTTTGTATAGCAGTCGCCTGCACTAGTGAAAGCAAGTAAAAGCAAAGTGTTGGAACAAACCAACACGAGTGTTTTGAAGCTCCTCAAGCTTAAATACAACCTCATTATAAATTGTTCAAATACCACCACATCTTGATGTAGAAGTGCTGATAACCTCCCCCAAGCTTAGGCTTTTACAAGCCCAAACAGGCGAGACCATTGCGACGGTTGGTCAGGAGCCTACTCCTGGCTCCAGTTGAAGAAGCTCATGTTCATGTAGGCAGACGTGCCTCGAAGAGACTCCGCGAGGTTGCTCATATCTGTTGGGGAACGTAGTAATTTCAAAATTTTCCTACGCACACACAAGATCATGGTGATGCAAAGCAACGAGAGGGGAGAGTGTTGTCCACGTACCCTCGTAGACCGAAAGCGGAAGCGTTAGCACAACACGGTTGATGTAGTCGTACGTCTTCACGATCCGACCGATCCAAGTACCGAACGTACGGCACCTCCGAGTTCAGCACACGTTCAGCTCGATGACGTCCCGCGAACTTCGATCCAGCAGAGCTTCATAAGAGAGTTCCGTCAGCATGATGGCGTGATGACGGTGATGTTGTTGCTACCGATGCAGGGCTTCGCCTAAGCACCGCTACGATATGACCGAGGTGGAATATGGTGGAGGGGGCACCGCACACGGCTGGGAGAGATCAACAGATCAACTTGTCTGTCTAGAGGTGCCCCCTGCCCCCGTATATGAAGGAGCAAGGGGGAGAGGCGGCCGGCCAAGGAGGGCGCGCCAAGGGGGGAGTCCTACTCCCACCGGGAGTAGGACTCCTCCTTTCCTTGTTGGAGTAGGAGAAGGGAAGGAAGGGAGAGAGGAGGAGAAGGAAAAAGGGGGGCGCTGCCCCCTCCTTGTCCAATTCCGACAAGAGGGGGAGGGGGCGCGCGGCTGCCCTGGCCGCCCCTCCTCTTCTCCCACTAAGGCCATTACGCCCAATATACTCCCCGGGGGGTTCCGGTAACCCCCCGGTACTCCGGTAAATGTCCGAAACCTCCCGAAACACTTCCGGTGTCCGAACATAGTCATCCAATATATCGATCTTTATGTCTCGACCATTTCGAGACTCGTTGTCATGTCCGTGATCATATCCGGGACTCCGAACTACCATCGGTACATCGAAACACAAAAACTCATAATACCGATCGTCACCAAACTTTAAGCGTGCGGACCCTATGGGTTCGAGAACTATGTAGACATGACCGAGACACGTCTCCGGTTAATAACCAATAGCGGAACTTGGATGCTCATATTGGCTCCCACATATTCTATGAAGATCTTTATCGGTCAAACCGCATAACAACATACGTTGTTCCCTTTGTCATCGGTATGTTACTTGCCCAAGATTCGATCGTCGGTATCTCAATACCTAGTTCAATCTCGTTACCGGCAAGTATCTTTACTAGTTCCGTAATACATCATCCCGCAACTAACTCATTAGTTACAATGCTTGCAAGGCTCATAGTGATGTGTATTATCGAGTGGGCCCAGATATACCTCGCCGACAATCGGAGTGACAAATCCTAATCTCGATATACGCCAACTCAACAAGTACCTTCGGAGACACCTGTAGAGCACCTTTATAATCACCCAGTTACGTTGTGACGTTTGGTAGCACACAATATGTTCCTCTGGTAAACGGGAGTTGCATAATCTCATAGTCATAGGAACATGTATAAGTCATGAAGAAAGCAATAGCAACATACTAAACGATCAAGTGCTAAGCTAACGGAATGGGTCAAGTCAATCACATCATTCTCCTAATGATGTGATCCCGTTAATCAAATGACAACTCATGTCCATGGCTAGGAAACTCAACCATCTTCGATTAATACAATTCTAGCATGAATAATAAACATTTCTCATGATATGAGGAAATAAATAATAACTTTATTATTGCCTCTAGGGCATATTTCCTTCAGTCTCCCACTTGCACTAGAGTCAATAATCTAGATTACACAATAATGATTCTAACACCCTTGGAGTTTTGGTGCTGATCTGTTTTGCTCGTGGAAGAGGCTTATTCAACGGGTCTGCAACATTCAGATCCGTATGTATCTTGCAAATCTCTATGTCTCCCACCTGGACTTGGTCCCAGATGGAATTGAAGCGTCTCTTGATGTGGTTGGTTCTCTTGTGAAATCTGGATTCCTTTACCAAGGCAATTGCACCAGTATTGTCACAAAAGATTTTCATTGGACCCGATGCACTAGGTATGACACCTAGATTGGATATGAACTCCTTCATCCAGACTCCTTCATTTGCTGCTTCCGAAGCAGCTATGTACTCCGCTTCACACGTAGATCCCACCACGACGCTTTGTTTAGAACTGCACCAACTGACAGCTCCACCGTTCAATGTAAACACGTATCCGGTTTGCGATTTAGAATCGTCCGGATCAGTGTCAAAGCTTGCATCGACGTAACCATTTACGACCAGCTCTTTGTCACCTCCATAAATGAGAAACATATAGTCCTTTTCAGGTATTTCAGGATGTTCTTGACCGCTGTCCAGTGATCCACTCCCGGATTACTTTGGTACCTCACTGCTAAGCTAATAGCAAGGCACACATCAGGTCTGGTACACAACATTGCATACATGATAGAGCCTATGGCTGAAGCATAGGGAACATCTTTCATTTTCTCTCTATCTTCTGCAGTGGTCGGGCATTGAGTCTGACTCAACTTCACACCTTGTAACATAGGCAAGAACCCTTTCTTTGCTTGATCCATTTTGAACTTTTTCAAAACTTTGTCAAGGTATGTGCTTTGTGAAAGTCCTATCAAGCGTCTTGATCTATCTCTATAGATCTTGATGCCCAATATGTAAGCAGCTTCACCGAGGTCTTTCATTGAAAAACTCTTATTCAAGTATCCTTTTATGCTATCCAGAAATTCTATATGTCCAATCAGTAATATGTCATCCACATATAATATTAGAAATGCTACAGAGCTCCCACTCACTTTATTGTAAATACAGGCTTCTCCAAAAGTCTGTATAAAACCATATGCTTTGATCACACTATCAAAACGTTTATTCCAACTCCGAGAGGCTTGCACCAGTCCATAAATGGATCGCTGGAGCTTGCACACTTTCTTAGATCCCTTTGGATCGACAAAACCTTCTGGTTGCATCATATACAACTCTTCTTCCAGAAATCCATTCAGGAATGCAGTTTTGACATCCATTTTCCAAATTTCATAATCATAAAATGCGGTAATTGCTAACATGATTCGGACAGACTTAAGCATCGCTACGGGTGAGAAAGTCTCATCGTAGTCAACTCCTTGAACTTGTCGAAAACCTTTTGCAACAAGTCGAGCTTTGTAGACAGTAACATTATTGTCAGCGCCAGTCTTCTTCTTGAAGATCCATTTATTCTCTATTGCTTGCCGATCATTGGGCAAGTCAACCAAAGTCCACACTTTGTTCTCATACATGGATCCCATCTCAGATTTCATGGCCTCAAGCCATTTTGCGGAATCTGGGCTCACCATCGCTTCTTCATAGTTCGTAGGTTCGCCTTGGTCAAGTAACATGACCTCCAGAATAGGATTACCGTACCACTCTGGTGTGGATCTTACTCTGGTTGACCTACGAGGTTCGGTAGTAACTTGATCTGAAGTTATATGATCATCATCATTAGCTTCCTCAATAATTGGTGTAGGAGTCACAAAAACAGATTTCTGTGATGAACTACTTTCCAATAAGGGAGCAGGTATAGTTACCTCATCAAGTTCTACTTTCCTCCCACTCACTTCTTTCGAGAGAAACTTCTTCTCTAGAAAGGATCCATTCTTAGCAACGAATGTCTTGCCTTCGGATTTGTGATAGAAGGTGTACCCAACAGTTTCCTTTGGGTATCCTATGAAGACATATTTCTCCGATTTGGGTTCGAGCTTATCAAGTTGAAGCTTTTTCACATAAGCATCGCAACCCCAAACTTTAAGAAACGACAACTTTGGTTTCTTGCCAAACCACAGTTCATAAGGCGTCGTCTCAACGGATTTCGATGGTGCCCTATTTAACGTGAATGTAGCCGTCTCTAAAGCATAACCCCAAAACGATAGCGGTAAATCAGTAAGAGACATCATAGATCGCACCATATCTAGTAAAGTACGATTACGACGTTCGGACGCACCATTACGCTGTGGTGTTCCGGGTGGCGTGAGTTGCGAAACTATTCCGCATTGTTTCAAATGTAGACAAAACTCGTAACTCAAATATTCTCCTCCACGATCAAATCGTAGAAACTTTATTTTCTTGTTACGATGATTTTCCACTTCACTCTGAAATTCTTTGAACTTTTCAAATGTTTCAGACTTATATTTCATTAAGTAGATATACCCATATCTGCTCAAATCATCTGTGAAGGTGAGAAAATAACGATACCCGCCGCGAGCCTCAATATTCATCGGACCACATACATCAGTATGTATGATCTGCAACAAATCTGTTGCTCACTCCATGTTCCGGAGAACGGTGTTTTAGTCATCTTACCCATAAGGCATGGTTCGCAAGTACCAAGTGATTCATAATCAAGTGATTCCAAAAGTCCATCAGTATGGAGTTTCTTCATGCGCTTTACACCAATATGACCCAAACGGCAGTGCCACAAATAAGTTGCACTATCATTATCAACTCTGCATCTTTTGGCTTCAACATTATGAATATGTGTATCACTACTATCGAGATTCAACAAAAATAGACCACTCTTCAAGGGTGCATGACCATAAAAGATATTACTCATATAAATAGAAAAACCATTATTCTCAGATTTAAATGAATAACCGTCTCGCATCAAACAAGATCCAGATATAATGTTCATGCTTAACGCTGGCACCAAATAACAATTATTCAGGTCTAAAACTAATCCCGAAGGTAGATGTAGAGGTAGCGTGCCAACGGCGATCACATCGACTTTGGAACCATTTCCCACGCGCATTGTCACCTCGTCCTTAGCCAGTCTTCGCTTAATCCGTAGTCCCTGTTTCGAGTTGCAAATATTAGCAACAGAACCAGTATCAAATACCCAGGTGCTACTGTGAGCTCTAGTAAGGTACACATCAATAACATGTATATCACATATACCTTTGTTCACCTTGCCATCCTTCTTATCCGCCAAATACTTGGGGTAGTTCCGCTTCCAGTGACCAGTCTGCTTGCAGTAGAAGCACTCAGTCTCAGGCTTAGGTCCAGACTTGGGTTTCTTCTCTTGAGCAGCAACTTGTTTGCCATTATTCTTGAAGTTCCCCTTCTTCTTCCCTTTACCCTTTTTCGTGAAACTGGTGGTCTTGTTGACCATCAACACTTGATGCTCCTTCTTGATTTCTACCTCCGCAGCCTTTAGCATTGCGAAGAGCTCGGGAATTGTCTTATCCATCCCTTGCATATTATAGTTCATCATGAAGCTCTTGTAGCTTGGTGGCGTGATTGAAGAATTCTGTCAATGACACTATCATCCGGAAGATTAACTCCCAGTTGAATCAAGTGATTGTTATACCCAGACATTTTGAGTATATATTCACTGACAGAACTATTCTCCTCCATCTTGCAGCTGTAGAACTTATTGGAGACTTCATATCTCTCAATCCGGGCATTTGCTTGAAATATTAACTTCAACTCCTGGAACATCTCATATGCTCCATGACGTTCAAAACGTCATTGAAGTCCCGGTTCTAAGCCGTAAAGCATGGCACACTGAACTATCGAGTAGTCATCAGCTTTGCTCTGCCAGACGTTCTTAACGTCGTCAGTTGCATCTGCAGCAGGCCTGGCACCCAGCGGTGCTTCCAGGACGTAATTCTTCTGTGCAGCAATGAGGATAATCCTCAAGTTACGGACCCAATCCGTGTAATTGCTACCATCATCTTTCAACTTTGCTTTCTCAAGGAACGCATTGAAATTCAACGGAACAACAGCACGGGCCATCTATCTACAACAACATAGACAAGCAAAATACTATCAGGTACTAAGTTCATGATAAATTTAAATTCAATTAATCATATTACTTAAGAACTCCCACTTAGATAGACATCCCTCTAATCATCTAAGTGATCACGTGATCCAAATCAACTAAACCATGTCCAATCATCATGTGAGATGGAGTAGTTTTCAATGGTGAACATCACTATGTTGATCATATCTACTATATGATTCACGCTCGACCTTTCGGTCTCAGTGTTCCGAGGCCATATCTGCATATGCTAGGCTCATCAAGTTTAACCCGTGTATTCTGCGTGTGCAAAACTGGCTTGCACCCGTTGTAGATGAACGTAGAGCTTATCACACCCGATCATCACGTGGTGTCTCGGCACGACGAACTTTGGCAACGGTGCATACTCAGGGAGAACACTTTTATCTTGAAATTTAGTGAGAGATCATCTTATTGCTACCATCAATCAAAGCAAAATAAGATGCATAAAAGATAAACATCACATGCAATCAATATAAGTGATATGATATGGCCATCATCATCTTGTGCTTGTGATCTCCATCTCCGAAGCACTGTCATAATCACCATTGTCACCGGCGCGACACCTTGATCTCCATCGTAGCATCGTTGTCGTCTCGCCGACTATTGCTTCTACGACTATCGCTACCTCTTAGTGATAAAGTAAAGCAATTACAGGGCGATTGCATTGCGTACAATAAAGCGACAACCATATGGCTCCTGCCAGTTGCCGATAACTCGGTTACAAAACATGATCATCTCATACAATAAAATATAGCATCATGCCTTGACCATATCACATCACAACATGCTGTGCAAAAACAAGTTAGACGTCCTCTACTTTGTTGTTGCAAGTTTTACGTGGCTGCTACGGGCTGAGCAAGAACCGTTCTTACCTACACATCAAAACCACAACGATATTTCGTCAAGTTAGTGCTGTTTTAACCTTCACACGGACTAGGCGTAGCCACACTCGGTTCAACTAAAGTTGGAGAAACAGACACCCGCCAGCCACCTGTGTGCAAAGCACGTCGGTAGAACTAGTCTCGCGTAAGCGTACACGTAATGTCGGTCCGGGCTGCTTCATCCAACAATACCGCCGAACCAAAGTATGACATGTTGGTAAGCAGTATGACTTGTATCGCCCACAACTCACTTGTGTTCTACTCGTGCATATAACATCTACGCATAAACCTGGCTCGGATGCCACTGTTGGGGAACGTAGTAATTTCAAAATTTTCCTACGCACACGCAAGATCATGGTGATGCAAAGCAACAAGAGGGGAGAGTGTTGTCCACGTACCCTCGTAGACCGAAAGCGGAAGCGTTAGCACAACGCGGTTGATGTAGTCGTACGTCTTCACGATCTGACCGATCCAAGTACCGAACGTACCGCACCTCCGAGTTCAGCACACGTTCAGCTCGATGACATCCCGCGAACTCCGATCCTGCAGAGCTTCACAGGAGAGTTCCTTCAGCACGACGGCGTGATGATGGTGATGATGTTGCTACCGACGCAGGGCTTCGCCTAAGCACCGCTATGATATGACCGAGGTGGAATATGGTGGAGGGGGCACCGCACACGGCTGGGAGAGATCAACAGATCAACTTGTCTGTCTAGAGGTGCCCCCTGCCCCGTATATAAAGGAGCAAGGGGGGAGTCCTACTCCCACCGGGAGTAGGACTCCTCCTTTCTCTATTGGAGTAGGAGAAGGGAAGGAAGGGAGAGAGGAGGAGAAGGAAAAAGGGGGGCGCCGCCCCCTCCTTGTCCAATTCGGACAAGAGGGGGAGGGGGCGCGCGGCTGCCCTGGCCGCCCCTCCTCTTCTCCCACTAAGGCCCATTAGGCCCAATATACTCCCCGAGGGGTTCCGGTAACCCCCCCGGCACTCCGGTAAATGTCCGAAACCTCCCGAAACACTTCCGGTGTCCGAACATAGTCATCCAATATATCGATCTTTACGTCTCGACCATTTTGAGACTCGTCGTCATGTCCGTGATCATATCCGGGACTCCGAACTACCTTTGGTACATCAAAAAACAAAAACTCATAATACCGATCGTCACCAAACTTTAAGCGTGCGGACCCTACGGGTTCGAGAACTATGTAGACATGACCGAGACACGTCTCCGGTCAATAACCAATAGCGGAACCTGGATGCTCATATTGGCTCCCACATATTCTACGAAGATCTTTATCGGTCAAACCGCATAACAACATACGTTGTTCCCTTTGTCATCGGTATGTTACTTGCCCGAGATTCGATCGTCGGTATCTCAATACCTAGTTCAATCTCGTTACCGGCAAGTATCTTTACTCGTTCCGTAATACATCATCCCGCAACTAACTCATTAGTTACAATTCTTGCAAGGCTTACAGTGATGTGTATTACCGAGTGGGCCCAGAGATACCTCTCCGACAATCGGAGTGACAAATCCTAATCTCGATATACGCCAACTCAACAAGTACCTTCGGAGACACCTGTAGAGCACCTTTATAATCACCCAGTTACGTTGTGACGTTTGGTAGCACACAAAGTGTTCCTCTGGTAAGCGGGAGTTGCATAATCTCATAGTCATAGGAACATGTATAAGTCATGAAGAAAGCAATAGCAACATACTAAACGATCAAGTGCTAAGCTAACGGAATGGGTCAAGTCAATCACATCATTATCCTAATGATGTGATCCCGTTAATCAAATGACAACTCATGTCCATGGCTAGGAAACTCAACCATCTTCGATTAACGAGCTAGTCAAGTAGAGGCATACTAGTGACACTATGTTTGTCTATGTATTCACACATGTATTATGTTTCTGGTTAATACAATTCTAGCATGAATAATAAACATTTATCATGATATGAGGAAATAAATAATAACTTTATTATTGCCTCTAGGGCATATTTCCTTCAATATCTTGGATAGAGCCCTGGAGGCTGTTGAGGTCTGCCTAGGTGGTGTAGTCTTCTTGTTGTGGCCGCTCCTCTTCTTGTCGGTGGCAAGTTCTTCTTCATGTACTTGTTCTGGTTCTGGGCCTTCTTAGTCAAAAGCTGCATCTCCTTCCTATGCAACATAATACAGTTGTGCATGCTCGATGGAGAAACGGTTAGGCATAGGAGTAGGAACAAGTGTGCCACTCCAAAAATTCTAATGCAATGATGACCATTACGAACTACTACCATTCCAGTGCTAGTAAGAACACGAATATTAACAAGGATGTTACCGATAGTGGGGCAAAGGTGATGGTGTCCCCCATGTGTGGTTTTGGTAATTGATGACATTCTCTATGGACTAATGGTTGCCTTGAGTTATGTTCTAAGGGTTTGTCCATAGGCATTTCTTGAAGTCCATTTGTTGGTTTCAAGGAGATTATGTGATGACCAAGGTGCTACTCAAGGAATTATCCAAAGGTTGGTCATAGAGAAGACATGATACAAGGTTGATCAAGACTAAGTCAAAGAGTGAATCAAGTTTATCAACACACAAGCATACAAGATGTACCGAGAGGGATCAAGTGATCCCATGGTATGATAAGCATTGTCCATTACGCTTTGTGTACTAACCCATGGTCTACATGAGAGTTCTATGTGGGGTTAGGTATGCTTCCATGGGCTTGCGTCAAGAGGAAGATCTCATACAACCCATGGAGGATGACATCAAGTGGTGATCATCATCAAGATTGCGGTGTTTAAGTCAAGTGGAGCATCACGAGGAGATCATGCTTGAAGCTTTCCCTCCATTGTGGTGATAATGGACTTGTGAAGATGTGCCGAAGAGTGGCTCACCCATAGTGGAGTATGGGGGAGCAATCTACGTGTCTTCATCGAGCCAACGCAATCAAGAAAGGTGGTCCAACTTGAGGAAGTCAATATCATCATCATCTAGCTCAAGTGGACTATATGGAAGGCAAATGTTTTCCCTTGATAGGTTTTCTATTTTACCGGTCACATGGTGGTAGTCAGGAGACCGGGTTATAGGATCGATTGCCTACTATCAAGGTGGGCCCTCAAGTAAGTAGCTTGATCATATCATTCGTAGAGAGCTCAAACCATTGCATCCTTGCATCATCTTTCTTGGTTCTTGTTTGGTGTTTTTCTTTGTGAGTTTTAGAGCTTATGGTCATCTTCATGACAAGCTCAAGTTCACCGAAAATGGAGTTCATATGCATCTTCTATGATGTTTTCGATGTTGGAGTTTTTCCCGGTTCTTGATTCATAGAGGTTTCACATCTCTATATCATTGGCATTTTTCTACCGCCAATTCTTACTATAAGACTAAGTTTTGCTAGCCAAAATTTCGTACTAAGTAGAAATACTACTTCTCCATCCAAAAACCCTTTAACCCAGTTTCTTGCCATGAGAGTCCACCATATCTACCTGTGGATTGAATAAGATCCTTCAAGTAAGTTTTCATCGGTGCAAAAAGCAATAAAAGTTGCTCCAAAATATATATGATCTTTTATTGCAAGGGAAAATAAACTATTTAAAAAAAACAAGAGCAGATGAGCTCAAGTAGAAGGATTACAATCCAGGGTCAACAGAAATCTTAATCTATCAGGAACTCCCACAATGATAAGCAAGTCATTTTTTTGCTTTGCTTCAGTTGCCTTCTCATGGGCCAAAACATTGTAGTCTCTCCCAGTACATGATAAGCTATGTTATGAAAACAAAGCAAGAGCATCTCGGATGTCACAGATCACTCCATAGCACGTGGACAGGCTGGGGCCATTAATACTGAGCTTCTTAATCATAGTTTTGCAGTCCATTTCAAGCTTCACTGGGCCTCTGAAGACAGCGGCCAAAGCATGCAAGCCAAACAGTGCCGCACGGGCTTCCGCTTCCTCGACGTTGCTCGATCTTGGCAACTGATTGCCTAGCGACAGGAGGACCTATCGTCTATAATCCCTGGCAACACCTCCCGCCCAGCTATTCCCACTGTCGACTGAGAAGGCAGCGTCACTATTAAGCTTGACCGTTCCTTGCGAAGGCGGGATCCACTTTCTGTTGTAGTTGGTCGGTTGTTTGACTGCAGAACTGGCCAACACCCTTGTTTCTTTTCCATAAACAGAGGAAGGGCTCATAGAAGCATTTTTCAGCTCCTCATCATACTAAAGTAGGAAGGCAATAGAATGACTGATTGATTCTTTACCATTTCCATGCACACAATCCTCCCGTAAGTGCCAACATCTCCAGAGTGGCATCAAATTTTTCGCTCGAATATCCTTCGTTTCCGTAATAAGAAGCAACTGAAACCAATTAGGCCTAGTGTGTCGGAATGAGCATTCTGGGGAGTTCCCATTCATCACGCATTGCTCCTCTCAGGGCTCTACTCTTGGTACATTCGATGACTGCATGAAATTCATCTTCTTCACTATTCCCACAGATAATGCAAGTGGAATCGACCTCAATGGTCCTTCTGAACTTGTTCTTCTTTGTAGCCAAAGAGTTTGTTGCAACTTTCCAGCCATGTATTTTGACTTTAGGTGGGACAATAGCCTTCCAAATGATGTCCCAGATACTTCGGTTCTGTGTCCCACTTGCAGAGCTCGATGCCATGTGCAGGGTTTGGCCTTGGATGGAGGACGCAAGTTTGTATGTGCTCTTGACAGTAAAATCCCCATTCTTTTCATAATGCCACACCCTCTGCATCCGACCTAGGGATGTTGATTTTGCATATTTCTTCCGCGTCAAAGCCATGGAAAATTTGTTTTATTAGATCAGTATTCCATTCTTTACTGTCCGGTAGCATAAGTTGGTTGACCCACCGTAGGCTCGATCTCCTGATGAAACCCGCTGATTTGAGACCATCTGACCTCGGGATCCATTGATCCCTTTGTATCTGAATACGTTTTCCATTCCCTACATGCCATATTATCCCTTTCTTGAGAAGCTCAAGGCCAGCCTCAATACCCCTTCAGATCGGGGATGCATCAGATGCTAACACTGTATGCAAAAAGTTGCCGTGAGGATAATATTTGGACTTGATTACTCTCGGACACAGGCTATCTGGCTTCTGAAGAAGTCTCCAACCTTGCTTGGCAAGTAACACAATGATGAAGAGGTGCATATCTCTGAAACCAATACCACCAGCACATTTCGGTTTAGTCATATGCTCCCAAGACATCCAATGAACTTTCCTGTGTCCCTCCTCGTCGCCCCACCAGAAGTCCCTAATCAACTTTTCATATTTATCACAAAAACCTTTGGACAACAGAAAGACTCCCATAGTATAACAGGGCAGAGCCTGGACAACCGATTTGACATGCACTTCTTTCGCGACGTATGACATGAATTTTTTGGACCAGTCATTGCATCGTTTGCTAAACTTCTCCATAATTGGTTGGAAACATTCATTCTTCATCATGTCGTCCGGAGTGGGTATACCCAAATACTTACTTTCAAAGGAGGTGGATACTACTCCCAGTAGTCCCTTAATAGTCTCTCTGGTCTCCACCAGACAAAGTTCGCTGAAAAGAAGAGAACACTTGCTCTCACTTAATAATTGCCCCGTACACATCTAGAAGGTAGTTAGCACTCTTTTGATTGCCTCAGCTTGTCCAGCCGTGGCCTTAAAAAATAACAAACTGTCATCAGCAAATAGAAGGTTTGAGATACCAGGATTGTTCCTAGCAACTTTGAGGGGGGTCAGGTTCCTACCATCAATCTGTTTATTAATCAAACTGACAAGGCCATCTACCACACAGAGGAAGAGGTATGGACTCAGCGGTTCTCCTTGTCATAGTACCCTCTCAGGGGAGAACAGAGCTAATACTCTATTAAATCTGATGGAGTATCTGACTGAACTGACACATTGCGTCACCCAATCAGTCCACTTATGATTAAAACCAGTTTTCAGTAAGACCCCTTTCAAGAATGCCCAGTCCACTCTATCATACGCCTTAGCCAAGTCCAGTTTGTATGCACGATGGGTGTTATGTTTGTTCTTAGAGTACTGAATCTTGTGGAAACATTTGAAGGCAATGGTGGCATTGTCCGTGATCAAGCGTCCCGGAATAAACACACTCTATGTCTCAGAAATGATTTCATCCAAAAACGGCTGCAATCTGTTAACCAGACATTTTGATATCACCTTGTATATGACATTGCATAAACTGATGGGACGGTAATCTTTCAGCGATTGAGGGTTCTTTCCTTTAGGGATGAGTACTATCATAGTGTCATTTATTCCTTCTGGAAGGATGCCATCCTCAAAGAAACATAGAACACCTTTCACCACCTCATCCTTCAGCACATCCCAGTTTCTTTGGAAAATAGTGCAGGAAATCCGTCGGGTCCTGGGGCCTTGAGGGGACCAATTTAGAATAACGAGTCACTAATCTCCTCGACCGAGAAAGGCTTGGTCAGTGCTCTATTCATGTCAGTAGTAACTTTGGTTTTAACAAGCTCTAGAATTTTATTAGGGTTCTGATGTCGCTTGAACTACATCTACATTTCCTGAAAGAGGAATGGATGATGCAGCACAACTTCGGTAGGTATTTCTCTCAGCTATGAAACCAAGGTTATCGAACCAGTAGGAGAACCAAGCAACACTATGTAAACGGTACCTGTACACAAAGAACAAATACTTGCAACCCGACGTGTAAAAGGGGTTATCAATCCCTTTCGGGTAACGGTGCCAGAAATTGTCAAGTTGACGGGATACAAATTGTGATAGATTGATAGATGCAAATAACGGCAAATAAAACTCAGCGAGGTATTTTTGGGTTTTTGATAATATATATATGAAAATAAAAGATGAAAATAAAAGAAAAGGCAAATAGCAATGTAGATCTGCAAATATATGATGGAAAATATACCCGGGGGCCGTAGATTTCACTAGTGGCTTCTCTCAAGAAATAGCACACGGTGGGTAAACAAATTACTATCGGGAAATTGATAGAACCTCAAATAATTATGACGATATCCAGGCAATGATCATTATACAGGCATCATGTCCAAGATTAGTAGACCGACTCCTGCCTGCATCTACTACTATTACTCCACACATCGACCGCTATCCAGCATGCATCTAGTGTATTAAGTTCATGGAAAAACGGAGTAATGCAATAAGAATGATGACATGATGTAGACAATATCTATTCACGTAGGAATAGACCCCATCTTGTTATCCTTAATGGGAACGATCAATACGTGTCTTGCTGCCCCTTCTGTCACTGGGAAAGAACACTACTGCAGGATGCTGCTAACGCGACACTACGATCAGAGACCCTTTGACGAAACTGCGTGCGATACATTAATCGCAAACGGGGATGTAAAAAACCATCAAAAAAGATGCAAAACGTTTGCGACGGTGGAGACATCAAACACGGTTCAGATTTTAGTTACGTGTGCGATGTGGGGCATACGGTTGATCCATACAAACTGTTTGCGATTAGATAGAACAACAGAAATGGGCAGCCATGTCAATGTGTGTGCGATATACGGCATACAGTTCGCTCCGATGAACTGTTTGCTATTAGGGAATGCAATAGAAATGGTCAGCCAGATCAAGCTGTGTGTGATATACGGCATACGGTTCACTGGACGAACTGTTTTTGACTAGGGAACACAGCAGAAATGGTTCAACTTAACAAGATGTGTGTGATATGCGGCAGACAGTTCACATAGATGAACTGTTTGCGATGAGCCAAAAAACACAAATGATTCGTGTAAACAAGATGTGTGTGATTGCTACCTCTTGAGCACTGCTGTGGTTTTCCCTTGAAGAGGAAGGGTGATGCAGCAAAGTAGCGTAAGTATTTCCCTCATTTTTTGAGAACCAAGGTATCAATCCAGTAGGAGGCTACGCGCGAGTCCCTCGTACCTACACAAAACAAATAAATCCTCGCAACCAACGCGATAAGGGGTTGTCAATCCCTACATGGTCACTTACGAGAGTGAGAACAGATAGATATGATAGGATAATATTTTTGGTATTTTTATGATAAAGATGCAAAGTAAAATAAAAGCAAAGTAAAAAGCAAAGGAAATAACTAAGTGTTGGAAGATTAATATGATGAAGATAGATCCGGGGGCCATAGGTTTCACTAGTGGCTTCCCTCAAGAGCATAAGTATTTTACGGTGGGTGAACAAATTACTGTTGAGCAATTGATAGAATTGAGCATAGTTATGAGAATATCTAGGTATGATCATGTATATAGGCATCACGTCCGAGACAAGTAGACCGACTCCTGCCTGCATATACTACTATTACTCCACACATCGACCGCTATCCAGCATGCATCTAGAGTATTAAGTTCATAAGAATAGAGTAACACCTTAAGCAAGATGACATGATGTAGAGGGATAAATTCATGCAATATGATAAAAACCCCATCTTGTTATCCTCGATGGCAACAATACAATACGTGCCTTGTTGCCCCTACTGTCACTGGGAAAGGACACCACAAGATTGAACCCAAAGCTAAGCACTTCTCCCATTGCAAGAAAGATCAATCTAGTAGGCTAAACCAAACTGATAATTCGAAGAGACTTGCAAAGATAACCAATCATACATAAAAGAATTCAGAAGATTCAAATATTGTTCATAGATAAACTTGATCATAAACCCACAATTCGTCGGTCTCAACAAACACACCGCAAAAGAAGATTACATCAAATAGATCTCCATGAGAGAGAGAGAGAGGGAGAACATTGTATTGAGATCCAAAAAGAGAGAGAAAGCCATTGAGCTACTAACTATGGACCCAAAGGTCTGAGGTAAACTACTCACACTTCATCGGAGAGGCTAAGGTGTTGATGTAGAAGCCCTCCGTGATGGATGCCCCCTCCGGCGGAGCTCCGGAATAGGCCCCAAGATGGGATCTCGTGGGTACAGAAGGTTGCGGCGGTGGAATTAGGTTTTTGGCTCCATATCTGATCGTTTGGGGGTACGTAGGTATATATAGGAGGAAGAAGTACGTCGGTGGAGCAACAGGGGGCCCACGAGGGTGGAGGGCGCGCCCTGGGGGGTAGGCGCTCCCCCTACCTCGTGGCTTCCCTGTTGGTTGCTTGACGTAGGGTCCAAGTCTCCTGGATCATGTTCGTTCCGAAAATCACGTTCCCGAAGGTTTCATTCCGTTTGGACTCCGTTTGATATTCTTTTTCTGCGAAACTCTGAAATAGGCGAAAAACGACAATTCTGGGATGGGCCTTCGGTTAATAGGTTAGTCCCAAAAATAATATAAAAGTGAATAATAAAGCCCAATAATGTCCAAAATAGAAGATAATATAGCATGGAGCAATCAAAAATTATAGATACGTTGGAGACGTATCAAGCATCCCCAAGCTTAATTCCTGCTCGTCCTCGAGTAGGTAAATGATAAAAACAGAATTTTTGATGCGGAGTGCTACTTGGCATAATTTCAATGTAATTCTTCTTAATTGTGGTATGAATATTCAGATCCGAAAGATTCAAGATAAAAGTTCATATGGACATAAAAATAATAATACTTCAAGCATACTAACTAAGCAATTATGTCCTCTAAAAATAACATGGCCAAAGAAAGTTCATCCCTACAAAATCATATAGTTTAGTCATGCTCCATCTTCGTCACACAAGAATGCTCTCATCATGCACAACCCCGATGACAAGCCAAGCAATTGTTTCATACTTTAGTAATCTCAAACTTATAAACCTTCACGCAATACATGAGCGCGAGCCATGGACATAGCACTATAGGTGGAATAGAATATGATGATGGGGGTTATGTGGAGAAGACAAAAAAGGAGAAAGTCTCACATCAACGAGGCTAATCAATGAGCTATGGAGATGCCCATCGATTGATGTTAATGCAAGGAGTAGGGATTGCCATGCAACGGATGCACTAGAGCTATAAATATATGAAAGCTCAACAAAAGAAACTAAGTGGGTGTGCATCCAACTTGCTTGCTCACGAAGACCTAGGGCACTTGAGGAGGCCCATTGTTGGAGTATACAAGCCAAGTTCTACAATGAAAAATTCCCACTAGTATATGAAAGTGACAAAACAAGAGACTGTCTATCATGAAGATTATGGTGCTACTTTGAAGCACAAGTGTGGTAAAAGGATAGTAACATTATCCCTTCTCTCTTTCTCTCTCATTTTTTTGGGCCTTCTCTTTTTTATGGCCTTTATCTTTTTATTATTCCTCACTTGGGACAATGCTCTAGAAAATGATGATCATCACACTTCTATTTATTTACAACTCAATGATTACAACTCGATACTAGAACAAAGTATGACTCTATATGAATGCCTCCGGCGGTGTACCGGGATATGCAATGAACCAAGAGTGACATGTATGAAAGAATTATGAACGGTGGCTTTGCCACGAATACTATGTCAACTACATTATCATGCAAAGCACTATGACAATGATGAACGTGTCATGATAAACTGGATGGTGGAAAGTTGCATGGCAATATATCTCGGAATGGCTATGGAAATGCCATAATAGGTAGGTATGGTGGCTGTTTTGAGGAAGATATAAAGAGGTTTATGTGTGAAAGAGTGTATCATATCACGGGGTTTGGATGCACCGGCGAAGTTTGCACCAACTCTCAATGTGAGAAAGGGCAATGCACGGTACCGAAGAGGCTAGCAATGGTGGAAAGGTGAGAGTGCGTATAATCCATGGACTCAACATTAGTCATAAAGAACTCACATACTTATTGCAAAAATCTACAAGTCATCAAAAACTAAGCACTACGCGCATGCTCCTAGGGGGATAGATTGGTAGGAAAAGACCATCGCTCGTCCCCGACCGCAACTCATAAGGAGGACAATCAAAGAACACCTCATGTTTCAAATTTGTTACATAACGTTTACCATACGTGCATGCTACGGGACTTGCAAACTTCAACACAAGTATTTCTCAAATTCACAACTACTCAACTAGCATGACTTTGATATCACTACCTCCATGTCTCAAAACAATCATCAAGCATCAAACTTCTCTTAGTATTCAAAACACTCATAAGAAAGTTTTACTAATCTTGAATACCTAGCATATTAGGATTAATTAAGCAAATTACCATGCTATTTAAGACTCTCAAAATAATCTAAGTGAAGCATGAGAGATCAATAGTTTCTATAAAACAAATCCACCACCGTGCTCTAAAAGATATAAGTGAAGTACTAGAGCAAAAACTATATAACTCAAAAGATATACGTGAAGCACATAGAGTATTCTAATAATTTCCGAATCATGTGTGTCTCTCTCAAAAGGTGTGTACAGCAAGGATGATTGTGGTAAAATAAAAAGCAAAGACTCAAATCATACAAGACGCTCCAAGCAAAACACATATCATGTGGTGAATAAAAATATAGCTCCAAGTAAAGTTACCGATGGAAGTAGACGAAAGAGGGGATGCCTTCTGGGGCATCCCCAAGCTTTGGCTTTTGGTGTCCTTAGATTATCTTGGGGCTGCCATGGGCATCCCCAAGCTTAGGCTCTTGCCACTCCTTGTTCCATAATCCATCAAATCTTTCACCCAAAACTTGAAAACTTCACAACACAAAACTTAGCAGAAAATCTCGTGAGCTCCGTTAGCGAAAGAAAACAAAAGACCACTTCAAGGTACTGTAATGAATTCGTTCTTTATTTATATTGGTGTTAAACCTACTGTATTACAACTTCTCTATGGTTTATAAACTATTTTACTAGCCATAGATTCATCAAAATAAGCAAACAACACGCGAAAAACAGAATCTGTCAAAAACAGAACAGTCTGTAGTAATCTGTAACTAAGGCAAACTTATGGAACTCCAAAAAATCAGCCAAAATAGGAAGGCCTAGGCAATTTGTTTATTGATCAGAAGCAATTGGAATCAATATTTTATCACGTTCTGGTGATTTTTAACAATTATTTTTGTGAACAGAAAGTTTCTGGAAATTACAGCAAGATCAAATAACTATCATCCAAGAAGATCCTATAGGTTTAACTTGGCACAAACACTAATTAAAACATAAAAACACATCTAACCAGAGGCTAGAACAAATATTTATTCCTAAACAGAAGCAAAAATCAAAAAACTAAAAATAAAAATTGGGTTGCCTCCCAACAAGCGCTATCGTTTAACGCCCCTAGCTAGGCATAAAAGCAAGGATAGATCTAGGTATTGCCATCTTTAGTTGGAAATCCATAAGTGGCTCTCATAATAGATTCATATGGTAGTTTTATTTTCTTCCTAGGGAAGTGTTCCATGCCTTTCTTTAATGGAAATTGGAATCTAATATTCCCTTCCTTCATATCAATAATTGCACCAATCGTTCTAAGGAAAGGTCTACCAAGAATAATAGGACATGAAGGATTGCAATCTATGTCAAGAACGATAAAATCTACGGGCACATAGCTCCTATTTGCAACAATAAGAACATCATTAATTCTTCCCATAGGTTTCTTAATAGTGGAATCCGCAAGGTGCAAGTTTAAAGAGCAATCATCAAAATCATGGAAACCTAGCAAATCACACAAAGTTTTTGGAATCGTGGAAACACTAGCACCCAAATCACACAAAGCATAACATTCATGATCTTTAATCTTAATTTTAATAGTGGGTTCCCACTCATCATAAAGTTTTCTAGGGATAGAAACTTCCAACTCAAGTTTTTCTTCATAAGATTGCATCAAAGCATCAACGATATGTTTGGTAAAAGCTTTATTTTGACTATAGGCATGAGGAGAATTTAGCACGGATTGCAACAAGGAAATACAATCTATCAAAGAGCAATTATCATAATTAAATTCCTTGAAATCCAAAATAGTGGGTTTATTAATATCTAGGGTTTTGTTCTCTTCAATCCCACTTTTATCAATTTTAGCATCAAGATCTAAAACTCCGAATTTTTGGAACGCCTTCTAGGTAAAGGTGGATCATATTCGGTCCCATCATTATCAAGATTCATATTGTAAAACAAGGATTTAATAGGGGATACATCAATAACTTTTAGATCTTCATCTTTATTTTCATAGAAATTTGAAGAACACGCTTTTATAAAGCAATCTTTCTTAGCACGCATCCTAGCGGTTCTTTCTTTGCACTCATCAATGGAAATTCTCATGGCTTTGAGAGACTCATTGATATCATGCTTAGGAGGAATAGATCTCAGTTTCAAAGAATCAACATCAAGAGAAATTCTATCAACGTTCCTAGCCAATTCATCAACTTTAAGCAATTTTTCTTCAAGCAAAACATTGAAATTCTTTTGCGAATTCATAAACTCCTTAACACTAGTCTCAAATTCAGAGGGCATCTTATTAAAATTTCCATAAGAGTTGTTGTAGGAATTACCATAACTATTAGAGGAATTACTAGGATAAGGCCTAGGATTAAAGTTTCCTCTATACGCGTTGTTACCAAAATTATTCGTACCAACAAAATTCACATCCATAGATTCATTATTATTCTCAATCAAAGTAGACAAAGGCATATCATTGGGGTCATAAGAAACACTCTTAGTAGCAAATAATTTCATAAGTTCATCCATCTTTCCACTCAAAACATTAATTTCTTCTATCGCATGCACTTTTTATTAGTAGATCTTTCAGTGTGCCATTGAGAATAATTAACCATAATATTATCTAGGAGTTTAGTAGCTTCTCCTAAAGTGATTTCCACAAAAGTGCCTCCCGTGGCCGAATCTAAAAGATTTCTAGAAGCAAAATTCAATCCGGCATAAAAAATTTGTATAATCATCCACAAATTCAAACCATGCGTAGGGCAATTACGTATCATTAATTTTATCCTCTCCCAAGCTTGTGCAACATGTTCATGATCAAGTTGCTTAAAATTCATAATATCGTTTCTAAGAGAGGTGATCTTAGCGGGAGGAAAATACTTAGAGCTAAAAGCATCTTTGCACTTATTCCAAGAATCAATACTATTTTTAGGCAAAGATGAAAACCAAGCTTTAGCACGATCTCTAAGCGAAAAAGGAAATAGATTCAATTTAACAATATCATTATCAACATCTTTCTTCTTTTGCATATCACACAAATCCACGAAGCTATTTAGATGAGTAGCAGCATCTTCGCTAGGAAGGTCGGCGAATTGATCTTTCATGACAAGATTCAACAAAGCAGCATTGATTTCACAAGATTCAGTATTGGTAAGAGGAGCAATCGGAGTGCTAAGGAAATCATTATTGTTGGTTTTGGTAAAGTCACACAATTTGGTATTATCTTGAGCCATCGTGACAACAAGCAATCCAACACACGAGCAAACAAGAGACGGGCAAAAAGAGGCAATCGGAAAAGAGAGGGCGAATAAAACGGCAAGGGTGAAGTGGGGGAGAGGAAAACGAGAGGCAAATGGCAAATAATGTAATGCGGGAGATAAGGGTTTGTGATGGGTACTTGGTATGTTGACTTTTGCGTAGACCTCCCCGGCAACGGCGCCAGAAATCCTTCTTGCTACCTCTTGAGCATTGCGTTGGTTATCCCTTGAAGAGGAAAGGTGATGTAGCAAAGTAGCGTAAGTATTTCCCTTAGTTTTTGAGAACCAAGGTATCAATCCAGTAGGAGGCTACGCGCGAGTCCCTCGTACCTACACAAAACAAATAAATCCTCGCAACCAACGCGATAATGGGTTGTCAATCCCTACACGGTCACTTACGAGAGTGAGAACTGATAGATATGATAGGATAATATTTTTGGTATTTTTGTGATAAAGATGCAAAGTAAAATAAAAGCAAAGTAAAAAGCAACGGAAATAACTAAGTGTTGGAAGATTAATATGATGAAGATAGACCCGGGGGCCATAGGTTTCACTAGTGGCTTCTTTCAAGAGCATAAGTATTTTACGGTGGGTGAACAAATTACTGTTGAGCAATTGACAGAATTGAGCATAGTTATGAGAATATCTAGGTATGATCATGTATATAGGCATCACGTCCGAGACAAGTAGACCGACTCCTGCCTGCATCTACTACTATTACTCCGCACATCGACCGCTATCCAGCATGCATCTAGAGTATTAAGTTCATAAGAACAGAGTAACGCCTTAAGCAAGATGACATGATGTAGAGGGATAAATTCATGCAATATGATAAAAAACCCATCTTGTTATCCTCGATGGCAACAATACAATACGTGCCTTGCTGCCCCTACTGTCACTGGGAGAGGACACCGCAAGATTGAACCCAAAGCTAAGCACTTCTCCTATTGCAAGAAAGATCAATCTAGTAGGCCAAACCAAACTGATAATTCGAAGAGACTTGCAAAGATAACCAATCATACATAAAAGAATTCAGAAGATTCAAATATTGTTCATAGATAAACTTGATCATAAACCCACAATTCATCGGTCTCAACAAACACACCGCAAAAGAGATTACATCGAATAGATCTCCACGAGAGAGGGGGAGAACATTGTATTGAGATCGAAAAAGAGAGAGAAAGCCATCTAGCTACTAACTATGGACCCGAAGGTCTGAGGTAAAATACTCACACTTCATTGGAGAGGCTATGGTGTTGATGTAGAAGCCCTCCGTGATGGATGCCCCCTCCGGCGGAGCTCCGGAACAGGCCCCAAGATGGGATCTCGTGGGTACAGAAGGTTGCGGCGGTGGAATTAGGTTTTTGGCTCCGTATCTGATCGTTTGGGGGTACGTAGGTATATATAGGAGGAAGAAGTACGTCGGTGGAGCAACAGGGGGCCAACAAGGGTGGAGGGCGCGCCCGCCTACCTCGTGGCTTCCCTGTTGGTTGCTTGATGTAGGGTCCAAGTCTCCTGGATCATGTTCGTTCCGAAAATCACGTTCCCGAAGGTTTCATTCCGTTTGGACTCCGTTTGATATTCTTTTTCTGCGAAACTCTGAAATAGGCAAAAAATAGCAATTCTGGGCTGGGCCTCCGGTTAATAGGTTAGTACCAAAAATAATATAAAGTGAATAATAAAGCCCAATAATGTCCAAAACAGAAGATAATATAGCATGGAGCAATCAAAAATTATAGATACGTTGGAGACGTATCAGTGATACACGGCAAACAATCCACTCGAATGAACTGTTTGCGATGAGAAAATATAACACACACGGGTACTAGAGTTAATCCGTGTGCGATTCTGTGTGTACTAAAAACTTTGAAAATGCATACTAGTTGCTTGCGATGGCTTGGAGTATCGCACACGATGCGTGTGTGAGTACTCGTGTGCGATGATTAGTAAGTTACACATACGTTTCCTTATGTTAACACATGCCCGGTAACACGTGACACCGCATATGGTTGTCGGGTTGTGTGCTCAAGTCTTCCCGTGCTCCAGTGAAGGCTTCCCGCGCTCTAGCGAAGGCTTCCCGCGCTCCATAGGGGGTGAATTGTAAAATACCCAATCCCCTAGCCAGCTGCTAGCTATAAATAACCACAGCAATGGCCGGCGGCGGCGACTCTCTACTGATCCAATTGCTAGCTAGTTACCCACACATACCGGCATACCCCCAACGGCCGATGACAGGATGGAGTTGCGCAATGGGAACGGGTGCCAGAGATCATAATTTAGGTTAATTAATTATACCTCTAGAACCGGGTGATTCTGGCTCTGGAGGTATAATTAATTAACATAATCTAAGATCAAATAACTAAAGCTTCCCCAACGTGATCGTGCGCCGGCCCCAACCGCTGGCAGAGCGCGCGCGGAGGGATGATGCAACCTGAGTGAGACTTGGCGCCTAAACGGCGAGCAGAGCGCGCATAGGGACGCGGCCCGAGGGCGCCTAAACGGCGAGTAGAGCGCGCGGAGGCACACGATCAGAGCACGCAGCGGCCGCCTAAATGGCGAGCAAACACATGCATAATTATTGCATATAGTAGATGAACATAGCCGGGAATAGCCTTCCAACAATATTATTTTCGATGACATGCATTAATATATTCTTAGTTAAATATGAGGTCAAAGTTTGGTACTACAAAATATGAAGGGGGTCAATAAAGAATAAACCACGACAGAGGTAGTACCTATACGAACACAGACGCCCAGTATGAAAGAAAATGTGGGTCAAACCCTTGTTGAAAAGGGAAACAATGTCTAACTCCAGCTTATAAAAGGTACAAAAGCACGAGGATTAATTGTTCATTAGGAACTCAACCAAAGTTTTTGGCAGTCACAATCAAATGGATCGGTCCGATCCATAAAATCAAGATCCCGGTACAAAAGATCTACTGGTCCATGATGACGACAAGTTGTTGTAAATATAAGCCGGTGATACGTCTCCAACGTATCTATAATTTTGATTGCTCCATGCTATATTATCTTCTGTTTTGGACATTATTTGGCTTTATTATTCACTTTTATATTATTTTTGGGACTAACCTACTAACCGGAGGCCCATCCCAGAATTGCTGGTTTTTTTGCCTATTTCAGAGTTTCGCAGAAAAAGAATATCAAACGGAGTCCAAACGGAACGAAACCTTCGGGAACGTGATTTTCGGAACGAACATGATCCAGAGGACTTGGACCCTACGCCAAGAAACAAAGCAGGAAGCCACGAGGTAGGGGGCGCGCCCTCCACCCTTGTGGGCCCCACGTTGCTCCACCGACGTACTCCTTCCTCCTATATATACCTACGTACCCCCAAACGATCAGATACTGAGCCAAAAACCTAATTCCACCGCCGCAACCTTCTGTACCCATGAGATCCCATCTTGGGGCCTGTTTCGGAGGTCCGCCGGAGGGGGCATCCATCACGGAGGGCTTCTACATCAACACCATAGCCTCTCCGATGAAGTGTGAGTACTTTACCTCAGACCTTTGGGTCCATAGTTATTAGCTAGATGGCTTCTTCTCTCTTTTTGGATCTCAATACAAAGTTCTCCTCGATCTTCTTGGAGATCTATTCGATGTAATTCTTCTTGCGGTGTGTTTGTCGAGATCCGATGAATTGTGGGTTTTTGATCAAGATTATCTATGAACAATATTTGAATCTCATCTGAATTCTTTTATGTATGACTTGTTATCTTTGCAAGTATCTTTGAATTATCAGTTTGGTTTGGCCTACTAGATTGATCTTTCTTGCAATGGGAGAAGTGCTTAGCTTTGGGTTCAATCTTGCGGTGTCCTTTCCCAGTGACAGTAGGGGCAGCAAGGCACGTATTGTATTGTATTGTTGCCATCGAGGATAACAAGATGGGGTTTTTATCATATTGCATGAATTTATCCCTCTACATCATGTCATCTTGCTTAAGGCATTACTCTGTTCTTATGAACTTAATACTCTAGATGCATGCTAGATAGCGGTCGATGTGTGGAGTAATAGTAGTAGATGCAGGCAGGAGTCGGTCTACTTGTCTCGGACGTGATGCCTATATACATGATCATACCTAGATATTCTCATAACTATGCTCAATTCTGTCAATTGCTCAACAGTAATTTGTTCACCCACCGTAAAATACTTATGCTCTTGAGAGAAGCCACTAGTGAAACCTATGGCCCCCGGGTCTATCTTCATCATATTAATCTTCCAACACTTAGTTATTTCCGTTGCTTTTTTACTTTTCTTTTATTTTACTTTGCATCTTTATCATAAAAATACGAAAAATATTATCCTATCATATCTACCAGATCTCACTCTCGTTAGTGACTGTGTAGGGATTGACAACCCCTTATCGCGTTGGTTGCGAGGATTTATTTGTTTGTGTAGGTGCGAGGGACTTGCGTGTAGCCTCCTACTGGATTGATACGTTGGTTCTCAAAAACTGAGGGAAATACTTACACTACTTTTTCTGCATCACCCTTTCCTCTTCAAGGGAAAACCAACGAAGTGCTCAAGAGGTAGCAAGAAGGATTTCTGGCGCCGTTGCCGGGGAGGTCTACGCAAAAGTCAACATACCAAGTACCCATCACAAACCCTTATCTCCCGCATTACATTATTTGCCATTTGCCTCTCGTTTTCCTCTCCCCCACTTCACCCTTGCCGTTTTATTCGCCCTCTCTTTTCCGTTTGCCTCTTTTTCGCTTGCTTTTTGTTTGCTCGTGTGTTGGATTTCTTGTTTGTCACGATGGCTCTACCTAGATTTGGTGATCTTCACCTTAAAAGGTTAGAAGAGATCGAAAGCAACGTCAGGAGTTTTATGGTTTTGCAATTTGAGCATAATAATTTCTTCAGAAATGAGCTTAAGGAACAAAAAAGCTTTATGAGTTATATGAATAAAGAGCTCGATGACATGTCTAAAGAATTTGATGGTTTGAGATCCCAAATTCCTCGTCTTGAAAAGTTGATAGCTGAAATATCGGATAAACAGGCTACCTTAGTTAATAAGATGGCCGCTAAACCGGATTTCTATGAAAATAAAGATGAAGATCTAAAAGTTATTGATGTGTCCCCTATTAAATCTTTGTTTTGCAATATGAATCTTGATAATGATGGGACCGAATATGATCCACCTTTACCTAGAAGGCGTTCCAAAAATTCAGAGTGTTTAGATCTTGATGCTAAAATTGATAAAGTGGGATTGAAGAGAACAAAACCCTGGATATTAATAAACCCACTATTTTGGATTTCAAGGAATTTAATTATGATAATTGCTCTTTGATAGATTGTATTTCCTTGTTGCAATCCGTGCTAAATTCCCCTCATGCTTATAGTCAAAATAAAGCTGTTACCAAACATATTGTTGATGCTTTGATGCAATCTTATGAAGAAAAACTTGAGTTGGAAGTTTCTATCCCTAGAAAACTTTATGATGAGTGGGAACCTACTATTAAAATTAAGATTAAAGATCATGAATACTATGCTTTGTGTGATTTGGGTGCTAGTGTTTCCACGATTCCAAAAACTTTGTGCGATTTGCGAGGTTTCCTTGATTTTGATGATTGCTCTTTAAACTTGCACCTTGCGGATTCCACTATTTAGAAACCTATGGGAAGAATTAATGATGTTCTTATTGTTGCAAATAGGAACTATGTGCCCATAGATTTTATCGTTCTTGATATAGATTGCAATCCTTCATGTCCTATTATTCTTGGTAGACCTTTCCTTAGAACGATTGGTGCAATTATTGATATGAAGGAAGGGAATATTAGATTCCAATTTCCATTAAAGAAAGGCATGGAACACTTCCCTAGGAAGAAATAAATTTACCATATGAATCTATCATGAGAGCTACTTATGGATTGCCTACCAAAGATGGCAATACCTAGATCTATCCTTGCTTTTATGCCTAGCTAGGGGCGTTAAACGATAGCGCTTGTTGGGAGGCAACCCAATTCTATTTTTAGTTTTTTTTATCTTTTTGCTTCTGTTTAGGAATAAATATTTGATCTAGCCTCTGGTTATATGTGTTTTTATGTTTTAATTAGTGTTTGTGCCAAGTTAAACCTATAGGATCTTCTTGGATGATAGTTATTTGATCTTGCAGAAAATTCCAGAAACTTTCTGTTCACGAAAGCAATTGTTAAAAATCACCAGAACGTGGTAAAATATTGATTCCAATTGATTCTGATCAATAAACAAATTGCCTAGGCCTTCCTATTTTGGCTGATATTTTGGAGTTCCATAAGTTTGCGTTAGTTACAGATTACTACAGACTGTTCTGTTTTTGACAGATTCTGTTTTTCGTGTGTTGTTTGCTTATTTTGATGAATCTATGGCTAGTAAAATAGTTTATAAACCATAGAGAAGTTGGAATACAGTAGGTTTAACACCAATATAAATAAAGAATGAGTTCATTACAGTACCTTGAAGTGGTCATTTGTTTTCTTTCGCTAACGGAGCTCACGAGATTTTCTGTTAAGTTTTGTGTTGTGAAGTTTTCAAGTTTTGGGTGAAAGATTCGATGGATTATGGAACAAGGAGTGGCAAGAGCCTAAGCTTGGGGATGCCCATGGCACCCCCAAGATAATCTAAGGACACCAAAAAGCCAAAGCTTGGGGATGCCCCGGAAGGCATCCCCTCTTTCGTCTACTTCCATCAGTAACTTTACTTGGAGCTATATTTTTATTCACCACATGATATGTGTTTTGCTTGGAGCGTCTTGTATTATTTGAGTCTTTATTTTTTAGTTTACCACAATCATCCTTGCTCTACACACCTTTTGAGAGAGACACACATGATACGGAAATTATTAGAATACTCTATGTGCTTCACTTATATCTTTTGAGTTATATAGTTTTGCTCTAGTACTTCACTTATATCTTTTAGAGCACGGTGGTGGATTTGTTTTATAGAAACTATTGATCTCTCATGCTTCACTTAGATTATTTTGAGAGTCTTAAATAGCATGGTAATTTGCTTAAATAATCCTAATATGCTAGGTATTCAAGATTAGTAAAAATTTTCTTATGAGTGTGTTGAATACTAAGAGAAGTTTGATGCTTGATGATTGTTTTGAGACATGGAGGTAGTGATATTAAAGTCGTGCTAGTTGAGTAGTTGTGAATTTGATAAATACTTGTGTTGAAGTTTGCAAGTCCCGTAGCATGCACGTATGGTGAACGTTATGTAAATTTTTTGAAACATGAGGTGTTCTTTGATTGTCCTCCTTATGAGTGGTGGTCGGGGACGAGCGATGGTCTTTTCCTACCAATCTATCCCCCTAGGAGCATGCGCGTAGTGCTTGGTTTTTGATTACTTGTAGATTTTTGCAATAAGTATGTGAGTTCTTTATGACTAATGTTGAGTCAATGGATTATACGCACTCTCACCTTTCCATCATTGCTAGCCTCTTCGGTACCGTGCATTGCCCTTTCTCACATTGAGAGTGGTGCAAACTTCACCGGTGCATCCAAACCCTGTGATATGATACACTCTTTCACACATAAACCTCCTTATATCTTCCTCAAAACAGCCACCATACTTACCTATTATGGCATTTCCATAGCCATTCTGAGATATATTGCCATGCAACTTTCCACCATTTCGTTTATCATGACACGTTCATCATTGTCATATTGCTTTGCATGATCATGTAGTTAACATAGTATTTGTGGCAAAGCCACCGTTCATAATTCTTTCATACATGTCACTCTTGGTTCATTGCATATCCCGGTACACCGCCGGAGGCATTCATATAGAGTCATACTTTGTTCTAGTATCGAGTTGTAATCATTGAGTTGTAAATAAATAGAAGTGTGATGATCATCATTTTCTAGAGCATTGTCCCAAGTGAGGAATAAAAAAAAGAGAGAGAAAGGCCATAAAAAAAGAGAAGGCCCAAAAAAATGAGAGAAAAAGAGAGAAGGGACAATGGTACTATCCTTTTACCACACTTGTGCTTCAAAGTAGCACCATGATCTTCATGATAGAGAGTCTCTTGTTTTGTCACTTTCATATACTAGTGGGAATTTTTCATTATAGAACTTGGCTTGTATATTCCAACAATGGGCCTCCTCAAGTGCCCCAGGTCTTCGTGAGCAAGCAAGTTGGATGCACACCCACTTAGTTTCTTTTGTTGAGCTTTCATATATTTATAGCTCTAGTGCAACCGTTGGATGGCAATCCCTACTCCTTGCATTAACATCAATCGATGGGCATCTCCATAGCTCATTGATTAGCCTCGTTGATGTGAGACTTTCTCCTTTTTTTGTCTTCTCCACATAACCCCCATCATCATATTCTATTCCACCCATAGTGCTATGTCCATGGCTCGCGCTCATGTATTGCGTGAAGGTTGAAAAAGTTTGAGATTACTAAAGTATGAAACAATTGCTTAGCTTGTCATCTAGGTGTGCATGATGAGAGCATTCTTGTGTGACGAAGATGGATCATGACTAAACTATATGATTTTGTAGGGATGAACTTTCTTTGGCCATGTTATTTTGAGAGGACATAATTGCTTAGTTAGTATGCTTGAAGTATTATTATTTTTATGTCAATATGAACTTTTATCTTGAATCTTTCGGATCTGAATATTCATACCACAATTAAGAAGAATTACATTGAAATGCCAAGTAGCACTCCGCATCAAAAATTCTCTTTTTATCATTTACCTACTCGAGGACGAGAAGGAATTAAGCTTGGGGATGCTCGATACGTCTCCAACGTATCTATAATTTTTTGATTGCTCCATGCTATAATATCTTCTGTTTTGGACATTATTGGGCTTTATTATTCACTTCTATATTATTTTTGGGACTAACCTACTAACCGGAGGCCCAACCAGAATTGCTGTTTTTTGCCTATTTCAGAGTTTCGCAGAAAAAGAATATCAAACGGTGTCCAAACGGAATGAAACCTTCGGGAACATGATTTTCGAAACGAACATGATCCAGAGGACTTGGAACCTACGTCAAGAAACAAAGCAGGAAGCCACGAGGTAGGGGGGCGCGCCTACCCCCCTGGGCGTGCCCTCCATCCTCGTGGGCCCCATGTTGCTCCACCGACGTACTCCTTCCTCCTATATATACCTACGTACCCCCAAATGATTAGATACGGAGCCAAACACATAATTCCACCACCGCAACCTTCTGTATCCATGAGATCCCATCTTGGGGCGTGTTCCGGAGCTCCGCCGGAGGGGGCATCCATCACGGAGGGCTTCTACATCAACACCATAGCCTCTCCGATGAAGTGTGAGTAGTTTACCTCAGACCTTCGGGTCCATAGTTAGTAGGTAGATGGCTTCTTCTCTATTTTTGGATCTCAATACAATGTTCTCCCCCTCTCTCGTGGAGATCTATTCGATGTAATCTTCTTTTGCGGTGTGTTTGTTGAGAACGATGAATTGTGGGTTTATGATCAAGTTTATCTATGAACAATATTTGAATCTTCTGAATTCTTTTATGTATGATTGGTTATCTTTGCAAGTCTCTTCGAATTATCAGTTTGGTTTGGCCTACTAGATTGATCTTTCTTGCAATGGGAGAAGTGCTTAGCTTTGGGTTCAATCTTGCGGTGTCCTTTCCCAGTGACAGTAGGGGCAGCAAGGCACGTATTGTATTGTTGCCATCGAGGATAACAAGATGGTTTTTTTATCATATTGCATGAATTTATCCCTCTACATCATGTCATCTTGCTTAAGGTGTTACTCTGTTCTTATGAACTTAATACTCTAGATGCATGCTGGATAGCGGTCGATGTGTGGAGTAATAGTAGTAGATGCAGGCAGGAGTCAGTCTACTTGTCTCGGACGTGATGCCTATATACATGATCATACCTAGATATTCTCATAACTATGCTCAATTTTGTCAATTGCTCAACAGTAATTTGTTCACCCACCGTAAAATACTTATGCTCTTCAGAGAAGCCACTAGTGAAACCTATGGCCCTCGGGTCTATCTTCATCATATTAATCTTCCAACACTTAGTTATTTCCGTTGCTTTTTTACTTTGCTTTTATTTTACTTTGCATCTTTATCATAAAAATACAAAAAATATTATCCTATCATATCTATCAGATCTCACTCTCGTAAGTGACCATGTAGGGATTGACAACCCCTTATCGCGTTGGTTGCGAGGATTTATTTGTTTGTGTAGGTGCGAGGGACTTGCGTGTAGCCTCCTACTAGATTGATACCTTGGTTCTCAAAAACTGAGGGAAATACTTACGCTACTTTGCTGCATCACCCTTTCCTCTTCAAGGGAAAACCAACGCAATGCTCAAGAGGTAGCAGCCGGCCACGATCAGAAGCCCTTAGGTCCACCTGAAACTTCTTTTTATGCTGTTCCACATACAGTTCCGTGAGAAATTTCTTGTTGAAAAACTTAATCCTCACGGACAATAGCGCCCTCGCATTCAACATGAAGAATGTGACAAAGCTAGTGTTTGCACTGTTGGATGCATATCCTTCCAGCGTTACTATCTTCAAACGAATGTCATGAGACATGAGAAAACCCCGGTGCTTCTTGAACCATCGATTGGTTATACCTTTTTCTCCATGTGTTAGTGCCTAAATAGAGATGAAGATTGAAAACAGTTAATGTCTAAATTAGATTATGTTGAAAGAGCAATAGTTGAACGATTAATTATAGTACATTATATATGGGCTTTCAATGTGCGTGAAATCGTCACCTTTATATACAAGTTCTCCAGACATGGAAAGCATTGCAGCAAGGCAATAATGATGTTGAGATCAAAACACCACATACTGATATATAAGTTCTTGACAGAATCCACCACCACTGATAGGATGGACAAGCTCTTCATTGAGCATAGAACATAATATTAGCACTGAAAGTGTACTCCAAGTTGATACTTAACTTATGCGCAAAAATGAAAAATGCAAAGTACAAAAGTGTACATGAATAATATACAGTACCTCAATAGGTGTGGATGCAAACACCATCTTGAACCATTTAAAAGGATCACGAATTGCACCCAAGGTCTCTAGTTTAGGCGTAGAGACCACAATTATTTGCGAAGGTTTATAACAACAATCAAGGAGCAACCTTTGAAGTGAAGGGGCATCTTCGATGATGAGCTACTGTCCTTCAAAACGAATTCCAATGCTTACATGGTGAGGCGACTTTATTTTGGGACAAGGGATATGGATTCCATTTCCAAAAACAAGCACCAAACGCTCCAGGACAGGGCAACTGGAGTGGATGATGCTGTGCAGCGAGGCCTCCGATAGATGAACCAACACAAGCACAAGTTTTTTTAGCAGTGGTAGTCGAAGCATTTGTACCAGATTGTTTGCTAGATGGCACCGGGTCAAGGTGGCGGTGTGGAGAGAGGAAGAAAACCATGAGATGGGCATCGGTGGTGAGGGCACAGATGCAGCTCTTGGTGGTAACCTATCGCTGAGGTATTGGTAAAACTCAAGCTGCTGGAGTTTATTGAATTGACAGGATGTCAGCCAGGAGGCCACCATGCAGGCTATGTCCAGCAGGTAGCATGCCGGGATCCAGATGCGTTGAACGGAGCCTGGTGGGAGGAGATGATGGCTCCGGGGAGTTCAGAATCATCATCAATAGATAGCTGACGACAGTTGAGATTAAGAGGCGCGGCGTGCCACAGAGTGCGCCACCGAGATGCGAGGACTTGTGTGTGTGGCATCCATCCTTGGTGTGGAGAAGGGAGATGATCTCCCCAAGGATGCCGTCCGGGAGATCGCTGATGCGATCCGCTGGAGATTCTACTGGTTCCTCAGGTCCGGGGGGCGTGGCCGCTTCTGGCCGCAGCCGGGTCCAAGATCTACATTCGGCGGCGGCGCTGGCCGGAGCCTCATCTGTGTACATACCAATCTAAAAGAAAAAAATGGCAGAAACATACATGTAGGATATTCAATATCAATTCTCAAGATCTGGAAAAAAAGGGACAAACATATATGTAGGACATTCAAAATCATTTCTCAAGATCTGGCCACGAATTATTAGCACGCAAGCTAACCCTAGTCGAATTATTAGCAAAAATCATTTGTATAGAACAAACAATTAATTACTAACTCTATACGGATAACATTCAAACAATCAATACACTATGTGCATATAACGGATCTTAATTACTCTGATTTCATGGACTGAGAGAACATAACCATAGGATTTGTATTCCAAAAAAGTTAGAGAGGGGGGGAGTAACTAGAGAAAACAGTTTGCCGCACAAATGGGTATATAGATTGCTAACCGGTTTTCCGCCGGAGTCGCAGTCGTTGCCGGAGTTGTTGTTGACCTCCGTCTCCGGCTGGGAGGGCACGATGGCACCGACAAAGTCAAGGTCGTGCTGCTGCCCGTGCAAGACCTTGTCGGCGGCGACGGCAACCTCTGTGCCTAGCTTCACGCGTTGCGCGGGTGCTAATTCACCAGCCCCGGCATCGCCACTTGCTCCGATGGTGCGCTTCGGCGGTATCCTCATACACTCCAGAGTCCAGACGTTGGTGACCACTGTGGACCGGGGGTGCGGCCGCCTATTATGGCCGCCGACTCGGGCGCGCAATTAATACGGACCAGTGGGAGCGAGGTGGGTGGCGGTCAAAGGCAGTCTCGCCTCCCGGTGAGCCTGCGTGACGGACTTATGCCATTCCTACTATCATTTCACACAGCTACTCGCACGCCTCCCGGTGACACTGCGCAGCTAAAACGCCTCCCGTCAATTCGCACACCTGCACGCACGCCTCCTGGTATGCCTATGCGGTGGACTGCTCGCATGCGCCCCGTCAACTCACGCCTGCTCGCACGGCACACGGGGCACGTGGCAGCATGTATACTTTTTGGTTTATTGATGATTCATTCTGCCGCTTTACTGCTTAACCGAAGGATGGCATGGTCTAACGCACACAGTCCGAACAAATAATCCATATGAGATATTGGTTGCCAGTTTTTAATAATCTCCCGTTTGTAAGAAGGTTATGTCAAAACGGGTCTCAAATTTGACGGAAAAAATACAATATCACAGTCTACTGGTGTCCATATATGACACCATGATAAGTTTCATGAATTTCAACTAAGTTTTGGATTTACTGAATTTTAAAAATCTATATTCTCAATGTTTTGAAATCTCTTGCACGGGGAAACATGCACCCAGGGACACATATGATTTTGCAATCCATTTTGCTGCACATGTAGCTCAAATTTGATTTTTGCACATTAAATCCCTAGGAAATCAATCAATGTATAAAAACAGTCGAATGATGTCTGTTTTTTTTAAATTTTAACACGACACTCCTTTGGTCACATGTTCACTGCAGAAAAAGTTTGACATTCCTCAGAGTGGCTATGGTGGTGCAGGATGTGTGTGTCTGTGTGTGTGTGGGGGTGGGGGGAGGGGTTTGGCACTACACTACGAGTCGTGAACCTCCGTGTGGGATTATTGATCATTTTGTGAGTCATATATGCCACATCAAAGTCGTGAATTGGTTATTTAAAACATTACACAACCCTTTCATACATACATGTTCGGGCCACATGCATGCATTGGTGGTCCTCTCGGACACTCTCCCTCGGGCGGTTATCAGCGAGATGCCCATTCGTTAGCCTGAGAAGGTTTTCAGTTTCCACCGACAACGAGAGGCATTTGACCAAAGATGGATTCATCTTGGCTCGTGTGTGGTGCGGATCATGGTGAGATTCCATATCAAAGTTCGAGCACGTGCGTACAAACCCTCCCACCGGCTTGAAGTGAGAGGGCTAAGCATCGTGGTGTAGTGCGTTTCCGGTTTGCGAAGCATGTGCCACGTCAAAGTTGTGCATTGGGTATTCAAACATCACATAACACACGGGCACATGCACGCCGTGGTTTTGTCCTATGACACTCACTCGCATGTGACTCTCTCTGTGGGCCCATGAGGTCGTCGTTGACCAGTTGAACGTACAACGAGAGAGAGGTTAATTTGACCAACAAGGATGGTTCTTTTTTGGTTTGTGTTACGCATATGCACGGTAGGTGTATGTACATGTCAAAGAGGGGAAACATGAATACTCTATATATATGCGTGTCATAACCTCGCTCCATGTGGGGACTTTCTGGTTCCCGAGGCAGGTGCCACATCAAAGTTGTACATTATATTGGTATTCAAACATCACGTAATACCATGCAGGCGGTGGTTTGCCCTATAGGAACTCACTCGCGTGTGGTGCTTCCATCCGTGGGCATGCGAGGTTGTCCTCCATCACTTTTACCCAACGAGAGAGAGGTTAATTTGACCATCAAGGAATGATTCTTTTTTGGTCTGTGCTATACAGTAGAAGTACATATATACCATGCGTCGAATGGGGGCGTACATATAGCACATACCACGCATCATGAACCTCGCGCTCTCTGTGGGGACTTTTTGGTTTCCTATATATGTGGTGCCACATCAAAGTTGTGCATTGCGTATTCAAACATCACACAAACACCTCTTTGGGCCACATGCAGAGGTGGTACGTAGTCCGATATAGGATGATCACTCGCGTGCAAAGTATGCTTCGCTTCTGTGCTGGGCCTGCGAGTTTGTCGTCCATCACTTTGACCCAGCGAGAGATGTGAGGACTGGTTTTTCGGGACATTAATTTCCCAGAAAATGGCCTTTATGCTCACCAGCCCCAGGATTACTGTTAGCTGATGAGGCACCAACTTGATACAAGATTTCCAAGCAAAGTACAAAAATATGTAGTACAAGACCATCGTGGCCTATGAGTACAACACTTGGTTTCTAGTGGTTGATGGCAGAAGCGGTTTGAGGTTCATTTGCGTCTATGGGACTCCATTTCCCACAAGAACAGCTGACCAGGATAACTCCTATCTTCGCGAGGCTGCTATCATCGTAGCGTAGGTTCCGGGGCTGTCATCGCAACGTTCCTCTCCAAGCAAGAAATCTGACCAAGACAATAGCCAGGGACAAGCCAGTGAGTACTTTGAATGTACTCGCAAACATTATGAACACGGGTATAATATAATAGTGGGTAATCATGCTCCGAAAGCTTCTACGATCATAACGTCAGTCACGAAATAAACAAAATTCATGATGCACACATGCAGGTAAAATGTGAATATGCAATACGGGAGTAGAAATAGAATGCACCGATCGAGTGTCTGAAGCGACGCCTCGAAAGGATAATAAGATAAATCATGCCTCAGTCGGGCGTCTGAGCGACACCACATAAAGGGCTTATGAATAATAAATAAATGATAAACATGCCGCAGTCGGGCGTCTGGGCGACGCCACATAAAGGGCTTATAAAGGAATAATAAATAACAAGCATGCCGCAGTCGGGCGTCTGAGCGACGCCACATAAAGGGCTTATAAAGGATAAATAAATAACAAGCATGCCGCAGTCGGGCGTCTGAGCGACGCCACATAAAGGGCTTATAAAGGATAAATAAATAACAAGCATGCCGCAGTCGGGCGTCTGAGCGACGCCACATAAAGGGCTTATAAAGGATAAATAAATAACAAGCATGCCGTAGTCGGGCGTCTGAGCGACGCCACATAAAGGGCTTATAAATAATAATCACAGTGAGTATCCAGGAGGTAGAACCGTCCCAGGGATACTCAATAATTCAAATAAAGTAACTGGTTAGTCCACATTAATAATAATCATAATCCTCATGTGTCAAAGGTCATAATCAAGGTTCCAGTCTAGCCGTTTCTCCATCCGAATACCGTTACTATGATCTAGTTTAGCCGTTTCTCCATCCGAAGACCGTCACTAGACCCATCTCAGACTGGAGTCCTTACCCATGGACATGGCTATCCGAATAGATATATCCTCTGCAGAGGGTGTACTCTTTACCCACGAGTAACGGATTTATTTAGTCCATCGGGGCTAATTCCGCCTACGGCCTTTTAATTGAAAACACGCCTGACCTACACACACCAACTTAACTTACCGGTGTCTGGAATCACCCACGACACCTGTCAAGCAAAGCTCTAAGTGGGGAGGCTACAACCTCGACGTAGCATGGGATCAAATTTATATCGCGCGCTCTAAGAGGTGCCCCCCTCTCGGTCCCAACCGGAAACACCCATGTCCCCGGACCAGGTGGCATGCCTACCGGATGCATCCGGTATCTTCCACCATGGCCTCTCTGTACGGTGTGTGCCTTGGTAAGGGGTTGACAACTTACTGAACCGTACCCTACCTGCGGCAGGGACAAGTGGTAGTACAAAACAAGTAGGGGAAGTTACTGAACAAGACTCGACCTACGGCCGACTCAGTAGGTCCAAGTATTCTCCAAATGATTAGCATAACCAATATATTCCCATTGACAGACAGGATCACCGCTCATCAAACCTCATCATGCCATACCGGACACACTCGTCCCGACGAGGAACTAGGGACAAGTTCGTGTCTACCCAAGACCACGACTTTCCCGGCTTCCTGCCGGTATGCATGAAAAGCTCGCGAGGATGATCATTATCACCAGCATATCCATTTGCTAACAGTAAAGCATCTCCAATATGCACTCATGGGTGTGACTGTATCGTTACATAGAAATAACGCATGCTCCAAGTCAGGGTGGTGTGGTAACTGCCTCAAAAACACCTTACGAAAATATTATGCCAGAGTTCAGAATGCTTGCCTTCAAGAGTATGCAAGGGGGTGCACTTTTTGAAAGTTTTCTTCTCTCTCCATTTCCTATTTTGAAAAATAGTCAAGTAACAAATATTTCAAAAATAGTACAAAAAGTTGTCCCAAATATTTTTGAAATAAATCTTAAAATAAACTAGATGAAATTTGAGAGAGGTAGGAAAAAGAATCAACTCATTTGGGCTTTTATTTTAAAAGATATAGCCAGTCAAAGTTTGGTCAAAATTCTGTTTTAAATAAAACCAGAAAAAGAAAACGTTTCGATACAGAATACGTTTTCAGGGTAGTGGACACATACTCGAGGATATACGCTTCCACTTAAACACGCAGTGGCGGGGCTGGGTCACTGACAGTGGGTCCAGGGGGCCCACTGGTCAGGTTTGACTATTCCCCCCTCTCCCTCCTCTTCTCTGCCCGAACGGGAGCGGGACTCCGGCGATTGCCGTCGACGAACGACGACTCCTCGAGGGCACCTGAGGGCAGGGATGGACCCGCCAGACCGGAACGGTCCTCCAGGTGGTCGTTGGGTCGATGGTGGTGGAAGGAGTCGCCGGCGGCGAGCTCCGCGGCGGAGGGGGCTACGGGAGTCAAAGGGGGTTTGGGCTCCGGTGGTTTCCGATCGAGGTTGAGGCGCTGGGCAGCTCCGCAAGAACAAGGGGAAGCGGGTGGTGGTGCTAGCTGAGCTGGGGAGGCCCGGTTGGCGACTCGCGGGACCGGAGGGCGGCGGCCGAACCTGCCGGAGATGGGGGAGAGGGCCTCTTCCGGTCAATCCACGGCTAGGGGAGCACCAGGGGGGAGGCCTGAGGTCGCCTGAGCGCTTGGAGGGGCTCGGGACCTCCTTTTATAGGCGTTCGAGTCTGGTCCCGTGGCGGCCGTGGATAAGAACGCCGGCGACCGCCGTGCTATAGCTGCAGGGCGACGTGGCGGCGACGAGCGCGTGCCGACGGGTTCCAGGATAAGCTCGAGCTGCTCCAGGGGGCAGCTGGCACGCTGGTGTGGCTTGGGCGGCGCCGTCCGTGGCAGGAGCTCACTGCCGACGCCGGCGTGCCGCCAAAGGCTTCTGACGGCGGCGCTGTAGGGCGCCACGGGTGGCATGGAGGGTACTGGCGAGTGGGCGGGTGCAGGGCGTGGCTCTGCTGGCGAGCAAGGGCCAGGGGCGGGACGCGGTGAGGGCGGCAGTGCGACGCGGCGACTCGGTGCGCGCGCGTGCAAAACGTGCGCTCTGGGCGCGCCCAGAGCACGCACGGGACGTGTTCGACGAAATGCCAGGGCAGCCTAGAGTGCTAGAGGGAGGCTGGCAATTAACATGACAGGGATAGGGATAGCTAGGAGCATAGTGGACAAGGTTGCTGGGTCAGTGGAATAAGATTATAATGTAAACCGGAAAACATGCCAAAACTGTCCATGAACACAAGGTGTTCGACCTAATGCTAAGTGTATCTAGGCAACTCTTGGAGTGGCCAAAAACTCCAGACCAGTGTCTCCCTAGATGTAGATGATGATGGCAAGATCATTTGGGCAAAACCAGAAACTTGCTAGTGCAAGTTTTGCAAAACTTCAGTTTTGGACAGAAAGAAAAAGGTCTCATTGCATGCACTTAAAATCCTCCAATGGGTCCACTCTCCTGGACTTCAGGGTTTTGTAGGAGGGCTATAAGCAGGAAAAAGCTCATGGGCACTTAGAGCAAAATAAAATAGGGTTGCAGTACAAATCACCAAACTGGACCAGAATGAATAAGAGGTTGATTCACTCAAATTTTTCAAAGAACAACACTGGGTTTTTGCATGAAGTTGAATTATATGCATCTACTGACATCTCCAAACACTTGGAAGAATTTTTAAAGGAATATTTAAATAGGTTGTAGTGCAAAAATGCCTACTGGACCCGATTTGAAAAGTTGATGTGGAGCTCAAAATCTCCAATAACCAAAAGATATTTTTGCATAAAAGTGATGTGGAAACATCACATGACATCCCCAAATTTTGGTGGGAATTTTAATTGCATTTGTCAAATGGTTGCAGTGCAAAACAGGCTCCAAATTTATGAAAAATCATTTTAAAAGAGTAAAGCTCAAGAAAAAGCAAACCTTGCAATTAAATCCATTGACTAAGAATTGTTTCATAGAGAGAGCATACAAGTCCAATAATACTTTTGGAAAGTTTCCACTTGAGGTAAAAACCCACAATATCAAAAGGGTAAATCTAGACAAATGGAAAAGTTCAATTTCCTGGCAAAATTTTAATTAATAAAACAAGGTCAAAATTTTGGGGTGTCACAAGAGAGAGGTACGTTTGACGAACAAGGATGATTAATTCTTTTAGGGCTGTGTTAATAGGTGTATAGTACGTGTCGAAGGGGGGGTGACCAGCATATATATATATAGACACACACACACACACACACACACACACACTAGGTGTCACATGAACCTCACTCTGTGTGGGGACTTTGCGGTTTTTGAGGCAAATGCCACATCAAAGTTGTGCATTAGGTATTCAAAACATCACAACCACACAACCTCTCCATATATATGTTCTGGCGCACGTGCAAGCGCAATGGTTGTTGTCCTATATATGGCACTCACTCACGCGGTTATCGGCGATGCTTCCATCTATCGGCCCGCTTGGTCCATCACTTTCACCGACAGCGAGAGAGGTTAACTAATTTGACTCAGGAGGGGATTAATTTTTTGTTTGTCTCATGATATAGATCATGATGTGAGATTACATATATATAATATCGCATGTGTACACATGAATCCATCCCATTGGATCGAAGGGGGGGGGGCGAGCACACGACACGTCATGAACGACCTCTTGCTCTGTGTTGGGACCTTTGCGATTTTCAACGCATGCCCCACATCAATGTTGTGCATTGGGTCAGGTATTCAACACATACGCGTGCATCACAAACCTCCATAAATATGTTCAGGACACACGCATGCAAATGGTTGTCTTTGGACACACTCTCACTCGCTTGGTTATGGGCGGCAAGCCTATATATATTCGTGGGCCCGCGTGGACGTCAATCATTTCGACCAATGACGAGAAAGGTTACCAGGGTGGATTCTTCTTCTTTGCTTCGAGTTTCCGTATAGTAGGTCGACCATTCCAAGCTTAATTAAGTTTGAGCGCATGCTACGCGTCGTGAACCCTAGCTCAGTGTGGGGATTTTATGGTTCCAAAGCATGGTGCCACATCAAATTTGCGCATTGGGTATTCAAACACCACACAGACCACTTCCATATACATACTTGGGCCACATGCACAGAGTGGGTTCGTCTTCATACAGTACTCTCTCGCGAGGTTATCGGCGACAAGCTAGCCCATTTTGTGGGGCCATGTGGACATCCATCACTTTGACCAACAACGAGCGAGAGAGGTTGTACGACCAAGTTGAATTCTACTTGGTCCGTGTTACAGTACGTCTTGGTGATATGCCCTCCCCCCGACGTGTGTGTGTGTGTGTGTGTGGGGGGGGGGCTACTTCGCACTACCTGCAACCTCCGTGGGGTCGGGGAAGTCCGGTTAATTTGCGAGTCACACGCGCCACATCAAAGTTGTGAATGGTAGTTAAATATCACACCACACCCTTTTCATACATATAGTAGGGCCACCCACATGTGGTTCGTATGTGGTCTCACCCATCTCGCGCCACAAGCACACATTTGTGGGTCGGCACACGGTCCACCTTTGTCAGGAAGAGAAAGGGGAAGTTTGACCATATATATATGATGGAATCCTATAGGTTTTGTGTTACGGTAGGGTGAGATTTCAGACCTAGCTATTTGGGGGCATGCATTCGTAGCTAGGATTCCCTTACCACCGACACGAAGTGGGGTTCATAGGGGGTGGCTGACTAGCAATATTGTGCTTTTGTGCGACAGGTGCCGCATCAAAGTTGTGCATTGGGTATTCGAACATCAAACCACCCTTTTCATACATATATTTGGTCCACATGCAAGTGTGTTCGTGTTCTGACCCTCTCCCGCGTTATTCTTTTTGCCAAATTTATAAACATCACACGAGTCACTCACACCAGCACAGTAGATTGGGCTCCACGAGGCTTGTCTCCCGGTCTCGAAAATATCTACTGCCTTGTAATCTTGAAAATATCTACCGACTGTGTGGTTTTAATGTTTGATAGCACACAATTAGTATGTGCGGACCGTGTGCGATGTCTGTTACTCCCGCTCTGCTTCAATCCCTTGATTCAAATTTTCAGTAGCTTTGGCATTTTACTCCCGCCTCTGCATCCCTTGCAATCTCAAAAATATCTGCTCGCCCTTGATTCAAATTTTCAGTAGCGCCGCCTTGTTACTGCCGCCTCTGCATCCCTCACAACCTCAAAAATATCTGCTCGCCCTTGATTCAAATTTTTAGTTGCCTCGACATTTTACTCCCGCCTCTGCATCCCTCACAATCTAAAAAACATCTGCTCGCCCTTGATCCAAATTTTCAGTAGCCCGGCATTTTACTCCTGCTTAGTAAAATTTTCAGTTGCCGCGGTATTTCCTCAAACACCACCTTGCCCCCCTCCACACATACCACACACTCCCCAAAACCTCTGCTCACACAAGCACACACCACCCCTCCCTCGCCCGAAACCATTGGTAGGTCGCCACCATCACCGCCGCCGCCTCCATCCTCAACCTCTGCCTGGGTGCCGGGGAGCTCGAGGAGCCAATGGCCAAAAAGAGGTTTATCGCGGCCTCTTCGCCCGATGCCGGTGAGGTGGTCGCCAGGTGTCCCTGATGTCGCTTGAAGCTACATCGGTATTTCCCCAAAGAGGAAGGGATGATGCAGCACAGCGGCGGTAGGTATTTCCTTAAGATATGAAACCAAGGTTATCGAATGTAACATCCCAAAATTCTAAATTTTGGAATGTTATAATAAACAGATAGATTGGATTGATTGTTTGATTGATTGACTGAAAGTGAGTGGAATTCGAAATCTTTTGAAAGTTAAATGAGAGGGAATAAAAGGACTTTCCCAAACTTTCATTTTGCTTTTATGATCTCCATGAATTCAAATTCTTTTCATCACAAAACCCTGGAGAGAAGATGACATGACTTCTTCCATTTATTTAAATGAAAAGGGGTGTTGAAAATATTTGAATTTCATTTGAGAATATTTCCAATTTTGAAACTTTATGCAACTCAATGATTTTCACGAGAGAAGATAAAATGACTTCTTCAAAACAAATGAAATATGAGTTGGGAGTTTCAAAGGATTTATTCAAAGTCCCATTGAAATTATTTTTCAATATTGGAGTTATTTGAGTTTTATTCAAATTATTTTTCTCCAAAAACAAAATATACAGAAAATAGGGTAACATGATTCCCTACATCAGAAAATTGGAGAAAAACAAATTTGAAATCATTTTGGTATTTTTAAAATGATTTTTATTGGATTTTATTAAGGCAGCAGCACTGTTTGATTTATTAAAAATTTTGTGGATTTTATTTGACTCTACAAAAATGCCCATGATGTAGGAAATCTTTTTCTGAAAACTTTGGTATATTATATGCCTATAGTATTTTATTTATTTATTTAAGGTTTCCTTTATTTTCCTGGCGCTGTTTAAAAAAAAACCTTTTCCCCGACTGGGCCGGCCCAGTTCGCCAGGCCGCGGCCCAGCCCAGCTCGCACGACGCCCGCGCGTCCCCGACCTCCAGGCGGGAGTCCGCCGCCGCCACGGCTCGCCGGAGCCGTCTCCCCGCCGGACTCCTCCTCTCTTGCCCCCTCCTCCACGCCTCGGAGCCGCCCCTCCCCCCCTTAAATAGCCGGCCCCGGCCCCCTCCCTTTTCTCTCTCCTCGCCGCCGCCGCCGCCGATCCCGCATCTCGCCGCCGCCGCCGCCGCTGCACCGCTCGCTGCCGTCGCCTGCGCCGCTCCGCACCGCCCGCGCCGCCGCCGCACTTTGCCGCCGAAGCCGCCCGCGCCTGGCCTCGCCCCGCGCCGCGCGGCCCCGCCGCCGTCTCGCCGACGCCCGCCGCCGCGGAAAAACCGCCGGAGTTGACCGGTCCGCCGTTGCCAAATCCGATCCGCCCGAACAGGTACAAACCGCCCCGGTTTATTTTTTTTATTATTCGTTTAGGTTTTATTAAGAAAACCTAGATCGGTTTTTTTAGGTTTTATAAAACTGCGAACGTCCGTTGGTTAGGTTTAGAAAACGAACGTTCACTATTTAGCTTTTTCTTTTTCTGTTATTTTCGCCAGGGACCTAGTTGTAGTTATTTTATTTACAGATTAGTCCCTGATTTTCAAACGATCACTACTTTTTACTCGTTTGTCCAAATCCAACGAAACCAACGCCCACGCCTTAGTTATGATCCCCTCTATCCAGTAAAACAACTTAAACATGTTTTTGAAAGTTTTAAAATTTGAATTCAAACAGATTTGTATTCAAACTTCTTTTGTTCATAACTTAAGTTTCGTAACTCCGTTTGAGTTGATTCTTTTAGCAAAGTGAAGCTCTTGACCTAAACTTTCTGATAAGGCCAAATTCATATAATTTTGGTACTGTTAGAAATTGTTTTATGTTGCAAGAGTTATTTGCTTGGTTTTGATGTTTTCCGAAGTGTCTTCTTCGTTCTTTCTGATCTTTTGAGTAATTGCTTATGTGTGGTTACTATTGCTTGCTTGCGATAGATTGACCGGAGTGTGACGAGTAGATCTATGAATAGTATTGAGTGCGAATCATCTTCATCATCATTGCAGGCAAGTAACACTTTGATCATACCCCGTTCATACCCAGTTTTATTGCATTAGATCTATTCCTTCAAACACATTGCATGATTAGGATCTAATAAACTGTGGGTATTGGGAAGTAGTTGAGGTAGTACCTATTACCTGTTTTTCTATCAAACCCTTGGGAGTTACTTCTACGTTGCTTTTATTATTGCCATGCTATGCTCGTAGACGTGGATTGGGTTTGAGTGAAATTCATGACAGATGTGAGATTGTTAATTAATGGTTTACTTAAGGTGGCAACTTAAACTCACATCTGGGTGGATTGAGGTACCTGGGTATTCCAGGATTGCCTGTTTTTCTTTTGGGCCGCCACCCAGGTTCAAAGGGATCATGAGATTTTTCATGCTAGAAACTTCCGTGTGCAGCCGCAAGCTATTATGGGCTCTAGCATAGTTGATTAAGTTGTGTGAACTCTTACAGTGGTAGACTAGCAGATGTAGGGGAAAGTAGGTGTAACGGTCTACCCATACGTAAGGTGCAAACACTTCTGAAAGACTGTGTCTTGGTCATCCGTTACTCAAACACCATGTAGTGCGAGTAATCCAACGGAGGAGATCAAGTCTTGTGGGAAAAGTGCACAAGCCTCTGCAGAGTGTACAAACTAATCATGATTAGCCGTGTCCCCGGTTATGGACATCTTGAGTATCTAGTTCTTGGATTATCCCGTTGATCTCATCATGTTACTTAATTTAAATTTGATTTGGGTTTAATCACGTTCTTAATTGGGATTGAGATGCTGTCAACCATCTCAATGTTTCACAACCACAATGCTAGTTAAATGAAATGTATTCCTTTGCAGTAGGGAAAAATTGGCTTTTCGCAAAAACATTATAACCATAGAGCTTTTCCACCAGCCATATATGCATGTAGTGATAGCCTTTGTTCATCATTTCTCTATGGGGTGAATTTGCCAGCATATTCCATGTGCTGACCCGTTTTCGGGCTGCAACGTTTCATGTTGCAGGATATCTTACGACGAGTAAGTGATTCGTTAGGGTTACGATTTCTACACTCAACTTTGCCGTTGGTGTTGATGGGAATCCACAACCTTGTTACTTCCGCTATTTGGATTGAGGTAATAGTATTTACGTTACTTTATACATGAGATTTACCTCTGTTATAAATCCTCGAGTACTGTGTGTGTCAGCATACTGATCCAGGGATGACACTTAAGCACAGAGACTTGATCCATTCGGGTCGGGTCGCTACAAGATGGTATCAGAGCACATGTTGACTGTAGGACGTGACCCTAGAAACTGGCAAGCCCATAGGAAGGATTTTCTCAAAAAAACTTTCCTTTTCAAAAAGATCTTTTACCTCTCTTCTTTTCCGAGTCTTATTCAAATATTCCCTTTTAGTGAGACCATACCCTTTTTCCTTTTGGACCACTCGAAGATTCGACGGATGAGACCACTTCAAGAAGTACAAGATATCGGACAACTAAGACCATTTTGGAATGAAGAGGATTTCACCGTGCATTATGATAATGGAAACTACAACGGTTGAAGACTCCGAAGACTGGGAGAATTTGAAGGCTCTGAAGAATTGCCAGATGTGTATGACCTAGGAAGGTTACCCTTATGGAACTTGGCAGACTATGGAAGCTGTCAATACCCGAGATCAAGGTGTATCGAAGAAAGGCCGAAACATGGAGAGTTAGAAACTCAAAGTTCTGTCAAGGAAAACCCTAAGGCAGGAGATATCAACTATGGAGAGATAGCTCATGGAAATGACAAGAGCAGAAACACGGCTATCCATGATGTTATCGTCCGCTTATGCTATTGTCACCGTGCGGACTTAAGCATGCAGATGCATGGAGGGATTGGATGGTAGAAAACTGATGGAGCACCTATCAGCAAGACGAAGTTTTAATCTTAGCTGGTGTATCACCAGGGTCTGGAGCATTACATCAGGAAGTTTAAAGATGAACCTTCAGGAAGCAGTATTCGACAAGTAAGCGTTTCGTGAAGAACTCAGAACCCAGAAGTTGAAAGTAGCCATGATGGAGGAGCAAAACCTCGAGACATCAAAGACTCGTCAGGAACTAAAGGACAGTAGGATCATGGTTCATGTCAAGGATGTTGAAACCCAGAAGTTTGGAACGCAACTCCCGAAATTTAAAGGACGTCACGAGAGACTTCGCATCAACAAAGATGATTTGGCAAAAGAACTTGAGAAGGACAAGCATGATTGCAAGAAGCCATCGGAGACATGAACAAGACTTGAAGAGTTTGGCGACGTTGAAGACTTATTGACCTTTAGAAGACCAAACCACTGTTATACCTATGTTAGATGCGACGTTTGTGAGCTGTCATTTGTTTGTTGTTTTTTCGACAGCCACAATAAAAATCTGTCTTTTCAAAAATTTGTTTGTATTGTGTGCATCCCTCTCGACCTCTCTTATCTCACCCCAAACCCATGGACCCTATAGAGGATGAATGGAGATGAGCTTGTATTTTCTGGACCAATGAGTCAATTGGAGACGGACCGATGGATTCAGAACATGGAGGATCACATGAAGAATAACCCTATAGTCGGAAAGGATATGACCTGGCGTGCTCTTCAATGTTTTGAAAGAGGTGCTGCTACTTGGTGGAGGATGTACCAAACCATCAATGGATGGCAAGAAGTAACCACTTGGAAAGAATTTAAGTGGACTCTACAAAGATCTCGTCTTGTGTCCGAGAAATTTAAGCCTTATGGAAAGGATATGAAGAAACCTTGTGCATACAAGTCTTGTGGAGAAATAGGCCACAACCATAAGGAACACAAGGAGGAATGCCCTAATTGTGAGGGAAGTCACCCAGCTGAAGAATGCCCAACTAGGAAGATCACTTGTTTCTTGTGTGAAGGGACTACCCACTACCCTGCTCAGTGTCACATCTACCCCATGGTACAAAGGACTATCCAGCAGAAGAAAGAAGCAACGAAAAGAGCCCTCATGGGAATTTTAGAGGAATCTGTGATGAAGGAAGAGGTGGAGGACACACCCAAAGAAGAACCAATTAAACCCTGCACCAAGTCATGCTATTCATGTGGAGAAGAAGGACACATCTCCCAAAATTGTCTGAATGGGGATTTAGTAGAATTCCCGACAGAGGAAGTAGAGTATGACCCACAGGAAATAGAAGCCCTGATTGGAACGGAAAAGTCCAGGAAGAAAAGTAGATTGGATCCCAGGAACAACCCAATTTCTACAAAGAGAGACCTGAGTCATATCACATGTTACAGGTGCAAAAATTCAGGACACTACCACAATGATTGCCCAAAAGGGAAGATGAGGACCCCAGGAGGCTATATAATCACAAGGAAACCTCGAGATATGTCAGAAGTAATATGTTTCCGTTGTGATGAAGCAGGGCACTTTGCCAGAGAATGCCCCAAGGAGACGAAGACTTGTGATAAATAGTTGAGTGCAACGAGAAACGTAGTAGTAGTGTGGACATTTCTTTTATTAGTGAAGAGTCGGATTGAGGCATGTAATGGAATGCAGGAGATTGTAATATTTGAGAATCAATAAAGTTAGCATCATTGATACTGATTTGGATGTTATGAGTTGTTACTCTATGAAGAAAGATTTTGACCATTTTCGAGGATATGAGAAATATGGTCTATGGAAGATTGTGCATTTTAAGGGTGGTAGTACCCTGTGAGGAAACTTGACCCTTGGAAAAAGGTAATGATATTCCACGAAGTGGATTTCGAACAAAAATAAGTATGAGTTTTGTCTCGATATGTTGGATACCCCAAGAATATGAGGGTATGGAGTATTATTGGATGTAAAGGAGGTATCTATGAAATTGGAGACGGAGCATGTCTTCATGTGTTCCCTCTGCGAGGAGTTAAACTATTGGAGTTAAGGGAAAGTTAGCCCCGAGATTTGTAGGACCATACCGAGTTTTGGAGCGTATGGGAGAAGTGGCCAACAAGTTGGAGTCACCCGAAGGACTGTCAGGAGTTCATGATGTGTTTCACGTTTTCCAGTTGAAGAAGTGCCATGCAGAGATGGCCAATATTCCCCTGTAAGGACGCTTGACCCTGGAAAGGATAATGATGTTCCACGAAGTGGAGTATGGACTTCACAGTATAAGTTTTTTTTTATCTCGGTATGTGGGATATCCCCCGAGGATGAAGAGATGAATTACTATTGGATATAAAGGAGGTATGATGTTGGAAATATGTACCAATGGAAATTCCATGATGAGCCTGAGTAATCATGTCCTAGTGGTGCTAATAGAAGGAGGGAAGACAGTACAATTGGTTGGATTTAGGAATACCAGGAAGTTGGATGTTGGATTAAGGATCAGTTGCCTGACGATGAATTCAAGGTTTACAAGTGATGAGATGGGCCATAACCCACAGGCCCCAGGACCCGCCAAGAAGCAAGCGCATTCTTGCTGAAGGAAAGACCCCGGAAGAAGTTACTATTTTATCGACAACGATCTTATAGGAGTTACGCAAAACCCGAGGGTTGGGAAGGAACGATAGATGTTTGTTTGGCTTGCAGAATCCATGGATTTATTCGAACTTGGTTCGTCGACAAGAGAAATTCTGCAATGCTTGCGAGGTTGACCGAGAGTTAGAACGCGAGATTCGCTAAACCATATACAAGGTAATGATTTGGGTGCGGGATGGATTGATCACCATACCGACTTACTCTTATTATTCGCTTTGCTATACGGGATGGTAAATCTAAGTGACTTACCTATAGTAGAGTGACGACAATTCAAACCTTGCTTGAACCTTAGAATGGTATAAGAATGTTTCCCTTGTACACGGCAGTTGATGCCAATCGTAGGTTATACGGTGAGGATCAACCAGACCCATTTCCTGCAGGAGAAACCGTAAATCGTTGACCACCATGAGATATTGATAGTTGTTTAGTTTGGGCGCCAGGCCCGTCAGCTATGAAGACCCAGTCTCGGAATAACCTTACCGAGATGAAAGACAGAAGAATTGAGGAAAAGGTTATGCCGCTACCCAAAGAGCTAGAGAAGGAATTTTTCTGAGAATATGAGAAGAATGACACTGTCAAGAATAAAGATGGAGTATATGAGTTTTGATGGAACCGTAACCATGCTTCTAAGGGTGGTAGCACCCCAGACCCCCCTGTGATGATCGATGGATTTTGAGAAGACCCCAAACCCTAACCTATTTCTTTCTAGCCTCTCCGAATCTCGAGGACGAGATTCATTTTAAGGGTGGTAGGTTTGTAACATCCCAAAATTCTAAATTTTGGAATGTTATAATAAACAGATAGATTGGATTGATTGTTTGATTGATTGACTGAAAGTGAGTGGAATTCGAAATCTTTTGAAAGTTAAATGAGAGGGAATAAAAGGACTTTCCCAAACTTTCATTTTGCTTTTATGATCTCCATGAATTCAAATTCTTTTCATCACAAAACCCTGGAGAGAAGATGACATGACTTCTTCCATTTATTTAAATGAAAAGGGGTGTTGAAAATATTTGAATTTCATTTGAGAATATTTCCAATTTTGAAACTTTATGCAACTCAATGATTTTCACGAGAGAAGATAAAATGACTTCTTCAAAACAAATGAAATATGAGTTGGGAGTTTCAAAGGATTTATTCAAAGTCCCATTGAAATTATTTTTCAATATTGGAGTTATTTGAGTTTTATTCAAATTATTTTTCTCCAAAAACAAAATATACAGAAAATAGGGTAACATGATTCCCTACATCAGAAAATTGGAGAAAAACAAATTTGAAATCATTTTGGTTTTTTAAAATGATTTTTATTGGATTTTATTAAGGCAGCAGCACTGTTTGATTTATTAAAAATTTTGTGGATTTTATTTGACTCTACAAAAATGCCCATGATGTAGGAAATCTTTTTCTGAAAACTTTGGTATATTATATGCCTATAGTATTTTATTTATTTATTTAAGGTTTCCTTTATTTTCCTGGCGCTGTTTAAAAAAAAACCTTTTCCCCGACTGGGCCGGCCCAGTTCGCCAGGCCGCGGCCCAGCCCAGCTCGCCCGACGCCCGTGCGTCCCCGACCTCCAGGCGGGAGTCCGCCGCCGCCACGGCTCGCCGGAGCCGTCTCCCCGCCGGACTCCTCCTCTCTTGCCCCCTCCTCCACGCCTCGGAGCCGCCCCTCCCCCCCCTTAAATAGCCGGCCCCGGCCCCCTCCCTTTTCTCTCTCCTCGCCACCGCCGCCGCCGATCCCGCATCTCGCCGCCGCCGCCGCCGCTGCACCGCACCGCCCGCGCCGCTGCACCGCACCGCCCGCGCCGCTCGCTGCCGTCGCCTGCGCCGCTCCGCACCGCCCGCGCCGCCGCCGCACTTTGCCGCCGAAGCCGCCCGCGCCTGGCCTCGCCCCGCGCCGCGCAGCCCCGCCGCCGTCTCGCCGACGCCCGCCGCCGCGGAAAAACCGCCGGAGTTGACCGGTCCGCCGTTGCCAAATCCGATCCGCCCGAACAGGTACAAACCGCCCCGGTTTATTTTTTTATTATTCGTTTAGGTTTTATTAAGAAAACCTAGATCGGTTTTTTAGGTTTTATAAAACTGCGAACGTCCGTTGGTTAGGTTTAGAAAACGAACGTTCACTATTTAGCTTTTTCTTTTTCTGTTATTTTCGCCAGGGACCTAGTTGTAGTTATTTTATTTACAGATTAGTCCCTGATTTTCAAACGATCACTACTTTTTACTCGTTTGTCCAAATCCAACGAAACCAACGCCCATGCCTTAGTTATGATCCCCTCTATCCAGTAAAACAACTTAAACATGTTTTTGAAAGTTTTAAAATTTGAATTCAAACTTCTTTTGTTCATAACTTAAGTTTCGTAACTCCGTTTGAGTTGATTCTTTTTGCAAAGTGAAGCTCTTGACCTAAACTTTCTGATAAGGCCAAATTCATATAATTTTGGTACTGTTAGAAATTGTTTTATGTTGCAAGAGTTATTTGCTTGGTTTTGATGTTTTCCGAAGTGTCTTCTTCGTTCTTTCTGATCTTTTGAGTAATTGCTTATGTGTGGTTACTATTGCTTGCTTGCGATAGATTGACCGGAGTGTGACGAGTAGATCTATGAATAGTATTGAGTGCGAATCATCTTCATCATCATTGCAGGCAAGTAACACTTTGATCATACCCCGTTCATACCCAGTTTTATTGCATTAGATCTATTCCTTCAAACACATTGCATGATTAGGATCTAATAAACTGTGGGTATTGGGAAGTAGTTGAGGTAGTACCTATTACCTGTTTTTCTATCAAACCCTTGGGAGTTACTTCTACGTTGCTTTTATTATTGCCATGCTATGCTCGTAGACGTGGATTGGGTTTGAGTGAAATTCATGACAGATGTGAGATTGTTAATTAATGGTTTACTTAAGGTGGCAACTTAAACTCACATCTGGGTGGATTGAGGTACCTGGGTATTCCAGGATTGCCTGTTTTTCTTTTGGGCCGCCACCCAGGTTCAAAGGGATCATGAGATTTTTCATGCTAGAAACTTCCGTGTGCAGCCGCAAGCTATTATGGGCTCTAGCATAGTTGATTAAGTTGTGTGAACTCTTACAGTGGTAGACTAGCAGATGTAGGGGAAAGTAGGTGTAACGGTCTACCCATACGTAAGGTGCAAACACTTCTGAAAGACTGTGTCTTGGTCATCCGTTACTCAAACACCATGTAGTGCGAGTAATCCAACGGAGGAGATCAAGTCTTGTGGGAAAAGTGCACAAGCCTCTGCAGAGTGTACAAACTAATCATGATTAGCCGTGTCCCCGGTTATGGACATCTTGAGTATCTAGTTCTTGGATTATCCCGTTGATCTCATCATGTTACTTAATTTAAATTTGATTTGGGTTTAATCACGTTCTTAATTGGGATTGAGATGCTGTCAACCATCTCAATGTTTCACAACCACAATGCTAGTTAAATGAAATGTATTCCTTTGCAGTAGGGAAAAATTGGCTTTTCGCAAAAACATTATAACCATAGAGCTTTTCCACCAGCCATATATGCATGTAGTGATAGCCTTTGTTCATCATTTCTCTATGGGGTGAATTTGCCAGCATATTCCATGTGCTGACCCGTTTTCGGGCTGCAACGTTTCATGTTGCAGGATATCTTACGACGAGTAAGTGATTCGTTAGGGTTACGATTTCTACACTCAACTTTGCCGTTGGTGTTGATGGGAATCCACAACCTTGTTACTTCCGCTATTTGGATTGAGGTAATAGTATTTACGTTACTTTATACATGAGATTTACCTCTGTTATAAATCCTCGAGTACTGTGTGTGTCAGCATACTGATCCAGGGATGACACTTAAGCACAGAGACTTGATCCATTCGGGTCGGGTCGCTACAAGATGGTATCAGAGCACATGTTGACTGTAGGACGTGACCCTAGAAACTGGCAAGCCCATAGGAAGGATTTTCTCAAAAAAACTTTCCTTTTCAAAAAGATCTTTTACCTCTCTTCTTTTCCGAGTCTTATTCAAATATTCCCTTTTAGTGAGACCATACCCTTTTTCCTTTTGGACCACTCGAAGATTCGACGGATGAGACCACTTCAAGAAGTACAAGATATCGGACAACTAAGACCATTTTGGAATGAAGAGGATTTCACCGTGCATTATGATAATGGAAACTACAACGGTTGAAGACTCCGAAGACTGGGAGAATTTGAAGGCTCTGAAGAATTGCCAGATGTGTATGACCTAGGAAGGTTACCCTTATGGAACTTGGCAGACTATGGAAGCTGTCAATACCCGAGATCAAGGTGTATCGAAGAAAGGCCGAAACATGGAGAGTTAGAAACTCAAAGTTCTGTCAAGGAAAACCCTAAGGCAGGAGATATCAACTATGGAGAGATAGCTCATGGAAATGACAAGAGCAGAAACACGGCTATCCATGATGTTATCGTCCGCTTATGCTATTGTCACCGTGCGGACTTAAGCATGCAGATGCATGGAGGGATTGGATGGTAGAAAACTGATGGAGCACCTATCAGCAAGACGAAGTTTTAATCTTAGCTGGTGTATCACCAGGGTCTGGAGCATTACATCAGGAAGTTTAAAGATGAACCTTCAGGAAGCAGTATTCGACAAGTAAGCGTTTCGTGAAGAACTCAGAACCCAGAAGTTGAAAGTAGCCATGATGGAGGAGCAAAACCTCGAGACATCAAAGACTCGTCAGGAACTAAAGGACAGTAGGATCATGGTTCATGTCAAGGATGTTGAAACCCAGAAGTTTGGAACGCAACTCCCGAAATTTAAAGGACGTCACGAGAGACTTCGCATCAACAAAGATGATTTGGCAAAAGAACTTGAGAAGGACAAGCATGATTGCAAGAAGCCATCGGAGACATGAACAAGACTTGAAGAGTTTGGCGACGTTGAAGACTTATTGACCTTTAGAAGACCAAACCACTGTTATACCTATGTTAGATGCGACGTTTGTGAGCTGTCATTTGTTTGTTGTTTTTTCGACAGCCACAATAAAAATCTGTCTTTTCAAAAATTTGTTTGTATTGTGTGCATCCCTCTCGACCTCTCTTATCTCACCCCAAACCCATGGACCCTATAGAGGATGAATGGAGATGAGCTTGTATTTTCTGGACCAATGAGTCAATTGGAGACGGACCGATGGATTCAGAACATGGAGGATCACATGAAGAATAACCCTATAGTCGGAAAGGATATGACCTGGCGTGCTCTTCAATGTTTTGAAAGAGGTGCTGCTACTTGGTGGAGGATGTACCAAACCATCAATGGATGGCAAGAAGTAACCACTTGGAAAGAATTTAAGTGGACTCTACAAAGATCTCGTCTTGTGTCCGAGAAATTTAAGCCTTATGGAAAGGATATGAAGAAACCTTGTGCATACAAGTCTTGTGGAGAAATAGGCCACAACCATAAGGAACACAAGGAGGAATGCCCTAATTGTGAGGGAAGTCACCCAGCTGAAGAATGCCCAACTAGGAAGATCACTTGTTTCTTGTGTGAAGGGACTACCCACTACCCTGCTCAGTGTCACATCTACCCCATGGTACAAAGGACTATCCAGCAGAAGAAAGAAGCAACGAAAAGAGCCCTCATGGGAATTTTAGAGGAATCTGTGATGAAGGAAGAGGTGGAGGACACACCCAAAGAAGAACCAATTAAACCCTGCACCAAGTCATGCTATTCATGTGGAGAAGAAGGACACATCTCCCAAAATTGTCTGAATGGGGATTTAGTAGAATTCCCGACAGAGGAAGTAGAGTATGACCCACAGGAAATAGAAGCCCTGATTGGAACGGAAAAGTCCAGGAAGAAAAGTAGATTGGATCCCAGGAACAACCCAATTTCTACAAAGAGAGACCTGAGTCATATCACATGTTACAGGTGCAAAAATTCAGGACACTACCACAATGATTGCCCAAAAGGGAAGATGAGGACCCCAGGAGGCTATATAATCACAAGGAAACCTCGAGATATGTCAGAAGTAATATGTTTCCGTTGTGATGAAGCAGGGCACTTTGCCAGAGAATGCCCCAAGGAGACGAAGACTTGTGATAAATAGTTGAGTGCAACGAGAAACGTAGTAGTAGTGTGGACATTTCTTTTATTAGTGAAGAGTCGGATTGAGGCATGTAATGGAATGCAGGAGATTGTAATATTTGAGAATCAATAAAGTTAGCATCATTGATACTGATTTGGATGTTATGAGTTGTTACTCTATGAAGAAAGATTTTGACCATTTTCGAGGATATGAGAAATATGGTCTATGGAAGATTGTGCATTTTAAGGGTGGTAGTACCCTGTGAGGAAACTTGACCCTTGGAAAAAGGTAATGATATTCCACGAAGTGGATTTCGAACAAAAATAAGTATGAGTTTTGTCTCGATATGTTGGATACCCCACGAATATGAGGGTATGGAGTATTATTGGATGTAAAGGAGGTATCTATGAAATTGGAGACGGAGCATGTCTTCATGTGTTCCCTCTGCGAGGAGTTAAACTATTGGAGTTAAGGGAAAGTTAGCCCCGAGATTTGTAGGACCATACCGAGTTTTGGAGCGTATGGGAGAAGTGGCCAACAAGTTGGAGTCACCCGAAGGACTGTCAGGAGTTCATGATGTGTTTCACGTTTTCCAGTTGAAGAAGTGCCATGCAGAGATGGCCAATATTCCCCTGTAAGGACGCTTGACCCTGGAAAGGATAATGATGTTCCACGAAGTGGAGTATGGACTTCACAGTATAAGTTTTTTTTTATCTCGGTATGTGGGATATCCCCCGAGGATGAAGAGATGAATTACTATTGGATATAAAGGAGGTATGATGTTGGAAATATGTACCAATGGAAATTCCATGATGAGCCTGAGTAATCATGTCCTAGTGGTGCTAATAGAAGGAGGGAAGACAGTACAATTGGTTGGATTTAGGAATACCAGGAAGTTGGATGTTGGATTAAGGATCAGTTGCCTGACGATGAATTCAAGGTTTACAAGTGATGAGATGGGCCATAACCCACAGGCCCCAGGACCCGCCAAGAAGCAAGCGCATTCTTGCTGAAGGAAAGACCCCGGAAGAAGTTACTATTTTATCGACAACGATCTTATAGGAGTTACGCAAAACCCGAGGGTTGGGAAGGAACGATAGATGTTTGTTTGGCTTGCAGAATCCATGGATTTATTCGAACTTGGTTCGTCGACAAGAGAAATTCTGCAATGCTTGCGAGGTTGACCGAGAGTTAGAACGCGAGATTCGCTAAACCATATACAAGGTAATGATTTGGGTGCGGGATGGATTGATCACCATACCGACTTACTCTTATTATTCGCTTTGCTATACGGGATGGTAAATCTAAGTGACTTACCTATAGTAGAGTGACGACAATTCAAACCTTGCTTGAACCTTAGAATGGTATAAGAATGTTTCCCTTGTACACGGCAGTTGATGCCAATCGTAGGTTATACGGTGAGGATCAACCAGACCCATTTCCTGCAGGAGAAACCGTAAATCGTTGACCACCATGAGATATTGATAGTTGTTTAGTTTGGGCGCCAGGCCCGTCAGCTATGAAGACCCAGTCTCGGAATAACCTTACCGAGATGAAAGACAGAAGAATTGAGGAAAAGGTTATGCCGCTACCCAAAGAGCTAGAGAAGGAATTTTTCTGAGAATATGAGAAGAATGACACTGTCAAGAATAAAGATGGAGTATATGAGTTTTGATGGAACCGTAACCATGCTTCTAAGGGTGGTAGCACCCCAGACCCCCCTGTGATGATCGATGGATTTTGAGAAGACCCCAAACCCTAACCTATTTCTTTCTAGCCTCTCCGAATCTCGAGGACGAGATTCATTTTAAGGGTGGTAGGTTTGTAACATCCCAAAATTCTAAATTTTGGAATGTTATAATAAACAGATAGATTGGATTGATTGTTTGATTGATTGACTGAAAGTGAGTGGAATTCGAAATCTTTTGAAAGTTAAATGAGAGGGAATAAAAGGACTTTCCCAAACTTTCATTTTGCTTTTATGATCTCCATGAATTCAAATTCTTTTCATCACAAAACCCTGGAGAGAAGATGACATGACTTCTTCCATTTATTTAAATGAAAAGGGGTGTTGAAAATATTTGAATTTCATTTGAGAATATTTCCAATTTTGAAACTTTATGCAACTCAATGATTTTCACGAGAGAAGATAAAATGACTTCTTCAAAACAAATGAAATATGAGTTGGGAGTTTCAAAGGATTTATTCAAAGTCCCATTGAAATTATTTTTCAATATTGGAGTTATTTGAGTTTTATTCAAATTATTTTTCTCCAAAAACAAAATATACAGAAAATAGGGTAACATGATTCCCTACATCAGAAAATTGGAGAAAAACAAATTTGAAATCATTTTGGTTTTTTAAAATGATTTTTATTGGATTTTATTAAGGCAGCAGCACTGTTTGATTTATTAAAAATTTTGTGGATTTTATTTGACTCTACAAAAATGCCCATGATGTAGGAAATCTTTTTCTGAAAACTTTGGTATATTATATGCCTATAGTATTTTATTTATTTATTTAAGGTTTCCTTTATTTTCCTGGCGCTGTTTAAAAAAAAACCTTTTCCCCGACTGGGCCGGCCCAGTTCGCCAGGCCGCGGCCCAGCCCAGCTCGCCCGACGCCCGTGCGTCCCCGACCTCCAGGCGGGAGTCCGCCGCCGCCACGGCTCGCCGGAGCCGTCTCCCCGCCGGACTCCTCCTCTCTTGCCCCCTCCTCCACGCCTCGGAGCCGCCCCTCCCCCCCCTTAAATAGCCGGCCCCGGCCCCCTCCCTTTTCTCTCTCCTCGCCACCGCCGCCGCCGATCCCGCATCTCGCCGCCGCCGCCGCCGCTGCACCGCACCGCCCGCGCCGCTGCACCGCACCGCCCGCGCCGCTCGCTGCCGTCGCCTGCGCCGCTCCGCACCGCCCGCGCCGCCGCCGCACTTTGCCGCCGAAGCCGCCCGCGCCTGGCCTCGCCCCGCGCCGCGCAGCCCCGCCGCCGTCTCGCCGACGCCCGCCGCCGCGGAAAAACCGCCGGAGTTGACCGGTCCGCCGTTGCCAAATCCGATCCGCCCGAACAGGTACAAACCGCCCCGGTTTATTTTTTTATTATTCGTTTAGGTTTTATTAAGAAAACCTAGATCGGTTTTTTAGGTTTTATAAAACTGCGAACGTCCGTTGGTTAGGTTTAGAAAACGAACGTTCACTATTTAGCTTTTTCTTTTTCTGTTATTTTCGCCAGGGACCTAGTTGTAGTTATTTTATTTACAGATTAGTCCCTGATTTTCAAACGATCACTACTTTTTACTCGTTTGTCCAAATCCAACGAAACCAACGCCCACGCCTTAGTTATGATCCCCTCTATCCAGTAAAACAACTTAAACATGTTTTTGAAAGTTTTAAAATTTGAATTCAAACTTCTTTTGTTCATAACTTAAGTTTCGTAACTCCGTTTGAGTTGATTCTTTTTGCAAAGTGAAGCTCTTGACCTAAACTTTCTGATAAGGCCAAATTCATATAATTTTGGTACTGTTAGAAATTGTTTTATGTTGCAAGAGTTATTTGCTTGGTTTTGATGTTTTCCGAAGTGTCTTCTTCGTTCTTTCTGATCTTTTGAGTAATTGCTTATGTGTGGTTACTATTGCTTGCTTGCGATAGATTGACCGGAGTGTGACGAGTAGATCTATGAATAGTATTGAGTGCGAATCATCTTCATCATCATTGCAGGCAAGTAACACTTTGATCATACCCCGTTCATACCCAGTTTTATTGCATTAGATCTATTCCTTCAAACACATTGCATGATTAGGATCTAATAAACTGTGGGTATTGGGAAGTAGTTGAGGTAGTACCTATTACCTGTTTTTCTATCAAACCCTTGGGAGTTACTTCTACGTTGCTTTTATTATTGCCATGCTATGCTCGTAGACGTGGATTGGGTTTGAGTGAAATTCATGACAGATGTGAGATTGTTAATTAATGGTTTACTTAAGGTGGCAACTTAAACTCACATCTGGGTGGATTGAGGTACCTGGGTATTCCAGGATTGCCTGTTTTTCTTTTGGGCCGCCACCCAGGTTCAAAGGGATCATGAGATTTTTCATGCTAGAAACTTCCGTGTGCAGCCGCAAGCTATTATGGGCTCTAGCATAGTTGATTAAGTTGTGTGAACTCTTACAGTGGTAGACTAGCAGATGTAGGGGAAAGTAGGTGTAACGGTCTACCCATACGTAAGGTGCAAACACTTCTGAAAGACTGTGTCTTGGTCATCCGTTACTCAAACACCATGTAGTGCGAGTAATCCAACGGAGGAGATCAAGTCTTGTGGGAAAAGTGCACAAGCCTCTGCAGAGTGTACAAACTAATCATGATTAGCCGTGTCCCCGGTTATGGACATCTTGAGTATCTAGTTCTTGGATTATCCCGTTGATCTCATCATGTTACTTAATTTAAATTTGATTTGGGTTTAATCACGTTCTTAATTGGGATTGAGATGCTGTCAACCATCTCAATGTTTCACAACCACAATGCTAGTTAAATGAAATGTATTCCTTTGCAGTAGGGAAAAATTGGCTTTTCGCAAAAACATTATAACCATAGAGCTTTTCCACCAGCCATATATGCATGTAGTGATAGCCTTTGTTCATCATTTCTCTATGGGGTGAATTTGCCAGCATATTCCATGTGCTGACCCGTTTTCGGGCTGCAACGTTTCATGTTGCAGGATATCTTACGACGAGTAAGTGATTCGTTAGGGTTACGATTTCTACACTCAACTTTGCCGTTGGTGTTGATGGGAATCCACAACCTTGTTACTTCCGCTATTTGGATTGAGGTAATAGTATTTACGTTACTTTATACATGAGATTTACCTCTGTTATAAATCCTCGAGTACTGTGTGTGTCAGCATACTGATCCAGGGATGACACTTAAGCACAGAGACTTGATCCATTCGGGTCGGGTCGCTACAAGATGGTATCAGAGCACATGTTGACTGTAGGACGTGACCCTAGAAACTGGCAAGCCCATAGGAAGGATTTTCTCAAAAAAACTTTCCTTTTCAAAAAGATCTTTTACCTCTCTTCTTTTCCGAGTCTTATTCAAATATTCCCTTTTAGTGAGACCATACCCTTTTTCCTTTTGGACCACTCGAAGATTCGACGGATGAGACCACTTCAAGAAGTACAAGATATCGGACAACTAAGACCATTTTGGAATGAAGAGGATTTCACCGTGCATTATGATAATGGAAACTACAACGGTTGAAGACTCCGAAGACTGGGAGAATTTGAAGGCTCTGAAGAATTGCCAGATGTGTATGACCTAGGAAGGTTACCCTTATGG